>NC_084714.1:20463390-20782140 GCF_033807575.1 Cydia pomonella | reverse complement strand
ACGTTTTATGTGATGAATCAAAATATTTTATGAACTAGATTCCTTTATGGCTAAGTTTCATTGGTCGATATAAAGCGTGCGGGGACTCCCCACAGACGGTATAACAACTAGTGAAACTCATAAATCGATAGTTCGGTCGATATACAGCATGCGGGTGACTCCCCGCAGGCGATAAGATGTTATAACGACTAGTGAAACTCATAATGGCATGCGTTTTCGAAATCTCCCGCACCCCGCATCCCTATCGACCAATGACTACAGTGCCCCAAATGCGGGCCCTATAGCATGCTTTATGGAAATCTCCCGCACCCCGCACACGGGCCCTACCGACTAATGAAACTCAGCCCTTAAGGCCGTTACATAGGGAAGGTGACGCAAGCAATAGGCTAGATGACAAGTTTTATTATTGGTATCAAATTCAATAGAGTTTGTTTTGAGGATGGGGAGAAATGTCTATAGGGAGCGTGCATGAACTATAGGAGGCAGCACAGGAGCCGTCAGATTCTTGGCGCGAGGCGTAAATGTGATGTTTATTGTTCCAATGTAGCCCACAAGATGGCAGAACCTACCATGCAAAACAAAACACGTGACGTGTAAATTTACATGTTTATTGTTCCGAATCAGGCCCTCCGATGGCAGACCCTCCAACGCGCACGGCCCCTATAGGGGCCCATTGCATTAAAGCAATACAAAAGTAAGAAATGACAGTCAGTCCGATGTTCGTACTCGACGTAAGTAACGCCCCTTGCTACTTGATAGCAACGTCACGATTATGTCAACGACACGACGAAGTATGGAAAACAAGAAAAATGCTATTTTGACGGTGGAAATTTGCGTTTATATCTATAGTCGCTTTACAATTTTTTTATGCCAATTGCGGGCATTTTGTTCTGTCTCTCTACTTACGTCTTAGCGAGAGTAAAAGAGGAAGATCCCGAAATTTGCGTATTTCCGTTTTCGCGGTAGCCCCCTGGAAATACTCCTCGTTGATCGGGATAAGGGTAGTAATAGTAATCGCTTAATGGTGCACTAAATAACAGCCATTTATTATGTGACCGCTAATATCAAGGCAATAACACCGTAATTAGTTTTACGATACCAATCCTTGAACTAGTGTTGGTGGGAACTCGAGTCTTTTGAGTCTAAATCTGAAGAAGACTCGTTTTTACGAGACCGAGCTAAAAATAAACTTCCGAGTCTTAAGGGGCCCACTGATTACCAGCCGGACGATATCGGCCTGTCAGTTATTCGCGATTAGCCGGGTCCACACTTAGCGAGCATACGCGCGAGGCAATTTCCTCACGCGCAATACGGCCGAGGCACAACTACACTGGCCGTATTGTGCGTAAGGAAATTGCCTCGCGCGTATGCTCGCTCAGTGTGGACCCGTCTATTGTCTGCTTTTGCGAATAACTGACAGGGCGATATCGTCCGGCGAACTGGTAATCCGTGGTCCCCTTTAAGTCCCGAGTAGAGTCTTTTTTAAGCGCAACTCAAAACCACTCGAGCCTCCGAATAAAAACTCCATCAACAATTGGCTACTTGACAGTTTTTTGTAAATAATGTCAAACGATCTTGATTTTCCTGAGGATCAAATGTCTATATACGACTCATGGCATTTAAGCAATACAAAGGTAAGAAATGAGTGTTAAAGTCTGACGCTCGCAGTAGACGATTGAAACGCCTCTAACAAATTGATAATGTGATGTGACGTCACATCATATAAGTCTGTCCTAAATGTATGGAAGATCAAGGAAATTGCCATTTTGAGCCTGAAATATTGCGTTTATGTGTATAGTTGTCATACAATTTATTTTTCAATAAAATGTATGGAATCGTATGGTACCATTTCTTTTTTCTATTTTGAAAGGCAAAAAAAAATTGAGACCTTGGAGCCTTGTATGTTTTTATAATCTCAATATAATTTATTTAATTCCACTTTCTTATAATGGATGGCTCATTTTCTATCCATTTAACTAAATTTTGTTATAATATTCAACATGTGTCAAGTACCTACCCAATTATGCAGATTTTATCTAAATCCTAGTAGCAGTAAAGAAAATCAACTTTATTGTACGGTGTAGGTACCTGACCCATGGAATTTTACACGCAGACAATGTATTTTGAAAAGGATAAGTCGATATACTTTGTTTTAATCGTGACGTGTCGTTTTATTGGAAAACACTTGAAAAATAAGTCCAAGCAAATATGTAACAATTACACAGAGTGAAATTGTTATGCTTGACCATACGCTGAAGGGTGGATATGTAGGTCATACTGAACAACTTTTATAATGAGACGTTATAATGAGACAATGTTTTCTATGGAACAGCAGATTGTTTTGTATTCATAAGCATTTCTTAAAGCGTTTTTTCAATAAAAAAGACTCATCGATTGTTTACCATTTTTCTAATGCAAAAACGAGATACAAGAGAATGGGTTTCTAACAAGTTGAAAATAACTCTAGTTTTGACTTAATTATATGAGTCTGAAAACAGTCTGGTCTTAAAGCAGAGAACTCCTTCCTTCGTCCTCGAAAGTCCTTTACTCGACTCTTTCTTAACACATTCACTGCCGGGCTGGTGGGCGCTCGTGAACTTTGTTCAGATGCCGGACAACCCGCTGGGCGGGTTGTTTTGTATGCAGCTATAGACCACCGGTTTCTAGGGTAGTGCGCCGTTTTTTGTCTGGCAGTGAATGTGTTAACCAACACTGTCTTGAACGTTGTATTCCCATCTGTGCCCGCCCCACGTGACCACCGCCATACAAGAGGCGGGCACAGATGGGAATGATTTGTATGTAGCGCCTATTCCCATCTGTGCCCAGCGAGGACAGATAGTAATACACCCCTTGTACTATCGTGACAATATTGAGAAACGAGGCGTTATATATATTTATGGCTTATAACTATATATATTTTAATAAATTGCGTTCTGAACGTGGAGCTGTACTATCAAATTTACGAAAATAGTTTTAAATAAGTATGTCAATAGAAAAATATTACTTTTAGGGTGTGCTTTCAAATAGATTTCAATATTAAGAAATAAATGATATCCTTCGTATTTAATGAACTATTAAAATATATAAAAACAATACCATCGTTCTTTTAAAGGATGCCAAAAAGAATGTGTACTTTTTTTCACATATGATGTTAATCTGCACCACTATCGTATTTTTCAGCTTGGGTACGATGCACGACAGCTGTCATCTCCATACAATTTATAACCTTAAAACTCAAAAATGTGTTTTATTTTTATTATCATGCCACTTTTACATGGAAAAGTACATAAATTACAAAAAATAATATTCTGAAGGAGATAATCTAAGTCTTAATACTTTTTCTTTGTTATGTATTTAAAAATAAATTCTTTAGTGGAATACTATAGAATCGAGGGGACATTTGCATTTGGCACGACACACACGCTATGGGTTTACTTTTACATTTTTAATATACACGCCATGTTTGTGAAATTGAGACAAAGACACAATAAAAAGTGTCGCATTTCTGCAAAAGGTACCATTTCATCTTGTTTAAGGAGTTAAACCCTCCGATGCCTTTTGCTGAAAACGACACAAAAAGTTTCCAATAGACTAAAAAGTTTTGTTTGTGACAAATAATATAATTCATTTAAAAACGAATACAATTTTAAATATGACATTTCAATAATTATCATTATATACGATATCTTACTACAATAAATAAAAAATAATATATAACCTAAAAATAAGACTAAAACAGTCAAAATAATTCAATATACAACCTTAAGCCCGTTCGGGAAAATACAACGCAAAACGTAAATATTTCATTGGTCTTTACACTACTTATTTATAATTAATATACAATATTATTTTCATACAAAATGACGTTATCAAAAAGTAAAATTAAAATCTAGGTATTTAAATATAAGGAAATATAACAGTAAAAATAATCACTTGTGACAAATAAATGCGTATATGCGAGATAAAAATAATACTATTATTATTTGAAGTTACTTACATAAAAAACTGTCTGATCTGCTGAAATCATCAAACTAATACATAGAGTGGGACTTATTTGCCGAAAATAAATGATACACTCTTAATTGTATCAAAGAGAATTTCATATAGAGGTGAATTGCCAAAGAAAATTTTGTAGCCACAGTAAATTTACTGCCATCTTTCGACACATGATTAAAACTTTTAGAATGCCATTTGACTTTGAACCTTATTCTTTCACTGTTATGTGTTAAATATCAAAAAGTGGCGCCATCTAATAGATCAAAGGCCAAAGGTATGGTGGCATCATTTCGAGCGATGGCGCCACAATCTTTTCCCTATGCCAGGTAAGATGGCGCCACTTTTTGATATTGAACAAATTTAGCACATATCAGTGAAAGAATAAGGATTAAAATTAAATGGCGTTCTCAAAGTTTTATTATGTGTTTAAAGTGGCAGTAAATTTACTGTGGCTACAAAATTTTCTTTGACAATCCACCTCTATTTCAAATTCTCTTCGATTCTATGTAAGAATATAAGATTAATCAGATGTTATATAACATTATGACAAATCTTCATAAAAAACTGGGCCCGATTACTGAAAGTATCTCAATAACGCAAAAAAAAAACTCTAGCTCTTAAAAGTGTTACTAAACGGACCTTATTAATTCAACATTGTCTCTTTAATCCCCTAGCGTCCCACCTTCCTAATACTAGTACTATAGCGACAATGAAATTTAAATCATTATTAAATGGCTGTTCCATTTAATAATGATTTAAATTTCATAAAACCAATTCTATTCTATTTTCTAATTAATACAGTATCTTTATACTTTAGCGGTTGCGTCAAATCCGGTAGTTCTGATTTTTTGCAGACTTGTTTATGATGTTGGCCCAATGAATAATCCAAGTTTGTGAATAGGTTGGTCCACACGGAGCGAAAATACGCGCGAGGCAATTTCCTCGCGAAAAAAACTATAGTACAAAGAGTGGGGAAGTAGGTTATCTTCATATAACGCACCGCGCGCGGCTTGTATGTGTGCGCCATAGTATCTATGCGTCGCCGCACGCACACTCAAACAAAATCTCGACCCGTTTCTCAGTGCGCCAGTCGGGGCTTTTGTTTGAGTGTGCGTGCGGCGACGTAAAGAGACAAAACGGCCAAGTAGACGTGCCTCGGCCGAGCGTTTGCCGCGCGAGGAAATTTCCTCGAAGGCTGCTCGCTCTGTGGCGACCCGCCTAGTTATAAATTTTAAAAGGCTTTTATCTCGGAAACTATTCGTTCCACAGAGACAATTCTAGTCTCGTGTTGTAGCAAATTTAGTCAACTTTAAAAACGCTCTGACAATGTACTACCAAAAACTAATCTTTTAGGGTTAAAATCGCCCAAATCTTAAACAAAAACAGAAATTTTCGCGTTTTCTCTATTTCGCGGTCGCGGTTCAATTTGACAAAGTTCCGTTCGACGCTCGAGGTCACAAACTTGGATTATTCATTGGGCCAACATCATAAACAAGTGTGAAAAAAATCAGAACTACCGGATTTGAGGCAAACGAACCCCGTACTTTCAGAGTTACTGGATTAAAAAGCATTGATTCAAATTTGACTGCCAATTTTTATTGTGTGGTGAGCCGCTAGATGTTAAATTGTATATCAGAAATCAGAAATCGTTTATTGCGAACCATGGTACATAGTTATTACATTTAAATTATAGAAACACATGGCACCCTGAAAAGGGTATTGCAAGTATTCTTATAGCTAGCTAGGGTTATATATACCTACTAAGTACTACTTATAATTAATATTTCTTATTATATAAAATTATCTCCCATAAATTCTTGGGTAGAGTAATATGCTTTCTCTATTAAAAAGGATTTTAGTTTTGATATGAACGGGTTTAATTGTTTTATGTTTCTTATTGTGTTGGGCAGTTTGTTGTATACTTGTATTGCCCTGAAATACGGGCCTTTTTTGTACATTTCTAAGATTGGTTCCGGGGGGATGAGTTTATTATTTCGGCGTGCGCTTTTACAGTATTTAAATAGTTCGGTATTTTTTCTGACAAAAATTGAGATTTCTAATATGTATAGGCCGGGTAGAGTCAAGATTTTAAGGCTTGTGAAATATGGTTTGCAGCTGTCTGTTTGTTGTATGTTTGTTAATATACGGATACATTTTTTTTGAGCTATAAGTAGATCGTGTGTATCAGTGCTATGGCCCCATAAGATAATGCCATAGCGTAACCAGGCTTGAGCGTAGGAATGGTATGTAGACAAGGCGCACTCAGTATTGGTGTTCGACTTTAAAAGGTACAATGCAAAAAGGAAGGAAGAAAATTTGGATTTTATTTTGGATATATGTTTTTTCCAGTCAAGGTGGCAGTCTATAGTGATTCCTAATAGGGTGCATTCAGACTCTTCTTGTATGCTTAGATCACGCAACAGTGGCGTCAAATCGGTAGGTCTTTTTTGATAGGGTCTAAATTGTATTATTTTTGTTTTGGCTGTATTTATTAATAGGTTGTGTTCCTGTAACCAGTTTGAGATATCGGTGAACGCTTCCTTAATATGAGAGTAGGTGTCGGAGTTGTTGTCGTGTCTAAAGAGGAGGGAGATGTCGTCAGCAAAAATAATACATTTATGATTGGTTATTTTAGGGAGGTCATTAATATATATTAGGAATAGTAAACATCCTATTACGCTACCTTGAGGGATAGAATTGTTGATGGTTTGCCAATTTGATTGAAGTTTTATTAGTTTTTTAGAGTCTTTAATGTGGTGTTCTATTTGTACGTACTGTTGTCTATTATGGAGATATGATTTTAGCCAACTGTATGCATTGCCACGAATTCCGATTTCATAAAGTTTGGTTAGCAGAATTGGATGGGAAACTCTATCGTACGCTTTGGACATGTCCAGCAATAAACCAATGGCATAGTTTTTAGTTTTGATGTGTTCCAGGATTCCTTGAATATATGTGTAGACTGCTTGGGTGGTAGATCGTTTTTGGCGGAAGGCGAATTGATTATCATCGAGTAAGTTATACTTTTCTAGGAATTTATAAATCCGGTCAGCCATGCATCTTTCAAATATTTTTGAGATTGAGGGTAAGAGGGCAATTGGTCTATAATCGGCAAGGTTTTGTTGTTTGCCGCCCTTTTTTAAAATTGGTTTGATGGCTGCTATTTTTAGTTTGTCTGGAAAACAGCATTCCTGGAAAGACTGATTAATTAGCAATGTAATTGGCGCTGCTAACTCTTCTTTACACATCTTTATTAAAATTGGGGGAATCTCGTCAAAACCACAAGTGTATTTATTGGGGAGATTCTGTATTATTATTTGTACTTCTTGTTCAGTTGCTGGTTGCAGGAACATTGAGTTAACAGAGGGCGAGGGAGAAGGGTGGCCGCGGGGCTCTGTACCATCATTTTGGCCCACGGAGATAAAATATTCGTTAAATTTATTAACTATTGTTTGGGGATTTTCAACTATATTATTTTGTATTTTAAGTTCTATGTTTTTGTGATGTTTATGGGTATTTTTTCCGGTTATGTTTTTTATAACTTGCCACATGGTTTTAGTTTTATTTTTTGATTTATTCATAACTTGTGTGTAACTATGTCTCTTTGATTTTTTGATACATTTTTGTAGAATGTTTGTATAACTTTTATAGTATTTTTTTAGGACATCATTATTACTCTGATTTACTAGGGATCTTAGTATTCTTTTGTGGAAGCACGATGTTTTAAGGCCTTTTGTAAGCCAAGGTTTTCTATGGCTTGTTTGTAGCTTTGAGTTCGTTTGTGGAATAAACCTGTTTAGTAATGTTATTAAATTAGAATGAAATATATTGTAGTTGATATTTGCGTTGTTTTGTTTTGTTAGTATCTTTTCCCAGTCGATATTTTTGAGAGCCGCTTTAAACCTAAGTACATTAGTATTATTAAATTTTCTTTTGAGGGTGTATATGTTATTTAACGATGTTATGTTATGTTTAAAGTAATAAATTGTGGATTTATGGTCGGAGAGGCCCTTGTCTTCTACGGTTACTTCAAAGTTCTTATTATTAGAGAAAATTAAATCTATACAGGTGGCTGAATTGCTAGTTTCTCTGGTCGGTACATCTACAATTTGATGGAGATTAAGCTCAAGCATAGTATTAATAAGTCTTTGATAGTATGTGGAATTTTGAAATTTATTAAGATTAAAGTCACCTGTAATAATAATATGCTTGTAGCTTTTTACTTTTAATATACCTACAAGTTTATCTAACACTTCAAAAAATAAGTCTATACAACGGTCTGGCCTATAAACGGTCACTAACAATATATCGGGTTTTATCTCTACACCACAACATTCTATGACACTCTCTATGGACAGTTCTGCGATATCAGGTCTTTCCTTATGCTGGATGCCTTCTCTTAGAAAAATAGATGTGCCTCCACCTCTGTGATCAGTGCGACAGAAACTTGATGCAAGGTGATATCCGGGTATGTTTATTAAATCCATATGGTCCTTTTTTATCCATGTTTCAGTGAGGCAGATGGCTTGGTACTGCTCTTCACTTAGAAAACTTTCTAGTACGCATGTTTTATTTTTTATGCTTTGAATATTTTGTGTAAAAATCCGAAAGTCAGTTTCGAAAGGAATGGTTTCTTGGGACGTGTGTTTCTTTATCTGTGATCTCTTCAATTTCTTGTGATAGGGATGAAGGGGTTTTAGGTATATCAAGATGAACATTGTCTTGGTACACATCTTGTTGAGCGCAGTGTTTATATACTTTGCCGTTAATTATTAATTTGTTGTTCATAATTACTGCATGATGTCCATTACGTCTGGCTTCCTGTAGGATCTTTATCAATTGCCTTCTTGTGTTGAGTGAATTTTCATCAAGATACTCAGTAATCGAAAGTCCAGTATTTTTGAAAAGGTGTCTATGTTGCAGGATTTGTCTCGTTATGTTTTTACTAATCAGCTCGATCGCTAATGGTCTTCTTTGTTTTGTCTTGCCTATACGGTGAGTTTGTTCAATGTAACTCTCTATGTTTACATTCATCAAGTCACGGAAAATGTATATTAGTTTATTATGGACTTCATCTTCTGTTTCTCCATAGTGCTCGTCCAAGCCGTGTAGTACCAACATTTTATTTGTACTTGAGTGCGGCTGTGAGTATAGTGAGTTTTCTTGTATACGCTTGATCTCATTTTGTAGGTCAAAACTCTCTTTTTCGAGCCTTTGGATTTTCTTGTTTAGGTTGCTTGTATACATTAGATATAACTTGTATATTTTATATTTGACCTTGAGATCTCAATAAAGATTAAATAGAGATCACATTTCGAGCAGTCGATTATTAGATTGTTTCAGACTCTTGTACAGTCATCTAATATTAATGTTTGAACTTATGTCTAGAGAATACGCGTTACACAGTTGACTTGACTCTACACGTTTTTCGAATTATCTCTCATACTCCGTTATTGACCGAATGCAAATTTTATTTCAATACAAAATGGAAATTGTCGCGCAAAGCAATGGCGGAAAGGAGCGGCAGGGATTATCTGACAAAAGCTTATTTGTATAGCTCTCATCGCAGCATACAAATTTATTAATTTTATTTATATCTCCGTTACAAACTCTCGGGTTTTTAAGCCAGGTAATATAAAAGGCGTGCGCGGGGATATAGAATACGTAGAAGCCATTTGGAGAGCTTTGATATCATGTAGAACACCTGCTGGAAGTGGAAGCCATCCCATTATTTTTGTTATTACTTGTAGAAAATTATTATGTCAAATTCAATGCCGGATTTAGAGGTCTGGAGGCCTCGGGCAATAAAGGAGTGGAGGCCCCCTGGCCCCAAATTTTTTTTTAAATTTAAAATGGTAAATTTTCCGAATTCTCTTTAATGGAGGCCCGGGGCAGTAGTAGTCAAATGACTATTAAAAATAGTAGTACTTAGACATACAGACTTTTCTAGAAACTACAAACCAATCAGTTTATTAATTTGTTTAATAAGGTTCATTTGAAAATCACCGTGCAATCATGTTTATGCAAAACTAAAAAAAAAAAACAGGTAAATTAAATCCATAGGAGAACATCATTCTATATTTGTTCCAGTATTATTCGGTGGAAATGAGGATGGATCGCATGTCAGCATACATCTCGACACATATATTTGAGAACAAACGGGCGCGGCGGGAGTGCGGGCGGGCGACAGGGCGGGCGGGACAGGCTAGCGGGCGGGACAGGCTAGCGGGCGGGACAGGCTAGCGCGCCAGCGTGTGCGCGGGCAGCAGCTCCACGTAGTTGGCGGGGAACAGGCCGAGCCGCCCCGCCGGCCCCACGCCCTGCCACCAGCCCGCGTCCGCCTGCTCGACAGGGCGGGCGGGCGACAGGGCGGGCGGGCCGGGCTAGCGCGCCGGCGTGTGCGCGGGCAGCAGCTCCACGTAGTTGGCGGGGAACAGGCCGAGCCGCCCCGCCGGCCCCACGCCCTGCCACCAGCCCGCGTCCGCCTGCTCGACAGGGCGGGCGGGCGACAGGGCGGGCGGGCCGGGCTAGCGCGCCGGCGTGTGCGCGGGCAGCAGCTCCACGTAGTTGGCGGGGAACAGGCCGAGCCGCCCCGCCGGCCCCACGCCCTGCCACCAGCCCGCGTCCGCCTGCTCGACAGGGCGGGCGGGCGACAGGGCGGGCGGGCCGGGCTAGCGCGCCGGCGTGTGCGCGGGCAGCAGCTCCACGTAGTTGGCGGGGAACAGGCCGAGCCGCCCCGCCGGCCCCACGCCCTGCCACCAGCCCGCGTCCGCCTGCTCGACAGGGCGGGCGGGCGACAGGGCGGGCGGGCCGGGCTAGCGCGCCGGCGTGTGCGCGGGCAGCAGCTCCACGTAGTTGGCGGGGAACAGGCCGAGCCGCCCCGCCGGCCCCACGCCCTGCCACCAGCCCGCGTCCGCCTGCTCGACAGGGCGGGCGGGCCGGGCTAGCGCGCCGGCGTGTGCGCGGGCAGCAGCTCCACGTAGTTGGCGGGGAACAGGCCGAGCCGCCCCGCCGGCCCCACGCCCTGCCACCAGCCCGCGTCCGCCTGCTCGACAGGGCGGGCGGGCGACAGGGCGGGCGGGACAGGCTAGCGGGCGGGACAGGCTAGCGGGCGGGACAGGCTAGCGGGCGGGACAGGCTAGCGCGCCAGCGTGTGCGCGGGCAGCAGCTCCACGTAGTTGGCGGGGAACAGGCCGAGCCGCCCCGCCGGCCCCACGCCCTGCCACCAGCCCGCGTCCGCCTGCTCGACAGGGCGGGCGGGCGACAGGGCGGGCGGGCCGGGCTAGCGCGCCGGCGTGTGCGCGGGCAGCAGCTCCACGTAGTTGGCGGGGAACAGGCCGAGCCGCCCCGCCGGCCCCACGCCCTGCCACCAGCCCGCGTCCGCCTGCTCGACAGGGCGGGCGGGCGACAGGGCGGGCGGGCCGGGCTAGCGCGCCGGCGTGTGCGCGGGCAGCAGCTCCACGTAGTTGGCGGGGAACAGGCCGAGCCGCCCCGCCGGCCCCACGCCCTGCCACCAGCCCGCGTCCGCCTGCTCGACAGGGCGGGCGGGCGACAGGGCGGGCGGGCCGGGCTAGCGCGCCGGCGTGTGCGCGGGCAGCAGCTCCACGTAGTTGGCGGGGAACAGGCCGAGCCGCCCCGCCGGCCCCACGCCCTGCCACCAGCCCGCGTCCGCCTGCTCGACAGGGCGGGCGGGCGACAGGGCGGGCGGGCCGGGCTAGCGCGCCGGCGTGTGCGCGGGCAGCAGCTCCACGTAGTTGGCGGGGAACAGGCCGAGCCGCCCCGCCGGCCCCACGCCCTGCCACCAGCCCGCGTCCGCCTGCTCGACAGGGCGGGCGGGCGACAGGGCGGGCGGGCCGGGCTAGCGCGCCGGCGTGTGCGCGGGCAGCAGCTCCACGTAGTTGGCGGGGAACAGGCCGAGCCGCCCCGCCGGCCCCACGCCCTGCCACCAGCCCGCGTCCGCCTGCTCGACAGGGCGGGCGGGCGACAGGGCGGGCGGGCCGGGCTAGCGCGCCGGCGTGTGCGCGGGCAGCAGCTCCACGTAGTTGGCGGGGAACAGGCCGAGCCGCCCCGCCGGCCCCACGCCCTGCCACCAGCCCGCGTCCGCCTGCTCGACAGGGCGGGCGGGCGACAGGGCGGGCGGGCCGGGCTAGCGCGCCGGCGTGTGCGCGGGCAGCAGCTCCACGTAGTTGGCGGGGAACAGGCCGAGCCGCCCCGCCGGCCCCACGCCCTGCCACCAGCCCGCGTCCGCCTGCTCGACAGGGCGGGCGGGCGACAGGGCGGGCGGGCCGGGCTAGCGCGCCGGCGTGTGCGCGGGCAGCAGCTCCACGTAGTTGGCGGGGAACAGGCCGAGCCGCCCCGCCGGCCCCACGCCCTGCCACCAGCCCGCGTCCGCCTGCTCGACAGGGCGGGCGGGCGACAGGGCGGGCGGGCCGGGCTAGCGCGCCGGCGTGTGCGCGGGCAGCAGCTCCACGTAGTTGGCGGGGAACAGGCCGAGCCGCCCCGCCGGCCCCACGCCCTGCCACCAGCCCGCGTCCGCCTGCTCGACAGGGCGGGCGGGCGACAGGGCGGGCGGGCCGGGCTAGCGCGCCGGCGTGTGCGCGGGCAGCAGCTCCACGTAGTTGGCGGGGAACAGGCCGAGCCGCCCCGCCGGCCCCACGCCCTGCCACCAGCCCGCGTCCGCCTGCTCGACAGGGCGGGCGGGCGACAGGGCGGGCGGGCCGGGCTAGCGCGCCGGCGTGTGCGCGGGCAGCAGCTCCACGTAGTTGGCGGGGAACAGGCCGAGCCGCCCCGCCGGCCCCACGCCCTGCCACCAGCCCGCGTCCGCCTGCTCGACAGGGCGGGCGGGCGACAGGGCGGGCGGGCCGGGCTAGCGCGCCGGCGTGTGCGCGGGCAGCAGCTCCACGTAGTTGGCGGGGAACAGGCCGAGCCGCCCCGCCGGCCCCACGCCCTGCCACCAGCCCGCGTCCGCCTGCTCGACAGGGCGGGCGGGCGACAGGGCGGGCGGGCCGGGCTAGCGCGCCGGCGTGTGCGCGGGCAGCAGCTCCACGTAGTTGGCGGGGAACAGGCCGAGCCGCCCCGCCGGCCCCACGCCCTGCCACCAGCCCGCGTCCGCCTGCTCGACAGGGCGGGCGGGCGACAGGGCGGGCGGGCCGGGCTAGCGCGCCGGCGTGTGCGCGGGCAGCAGCTCCACGTAGTTGGCGGGGAACAGGCCGAGCCGCCCCGCCGGCCCCACGCCCTGCCACCAGCCCGCGTCCGCCTGCTCGACAGGGCGGGCGGGCGACAGGGCGGGCGGGCCGGGCTAGCGCGCCGGCGTGTGCGCGGGCAGCAGCTCCACGTAGTTGGCGGGGAACAGGCCGAGCCGCCCCGCCGGCCCCACGCCCTGCCACCAGCCCGCGTCCGCCTGCTCGACAGGGCGGGCGGGCGACAGGGCGGGCGGGCCGGGCTAGCGCGCCGGCGTGTGCGCGGGCAGCAGCTCCACGTAGTTGGCGGGGAACAGGCCGAGCCGCCCCGCCGGCCCCACGCCCTGCCACCAGCCCGCGTCCGCCTGCTCGACAGGGCGGGCGGGCGACAGGGCGGGCGGGCCGGGCTAGCGCGCCGGCGTGTGCGCGGGCAGCAGCTCCACGTAGTTGGCGGGGAACAGGCCGAGCCGCCCCGCCGGCCCCACGCCCTGCCACCAGCCCGCGTCCGCCTGCTCGACAGGGCGGGCGGGCGACAGGGCGGGCGGGCCGGGCTAGCGCGCCGGCGTGTGCGCGGGCAGCAGCTCCACGTAGTTGGCGGGGAACAGGCCGAGCCGCCCCGCCGGCCCCACGCCCTGCCACCAGCCCGCGTCCGCCTGCTCGACAGGGCGGGCGGGCGACAGGGCGGGCGGGCCGGGCTAGCGCGCCGGCGTGTGCGCGGGCAGCAGCTCCACGTAGTTGGCGGGGAACAGGCCGAGCCGCCCCGCCGGCCCCACGCCCTGCCACCAGCCCGCGTCCACCTGCTCGATGTGCGTGATGACGTCGCCCGGGTCGAACGTGATTTCCGATTCGTCCGCTGTAAACATACGGAGGCCGGGTTGGTATCCGAAACATGTCCTCGCTTCCTGTACGGTTGAGGTTTGAAAAGCACGTATGTGAACTATAGTCCGTATCTTTAGGTATTTAAAAAAAGGTAAACAAAACAATTTGTACATTTTCGGGTAGTTTTAATATTTATTGGTTAACCAACCAAATACAAAACCGCCTGGATCTGTCACTGAACGACCTGACTTTAAACCTACTTTATTTGATCATGTAATGTTTCCATCTACCCTCAACTGCCTTAAGGTGCCATTTGAGGGTAGATTTTGTTTACCTTTTTTTAATACCTAAAGACACAGACTATAGTAAAGTCATGTTTCTTTCGCTTAAAAGCCTTGTACCAGATCCGTAACTTTATATAAGAAAGTCCACATAATTTTATGTGAATCGCTCAGTGGCGGATTTATAAATTTTCAAGGTATAGGCTGAATAATTTTTGCCGCCCTTGCCTCAACAATTGTCATATCATACATTATTTTTACAATGCAACAATTTCGTTGAAATTGCACGTAAAATAATTTTTCGGTATATTTTTGAGCTAATCGAAGCTCAATAATGTATGGGCGGGGTAATGTATCAAGAGACGCGGCAGCGGCTCACGCCAAGTATTAAAAAAAAAGCGTATGCTATTTACACAATAATGAACATTTGGTATACGACTATACGTTAATAAATAAAAACAGTTAAAAATAATCGACTCCGTCAAGTCGGAAAAACGTAATTTTTTTCTATGCTATCACGAAAAAATCAGACCTTTGCACAGTTTCCGATGAATTGTTTATTCTTAATTATTATTTCTATTTTTTAATGTTTGCTTAATTGAAAAAGACAAAATCACAATATAGCCATGAGCAATCTTTTAAAATACTATTTATAGTTAATATGAAAATGTTCAGTAGTAAGACTGGCATGTACGGGTTGTTAGTGGGAAGAGGGGCATATTTTTTACAATTGCGCTCTTTTCACTCATAAGAAGTGTGGGCAAAGGGCGCAGAGGCGAGAGGCCGATTACTGCTTGAGGGGCGGCGAACTAGCTGTTTTACTCTAGAATATGGAAGTTTGCTACTCTCGGAATGTGCAATGACAAGTGAGAGAGAAAAGTCATCGACAAAATTTGTTGCAGACTTCTATCTGTAAGACATCAGAAAACCGTCATAGAAAAATCTTTTTGATTTCTATGAGGTAAAAAAAAAAAAATCGTTCCCCAAATTTGCCGCCCCCAAAATCTGCCGCCCTAGGCTCGAGCCTACTCAGCCTGCTGGTAAATCCGCCACTGGAATCGCTGGTCCTGTCTTATTTAAATTACGGTGATATTATCTATGGACCACAACCCACCCAACCCAACCCAACCCAGCCCAACTGGGGAAGTACCTCCACCTTACAGAAAACCGGAGCCAAATAACACTTGACCCTACTCATAGTGTTGTGTTCCTGCCGGTGAGTAAGGTTGCCAGAGCTCAACGAAGGGGTGGGGTTAGGGTCGGCAACGCGCATGTAACTCCTCTGTATAGGCTACGGAGACTGCTTACCATCAGGCAGGCCGTATGCTTGTTTGCCACCGACGTAGTATAAAAAAAAAAAAAAAACACGTGTGCTACAAAAGACTCGTCGCTTAACCCAGAGAGTACAAATTTTGTTACTCGATACCCCCGAGAAGCCATATCACGCCATATTTAAACAAATCATCCGTTCCGAACATGTCTTCTCTTTGGCATTATAAACAATAAATCGCCGGAATATCTCTTTATTAAGATAAATATTTCATCCTTTCTCACCCGTCACCGCACTACAACTACTCGTCGTTGTCTCCTAGAAATGTACCCTCATTTCGGAGAAATCATCGACTTTTACGTCACGATCTTGTACGTCAAACTTTACGTAATAATGATCAGGAAACCACCAAACCAAATTCACGATTCCAAAACATAGCAAACTTGAGAATTCCATAATAATTTAAATTTAATCACAAGTCCTCTGAGAAGAAAAAACATACAGACAGACAGACTTTTGAACCACAAATCGGTGCTATAAAGGTACCATTTAGGCTTAAAGAGCAGTAACCTACCTGCTTGGTAGTCATACAGAGCCCTCGCAGTCAGACCGGGGTCGTCGTCCAAGTCTTCGTATATCGTGCCTTCCTCCTCCAGGCCTTCTGGCGACACATCTGCAAACATTCAACCATATTTTACACATGTTGTTCCTCAGAAATCTGAGCGAACATGTCCCTAATACGTGACCAATTTTTCACAAAGGACAATGGGCACTTTTGTATGGGGAGTGTCCCATGGATGTATACTGTTGAGACATATGTCGTTTTAAAGCTCTTAATCGTAGTATTATATTATTGTATGGCACCAACCTTGGACCACTTGCAGGGACCGAGCTATATAAAAAAAGAAGTTGCGCATATAAGCAGTTATATTTCCTTATACGCGGGATATAAAAAGTTTTAGCGTATTTTATTCGAAAGAATATAAAAAATGCTTTATGTTTTTTGTATCAACACCAATGATAAAGTATTTAAAGGGACACAATGAACAGTTTTAAAAAATCGTCATTCTAAAAATTACTTGATACACAGCGAAATAAGAGTGTATACAAATGCCATGTATATCATGTGAAAAGTATTTTTATAAGCTATTTTTCGTATAATATAACTGGGGTCAAATCGTTGCAGGGACCAAAATAAAACCATTTAATGAGTTAATTAATTGTAGTTAATTACGCCTTAACTTTTCTACCCAACGCCAGATGTCGCTCTAAAGCAAAATTCTACTTGACGTAAAACATTTATACATCGCGGTAATCTCGTCAGTCTTACTCCATCATTTTAAAAAGTATAGACTAGTTTATGGATTTCTAAAGTTATGTCAAAATGACTCTGAATGTAATATTGTCAACAATAATTGTCAAAACACGCAATTTAAAATATTCAACATTGTAATTACAAAATAGTATATTTCTAATACGCTATAATTTTCTCCAATCGAAAGGCACTCCATTCCATTGATCTCAGAGAGTATGCTCCTTGATGATCTTCACTATTCATGGGGTAGGTAAGATCAAAGTATTATTTTTTCTCGTATAGCTGCTATATAGCGTTCGACTCCATGGAAAATAAAGGCTCCAAATTATATAAAAAATGTAGCATATATACAAAGTGCAATTTAGATAGTATTCCAGAAAAAAATGCGCCAATGTAAATGCTGAAAAGTTTCCTATCGTATTGTCGAACAAATTCATATCTACTTCTGATCTACGCGACCTTAGAAGTTTGGATTGTCCTACCTAATCATTTTACATTTTATTGTTTTCAGAACAAGAATTATTTTACTTCCCACTGTCTATGTAAGGGGACTTAGAGCGGATTCATACTTTACTATACGTGTCGTGTCGAATGATAGGCCCTATGTCAGTTTCTCCAATTCTATTTTGCGTAGGATAAGTTAAAAAAATAATTAAAAATATGTGTTACCGTATTTTTATTCGTGAAATGTTACCTATATTTCTAAGTTAATGATTGTACTATACTTCCAAAAATATGTCTGACAAACATTTTATATGAAAGCCATTTTTCCATGTAAAAATGAACTGTTATAGGGACCATCTTTTGAATTTATGATAATTTATTCATATTTTAATGTACTCGGGTAATATTGCAGGCATTATATCAGCACCAAATAAATGCTGTGAACCAGATATATATTAAGTGGCGAATAACGTTTCCAAATCGCATTTTCTTTTGACATATTTTTCTTTTTTTTTGCTCTTTTTTTCACGACCGGTTTGGCCTAGTAAGTCGATGATCCTGGGTTTGAATCCCGGTAAGGGCATTTATTTGTGTGATGAGCACAGATATTTGTTCCTGAGTCATGGATGTTTTCTATGTATTTAAGTATTTGTATATTATATATTATTATGTCGTTGTATGAGTACCCACAAAACAAGCCTTCTCGGCTTGCCGTGGGACTCAGTTAATTTGTGTAAGAATGTCCCTATAATATTTATTTATTGTTATTATTATTGTATGTCCGGTAACAGAACTCCCCAGGAGCACTCGGGTGTGTAAGGTCGCTACTCCCCAACTTATTATAATTGTTATTACTTTCAGCATTTTTAAGTTGTTCATCGGACACTGAGGCCATTGAAGTTTCAAGCTGGCGGCATCACAATGGAGTACCTAGGTACTGTTTCAAATAAATGGGTGGTAAGTAAGTACATTTGGTGAAGTGGAACTGCTGATGTTGATCAGAAACGGAACTCTTCCACGCGCGTGATTTGTCTTCTTTGTTAAGTTTGTAGCGAGTAAGTTTCAAGTACCAAGGTTTTTAGGAACCTTTGTGTCAAGGTAAAGGTCTGACGATGGGTTCCATGAGGAAGCGAGGGAACACCTCAAATCTTATAGGCATATAGTCATTTTGGATTTTCATCAATACCTTAAGCTTTTTCATTCCCACTAGTGGCATTTAATGAAGTGGAACTACTGATGTTGACCAAAACGGAACTCTTGAACGCGCGAGATTTTTCTTCTTTGTTTTTTTTTTATGATATAAGAGGCAAACGAGCAGACGTCACACCTGATGGTAAGCGATTACCGCCGCCCATGGACACCTGCTAAACCATAGGGGTTGTAAGTTCGGTGCTGGCCTTTAAGATTGGAATACGCTGTTTTCTTAAAGTTTTAAATGTCGTATTGGTCCGGAAATACCGCAGGCAACAGATCATTTCATAGTTTAGCTGTATGAGGCAGGAAGTTTCTAGAGAAATGCACAGTTGAGGACTGCCAACCATCTAAGTGGTGAAAATAAAAATGTTGTAGCGTAGAGCGATGACGAAAAGAGGCGGCAAGGATTAATCCGAGCAATTCGATGGAACACTCGCCGTAATAGATTTGTCCTGATAAGTTTGTAGAAAGTAAGGTTGTTAAGAAACATCTGTGTCTAGATCCAGGTCTGATAGATACCTCAAACCTTATAGAAATACATATAGTTTTTTTTTGGATTTACATCAATATCTTTGTCCGTTTTATTAAAAAAAAGCTACATTTAATCAAGTGGAACTGCTGATATGTTCCAGAACGGAACTTTTCAACGCACACGTTTTGTATTCTTTATTAAGCTTGTAGTGAGTAAGGTTCTTAAGGTGTACTTAATACATCAATGTCCAGTTCTGATGATGGGTTTCATGAAGAATCGAGGGAATTCCTAAAATCTTTTAGGCATACATGTAATAATTTCTGGGATTTTATTTACATATCAAGCATTATTATTAAAAAAGTGTCATTTGACTAAAAGTAACAGCTGATGTTGACCAGAATGGAACTCACCAACTCGCGCGCGATTTGTTTTATTAGTTAAGTTTGTAGCAAGTAAGTTTTAAGTATTAAGGTTTCTAGGAACATTTGTGTCAAGGTAAAGGTCTGATGATGGGTCCCATGAAGAATCGAGGGAATTTCTTAAATGCTATAGGCATAAATGTAGTACTTATTGGATTTTAATCAACATATTATCAACTTTTATTCACAAAAGTGACATATGATGATGTGGAACTACTGAACGGAACTCCAACGCGTGCAATTTTTCTTCGTTAAGTTTGTAGCAAGTAAGGTTCTTAAGAAACATTTTTGTCAAAGTACAGTTCTGATGATGGGTTTCATGAAGAATCGAGGGAATTCCTAAAATCTTATAGGCATACATGTAATAATTTCTGGGATTTTATTTACATATCAAGCATTTTTATTAAAAAATTGTCATTTGACTAAGTGTAACAGCTGATGTTGACCAGAATGGAACTCGCCAACTCGCGCGCGATTTGTTTTATTAGTTAAGATTGTAGCAAGTAAGTTTTAAGTACTAAGGTTTTTAGGAACATTCGTGTCAAGGTAAAGGCCTGATGATGGGTCCCATGAAGAATCGAGGGAATTTCTTAAATGTTATAGGTATATATATATATATATATAGTACTTATTGGATTTTCATCAACATATTATCAAGTCTTATTCACAAAAGTGACATTTGATGATGTGGAACTACTGATGTTGACCAAAACGGAACTCCAACGCGCGCAATTTTTCTTTGTTGTTAAGTTTGTAGCGAGTAAGATTCTCAAGAAACATTTTTGTCGAAGTACAGTTCTGATGATGTGTTTCATGAGAAAGCGAGGGAACTCCTCATTCTCCTCAATTCTTATAGGCATATAGTCATTTTGGATTTTCATCAATATCTTTAGCTTTTTTTATTCACATTAGTGGCATTTGATGAAGTGGAACTAGTGATGTTGACTAAAACGGAACTCTTCAACGCGTGAGATTTTTTCTTTTTTTGTTTGTTGTGATATAAGAGGCAAACTAGCAGACGAATCAACTGATGGTAAGCAATTACCGCTGGCCATGGACATCTGTTACACCATAGGGATTGTAAGTGCGGTGCCGGCATTTAAGATAGGAACACGCTCTCTCCTTAAAGTTTGAAAGATCGTATTGGGCCGGAAATACCGCATGCGACAGATCATTTCATAGTTTAGCTGTATGAGGCAGGAAGTTTCTAGAGAAATACACAGTTGAGGATTGCCAACCATCTAAGTGGTGAAGATATAAATGATGTAGCGTAAAGCGGTGACGGAAAGAGGCGGCAGAGATTAATCCGAACAATTCCTCGGAACTTTTAAGTTTGTAGAAAGTAAGGTTCTTAAGAAATATCTGTGCTAGACACCAGTGTCTAGTGTCTAGGTCTGATGATGGACACCTCAAACCTTATAGAAATACATATAGTTTTTTTTTTCATCAATATCTCTAGGTGTTTTATTAAAAAAAAGTTATATTTGATCAAGTGGAACTGCTGATGTTGTCCAGAACGGAACTTTTTAACGCACGCGTTTTGTATTCTTTATTAAGCTTGTAGCGAGTAACGTTCTTAAGGTGTATTTATATCAATGTTCAGTTCTGATGATGGGTTTCATAAATAATCGAGGGAATTCCTGACATCTTATAATTTCTGGATTTTTATTTACATATCAAGCATTTTTATTAAAAAGTGACATTTGACGAAATGCAACAGCTGATGCTGGCCAAAATGGAACTCGCCAATTCGCGCGCGATATGTTTTATTTGTTTATTTTGTAGCAAGTAAAGTTCTTGAAGACATTTGTGTCATAAGGTCTAGTTCTGAGGATGGGTTCCATGAGAAATCGAAGAAATTCCTCAAATCTTATAGGCATACAATACATACAGTAATGTTTGGATTCTCGTCAACATATCAAGCATTTTTATTTAAACAAGTTAGTGATATTGACCAGAACGGAACTCTTCAACGCGCGCTTTTCTTATTCTTTGTTAAGTTTGTAGCAAGCTAGGTTCTTAGGAAACATTTGTGTCAAGGTCCAGTTATGATGATGGATTCAATGAGGAATTGAGGATTTTAAATCGATTTGAATTCACAATTGGGAGGAATTGAGGATTTTCGTCAACATATCAAGTTTTTTTTATTTGACGAGTGACATTTGATGAAGTGAAACTGCTGATATTGAGCAAAATGGAACTCTTCAACGACAAGTATTTTACCTTAGGCGTGTTTTTTATTTTATTTCGTTTATAGCATGTAAGGCTTTTAAGGAACATTTGTGTCAAGGTCCAGTTCTGATGATAGGTTCTACGAGAAACCGAAGGAGCTTCTCATATTGTATAGGATAGGCATACATATAGTCATTTTAGGATTTTCATCAATATTACAAGCATTTTTACTCAATAAAGTGACATTTGTTGAAGTAGAATTGCTGATGAAGAACGGAACACCTCAACGACTTCCAGATTCTTTATTTTTATTACTCTTCTTTCTTTTTCATTATTCTTAGAACAGGTATTTCTACTAAATGAACCGAACTGATACTATTACTAAAAGTAGGTAGGTAGGTAGGTTAAATAGGTTAAAACTGTAAGGATTATTATGTATAAGTAGTCTTTCTTTTAATTAAACATAGGTAAGTAATTCTATTTAAGTATAAGTGTCTTTAAAAAAAACATCAATCGACTCTTATCTGTCACTAGTTCCAGTTTCAGAGTATAAAATCCGGGTACACAGCCACGGCCAGCCGGGTAGCCAGACAGTTCGAATACGGACAAGTTATTGTGAATAAAAAATCTTATCGTCTTGCAAAAGTTATTGTCATAAATGTATAGGTTTCGAATACATGAATATAAAGTTAAAATGCTGGTAAAAGTATTAGTTTTTATCATTAACCATTTTATATCCCAACAAAACTGTTACCCTTACAAAAATAAAATGCTTTCATTACCTAATGTAGGTTACGTTAGTTAATAAATAAATAAATAGGTAGGGACAATCTTACACAGATTGGCCCCAAACTAATAAAAGCTTGTACTATGGGTACTAGGCGACGTTAAACATACTTATTTAGATAAATATATATTTACGTATATACATAGAAAACACGCATGCCTTTGGAACAAATATCTGTATTCATCACACAAAGAAATGCCCTTACGCGATTCAAACTCGGGACCATCGGCTTCATACTTCATAGGCAAAAGGGTCGGCAAAAGGTAAAGATAATTAGGTAAAGACAATGAATAATTAAACGTATTATAAATTGACACCAATATCCATCAAATAGTATAACTAGGTATGCTAAGAGCGGGCTTCAGGCCATTACGTCGCACCTGTAGAATTAAACTAATTTGGCTCAAAAAGTACGACTACTTTATATATGTAGTTTGGTAGAACAGTAAGAACTCACTATATGTGTCTCTTTTTCATGCGGTGAAATCCCCCCCACCCGGAAAGGGTAGCGACGCCCATTTTATCGACTCTCGAGCCGACTCCAATCTGATACTAATAGTAAGTAAGAACTTACTTAGTAAGCAAATTGTAGTAGTCATCCCTTCTTAGTAAAAGGAAAGTATTGTAAAGATACTACTTTTTAACCGACTTCAAAAACTTTCTGAACCAATGTTGAAAATTAGTTATCGTTTGAAAGTGGGTATATAGTTCCAAGATGGTCCTATTTTTGACAAAACCACGAGGAATTAAGGGAACTCCCCAAATCTTATAGGCGTTTTTTAGTTTCATCAACAGACCAGGCATTGCCATTCAAAAAAGTGCTATTTGAAGAAGTGGAACTTCTGATCAGGACCAGAAAATAACTCTTTAACGATGCGTATTTCACGCTAGACGATTTGTCTTCTTTGTTATGTTTGTAAAGAAGCTACTTGCTTAACGAGGTTTAAGGAATATTTGTGTAAAGGTCTAGCTTACATCATGGGTTCCATGAGGAATTGAGGCAACCTCTCAATTCTTGATGGAACGTAAAACTGTTTATTGACATAATTGTCGATAGGTATCCCATCTGCTCTAATTTACCCCACTTGACGGTACTTACATGAAAAAAAAACTTCTCTTAAAAATAGGAAACCGACTTCAAACATAGGTATTAGAAAACAATACAAAAACTGTTATTGTATTTTCAGAAACCATACGGAAATAATGAGGATGCATCGACATAAGAAGAATCGAACATGGGCAAGATAAAGTTCAAGAAAAAAGCAAATATAATGTGTACTTGTGTGTAGTCAAAGAAAGTTGAAAAATAAAGCATAATTAATGGCCATAGAATACAGAACCTATTAAAAATAGACATATAGGTTAATCGTACTACTCGTACTAATGTATTTCTTTTGTTCAATTATAGTATTGCATTAAAGTTAGATTCTCTAGATATATATTATTCATAGGTTCTGTATTCTATACGAATTGTTTCAGTGTAATTATTGTACTAAATACCGTTGACCGCCTGTCAACAGTATTTATTTCTACATTACTATCACAGAAGATTTTAGGCCCTACAGTAGTTTTTGAATTAGTATTTACTATGGACAAATATAGCGAAATGTGAGTTTTTACCTAAAATATCAATCTTTTGTGAACGTGGTGTAGAATATATACAGCCTAAGACTGAAGTAGCTACGCGGGTAACGTTTTCAAAATAGAATCGTGTTCATGGTCGGCCCATGGTAAAAATAATTAGGTACACGTAGACCCGCTAAATAAACCCCGTGGACCCACCAGGAGAACATATTGGAGAGACTAGAGATAATACACCGCTTTAAGGGCGGTCGCACTCGGCATTGACATCTGGCGTCTAGATGGCGGGTGGACCTCAGCGAATTTCAAAGAAATATTTATAAACATCCAATGACGTCCGGCTCGGACACCAGATCTTCAATCTCCTGATTCCTGTGGAGTCTCCAGGTTCCATCCTCTCCACGTGTGAGTCCTAGGATTTTTCGCGCTGCCAGACTCCGATGACTCAGGCACGTAGTCCAGATGGGTGAGGATCGTGCAGCCTGGAGTCGCCTGGAGGGCGTACTCTGAAGTTCCAAATGGCCGAAGACCGTCTAGACGTCCTAGGTAGGTCCCGCTGGAGAGATGAAATGCAAAAAGACCTTAGCGAACTCTGCGCCGTCGACTAGATGGAAACGGTTTTGGACAGAGAAGCATGGCGGTCTTTGGTGTCGGAGGCCAAGATCCACTTCGGGTCGCTGCGCCATAGCAGTAAGTAAGTATTTATAAACATACTGTACCTTCTGTGTACCTAACCCAAAACGAGATATTTAACCCTTTACCAGGCCAAGGGATATATTTCACCCACATCTTATATCGGTTACCGTAGTCAGGTTTTAACTCCAAACCACCTACAAAATATTTTGTCAATCCCTGAAAATATTATTTTATGATCTTCATTCACAACACGCTTCTAAATTGCGTAATATATCTTTGGCAGCCGTTTAAATTCACTTGAACGCTAATTTCAGTAAACTACGGATAAATTCGAACACTTTTCATAATTTCTATGAAACAGAAGTACATAGGTCGAACAATTTTTTGATATTTTGTAGATTTTGAGTGTTGAAAGCTAATGTAATCGGAAACATTGCTAAATATTCATGCATTATTGTGTATGACCAGAATTAGGATGTGGGTTGACATTATCCCATGGCCTTATTAGAGTTTAACTGTGTGGGAGCTATATTTCCCATGGCCCGGTAAATTGTCTTGTCATGTCATAAAAACTCACGTAAGTAAGTGATTTTTTTTCAGTGATTGATATAATGTTTCGTAGGAGATTTGGAGTTAAACCTTGACTATTATAACCGATATAAGATGTGGGTGGAATATATCCCTTGGCCTGATCAAGAATATAATAAGACAACATCTAGTATGACAGTTCATTACTTAGACAGGCGATGGGATAACCTTAACCCACATTTTTATTTCTGGTTTAAAGGAAGATCTCCGACGTTCATAAATACATTTTTTACAGGGCGTTCAATACGGTTTCAACAGAATATAAAGTACGTATTAAGACACGCTGGTTCTTCGGGGCCTGGTAAAGGGTTAAGAAAAAGTCCACCCGCCATTCTGACGTCAGGATTGCGGTTGGACCTATGAAATCTTGCATTATACCGCACTAAAAGTATGCAGTTATATGGTACAGTCGCCATCAGATATATCGGAGTGGCCGAGGTGCTCAAAGATCTCTAAACACGCACTCTAACCTCTTGACAGTAGAGGCATGTTCAGATATTCGTGGGTACCTTGGCCGCTCCGATATATATGATGGTGACTGTACCTTCAGTGTACCTCTGTAAATAGAAATAGAAACCGGTGTACCTCTCCCCAAAACAAGCTAGGCTAAGCTCATGCACAATATAACTGCATACTTTTAGTGCGGTATAATGCAAGATTTCATAGGTCCACCCGCCATCCTGACGTCAGGTTGGCGGGTGGACCGTTTTGTAAAATATCTCGTTTTGGGGAAAGGTACACTGGTTTATATTAAAGGTACACTGAGGTACACAGAAAGTACAATATGTTTATAAATATTTCTTTGAAATTCGCCGAGGTCCACTGCCATCCTGACGCTTACCATATATCTAAGGACCGACCTTAGGGGCAATAACGATAGTGCTAGTTCAGCTGTGTCATTCACAAATTCGAGCCAATCGTGCTGTCTAACGCAACTAGATGCGATCAATCGCGTGCATAATGCGAACTCATCAACCAATCACGTTGTGGTACTTGTGGCGTTAGACTGCACGATTGGCTCAAACTCGTGTGCGTAACACCGCTGTACTGGCCCCATTCTTATTGCCCGTAAGGCCCGTCCTCAGATATATTATGTCAACGACACAGTCGCGATTTTAAAAAATCACATCGCTTCTGCTACCAAATTGTTGAGCATAACGTTTTCTTATCCATAGGTTCCATCTGTCCAGTAGGATCCACCATCTCGATCCACCAGATTGAAGAGATTGTTACTTAACCCTTTACCAGGCCCCGAAGAACCAGCGTGTCTTAATACGTACTTTATATTCTGTTGCAACCGTATTGAACGCCTTGTAAAAAATGTATTTATGAACGTCGGAGATCTTCCTTTAAACCAGAAATAAAAATGTGGGTTAAGGTTATCCCATCGCCTGTCTAAGTAATGAACTGTCATACTAGATTTTGTCTTATTATATTCTTGATCAGGCCAAGGGATATATTCCACCCACATCTTATATCGGTTATAATAGTCAAGGTTTAACTCCAAATCTCCTACGAAACATTATATCAATCACTGAAAAAAAATCACTTACTTACGTGAGTTTTTATGACATGACAAGACAATTTACCGGGCCATGGGAAATATAGCTCCCACACAGTTAAACTCTAATAAGGCCATGGGATAATGTCAACCCACATCCTAATTCTGGTCATACATAATAATGCATGAATATTTAGCAATGTTTCCGATTACATTAGCTTTCAACACTCAAATTCTACAAAATATCTAAAAATTGTTCGACCTATGTACTTCTGTTTCATAGAAATTATGAAAAGTGATCGAATTTCTCCGTAGTTTACTGAAATTAGCGTTCAAGTGAATTTAAACGGCTGCCTAAGATATATTACGCAATTTAGAAGCGTGTTGTGAATGAAGATCATAACATATTATTTTCAGGGATTGACAAAATATTTTGTAGGTGGTTTGGAGTTAAAACCTGACTACGGTAACCGATATAAGATGTGGGTGAAATATATCCCTTGGCCTGGTAAAGGGTTAACTGATGGATCGAGATAATGAAACCTACTGAATAGAGCGGGTCGATTGGATATAACAAAGTACGCTTATATGAAACGCTACTCCGGTGTGCGAGTGAGACAGTCAGGCCAATTTGAACTTGCATTTGACAGAAAACTGACTCCATCAAACGCTACCAGTTCCATTGCCGGCCTCTTCGCTGCCTTCTATAGTGGTTCAATCTTACCTTGCTTATGAATAAAAAGGGGCGTGCACACCGATATTAGAGTAATATTGGAATCATATCAGTTAGTTGTGGGCGTCTCGCTCGCACAAATACATGCGTATAAGTGCGAAATGAACACACGAATGACAGCTAACTGGTATCATTCCAATATTATTCTAAAATTGGTTTAATGTCAGTTGCACTTTCGAATTGGCCTACATAGCGATTTCCTTAGCCTGCACACCGGATCGGCGTGTGGGCCGGCATCTAGCTAATGTAAAGCCACCTCATTAGGTGCTTTTAGCCTTTGGAACGGCAAGAACACCTAAAGATGTGGTGAGAGAAAGCCGCGCGTCCCTCATGCACTGCACTAGCTTTACAGCTTGCATTGCGACCAATGTATGCCGCTCACCGCCCCGCCGGTCGCGTGGGTCCAATCCACGGCCCTAGAAGACGTACTTTACATATAAACAAGAGCACGCG
Source organism: Cydia pomonella (assembly GCF_033807575.1). Taxonomy (NCBI): domain Eukaryota; kingdom Metazoa; phylum Arthropoda; class Insecta; order Lepidoptera; family Tortricidae; genus Cydia; species Cydia pomonella. The sequence goes on along the minus strand of NC_084714.1, from coordinate 20,754,300 downwards.
AGCATTTTGCGAGTTGTGTATGTGTACTTGTGTTATCTAGGCGCACAAACGGTTACAATAACAAGAAGTGTACACCGCGTGTGCAGTCCAACACGGGAGCACGGGTGCGATTCGAAAATAACGCGCTAGCGACGCATTACGACATTGATATTTTACCCTTTGAACGCCATAACAAAAACGTTACTCACATGCCAAGGTCACGGGCGCAAGTGAGCTTGAAAGTGCATGAGTATTACATTAGGGACTTTGACAGCAATTATAACAGCTATAATCATTAATGTGTTCATGGCCCTTAAATCATGTCTAGTGACGGCGCCTTTAGGTGTTCTTGACGTTCAAAAGGTTAAGGGCGTTTGCTAGCTGGCGCTAGTGCACGGAGCGGGCAAACACGCGCAGGTGCCTTTGTAAGTAAAATCAGTCGCACGCGTCCGCGCCAGTTAGCGTTGCTCATACTGTAAGAGCTCGTTCCCACTATGTCGGATGTCGTGGCGATTTTTAATCGTACGTTCCACTGGCAGAACATTTTATATGAAGCTGTTCACACTCGTCCGACAACGATTTTGTGTCGGATACGACATAAAATGTCGTGCGTTTTGCCAGCCCTCCCAGCCCGGAAAAAAATCGTGTCGTGTCTCGCTCGCGTACGAGTGAATATAGCGCTGTTCACATTTTGTCGGATGTCGGAACGATTTCGCCCGCGCCGCCCGCGCGGCACCCCCTCACACACCCGCGCGTCGCTGCCGCGTCGTTGCGATCGCTTCTTAATTCAGCTATCAAATTCTGAAATATTCATAAGGTAAATCTTTCCCTGAGAATTGGGTGTACCCAATATCTCCTTTTTTAACTGCCTCTAATCGTTTCTTTCGCAAATAATACAAAACCACAAACATTTCGTCGACGTTCATCTTGTACTAAGCCTCGCTACCCACTCGAAAAATACACGCCAGCTGCGATCGTGCACGACAAACGACTAGTGGGAACAGTACCGCCGATACCCGATTGAAATCCGGATCCGACATCCGACATAGTGAGAACAGCGGCAACGACACACGATTAAAAATCGCCACGACATCCGACATAGTGGGAACGAGCTCTAAGCCGCACGCCCGCTCCATGCACACGCGCGACGTTGCGGACGCCCTATGCCCTAAACCTTACTTGAAAGTGTGAAGGTTACTCTGACAGCGGCTATATCAGCTATAATGTATTTATGACGCTTTGAGCATAGCTAGTTACGACGCCTTAAGGTATTCTTGGCGTTCAAAAGGTTAAGGGCGTTTGCTAGCTGGCGCGACTGCACGGAGCGGGTGCACGTGCGCGGGTGCCTTTGTAGGTAAAATTCGTCGCACGCGTCTGCGCCAGCTAGCGTCGCCAGTTACTGTTTTTCGTTAACCCGCTTCAGCTAGCAAACTAATCGCAAATGGTCCGAGATTGGCGCAATAACCATGCATTCCCTTATCTGGATCTGGATGCACCTATTCACCAAAATGCTTGCTTTAAAGTAACTTGTCGACTCGTCCTGATAATATTTGTGCGACCGTGAAGAAAATCTATGCCGTCACTTATTTTTCAATTTATATGAAATAAAGATGTTAAATGTATTCAAAAGTTTTTATTTAATAAAGTATGTATAAGTGCTCTGTGCATCCGCACCAGCTAGCGGTGCCCTTAGCAAACCAATCGCAAATGATCCGAGATTGGCGCAATAACCATGCATTCTCTTATCTGGATCTGGATGCACCTATTCACCAATGCTTGCTTTAAATTAACTTGTCGACTCATCCTGCTAATATTTGTGCGACCGTGAAGAAAATGTATGCCGTCAGTTATTTTTCAATTTATATGAAATAAAGGTGTTAAATGTATTCAAAAGTTTTTATTTCATATGTATATATAATGGAACGAAATACAGCTACTATCTTAGCTTGGCAAGCAGTTAAGAGTCGCTGATGCTTTTATTGTATTCACTGCGTTAATTTTAGGTTTAAGATTCTTTATTCTCACTAAGAATTTGACAATTCACTTACATGAGAACTTAAAACTACACAATTTAATCCTGCTTCATATGGCAAACGAAGGAAACGTTGCTTTGAACCGCGACGCAATCTCAAATGTTTCACTTTTACACAATTTTCCTGCAGAGAGACAAAACAAGTATGTACATAGTACCTTTATACGATTTATTTTATCGTAACATATAAACTTAGATTTATTTTCTTGCTGCTAATTATGGTACTCCAACTACTCCATAAATACATTTACTTACCTACTTATTGCTTAGGAATCTTATTTCATGTTTAATAATAAGTTTATATAACGTTTCTAGCGGGACATAACGCGAACTTTAAAAAATGTAATGCTTTTTCTACCTTTATCACTCGAATATGTAAGAGCAAGAGAGATAAATAGACGAAACTTACTAGTTCAAGGTAACCACTCGTTTTATTGTCAAAGTTCCGAATTAAACAAACTTATTCTTCGGTGACATTTTTAGCGTTTATAAGCGACTATACGGATCCAGCATTTGCCGCTCATTCGGTTCTCCTATTGCACGCAAGATGTCAGTACTAGAGAGGATTTGAAAAATCATAATTAAGTAGTTTAGTGCCATTTATTGAGTAGTAATAATTTAAAAAAATATATAAATTACTTTTTCATTATATTTCAGGCATGCAAAGTGATGTAAATGGTTACAAAAGTAACTCTATATGAATGACATTTTTTAGTTCCAGTTTACGCCGCAGCGCATGATCAAAATTATTAATATCATCTTCCCTGGACACTTTCGGTCTTTGGTGTCATATAAGTAATTAATGCTTAATTGAAGACCTTCCAAATAGGATATGACTCAATTGTATATACCAATAGTAAAAATTACCCAAACTGCTACCAAGGCTCCATCTAGTGCCAGGTAGAACAAACAAAGCGGCATTTACCACAATTAATTAACGAAAAAACTCGTTTTATTACCGCCCCTGCAAGCATTTGAGTGCAAGTATATATATATTAAAATACCTTATAAAAATGTCTTTTAAATGATATATATGGCTTGAGTATACAAGCAAGTTTCAGTGTTTAATAGCAGTATTTTTAATTTAAGCATATGTTATATCAACTAATTCCAGCCCTGTACGTACTTAAACGTAAGTAGTGGTAAACAGAAATCTAGAATTTCTCATATTCTTTCATACAAAACACCTAACAACCGGCTACGTAACAAGTACTTTGTAAAACAACAGTTTATATTCGCCACTCTTTTTTTTTAATTGCTCAGTCCCTGCACGTTATCCAAAGTTGGTGTCATACAATAAAATAATGCTAAGAGTAAACCCTTTCAAACGAGATATGTCTCAACAGTATACATCCATGGGACAAATTGCCCATTCTCCTTTGTAAGTGTTTTTTCAACATTTAGTCATACCAAAGGTTAATTGATTTCTTTAGATGTCGTTCATGCTTTGAATTTGACAGCTACTGTACAGAGCTGTACAGGGCCGTACATTATGCGGTAACTCTGGTTGGTAACAATGTTGTCATTTGAAAGGCTCGGAACCGGTTTTAAAAACATCGGTAAATACCGATTTATTTCAGTTTTACTCCGAACTTTCATAAGATTAAACCGGTTTATTCGACGAGACGGCCGGCCGGCCTGGTGGTGTGCCGCTCAACAAAGACACCGACATAGGAAGGAACCGGTTTTTATTGTTCCAAACCGGTAATTTGACAAGAACTTTATTGTAATGTTCGCCTATAAACCGGTTTAAAGATTACGAACGAAACCGAAATTAAAACGTTTTGCGCCAAGTACATGACAACGGATTAGAAATTTGACCGGTCTCAGACCCTTGATCATTTGACAATTCAACGACCACAAAACATAACGCCGTAAAGCACCACATGTTTTGGCTGTCAAACTACGGGGCACGTTTTCTTCTTAAACTTTACCTCTATATTACAATTAAAAACTGTTTTATTTGATATTAGACTACTTAGTCAAAGATAACTTAATAAATAGTTCAAAAAACACTAGAAAAACACGCTTATGATACGATATTCTCTCATGGAATGCCAGTGCCTATCTTCCGGCTTCATCATCAGACCTTGAAACCTAATCGTGGTCAAAGTTCATTACAAGACTTTTCTAACAAATCCAAACACAGCTATGATACGATGTTCCATCATGAAGTTCCAGTTCATATCTTCCGGCTCCATCATCAGATCAGTTCGACAGTACCATATTATTGTATTGTCATCAGAACTACACACAGCTGCCAATTTTCATGACGCTACGATCCTTGGAAGATGGTTAAATTAGTGACTTACCTTAGTTTCCATTACATAGTTACATACAGGTCGACCTAATAAAAGCGTGTTAAAAATCGGACATTAAACTTACGTAAATAATCACTCACCATCGCTAGTATTAGTCCCGTTCGCCTCCTTCTTATAATTAACATTCTCTATAACAGTATTCTGCCTGCTCAGCTCCGCTTTCCCATTTTCCTCCGCTATATTATTCTTACTATACGGCGATCTCTTGATAGTACTAAACTTATTGTCACTATCATCATCATCGTTTTCGTTTGAACTCGAATATGACGCGTCGAACATATCATTTTCTAAGATGTTTTGTTTAATCATAGGTTCACTCTGTTTTAGCGAATCGGCTATAGGTCTGTACTCATTATCATTAAGTTCCGCGTAATTTATGGCACTGAAGGAAGTCGGCTCGTTTTCGGTACTGGGACTTAAATCGACCGTGGGATCTATTATAGGTTCGTATTGTATTTGCGAGGGACTTTCTAGGCTCATTTTTATTTTGTCTATGTTTTTGAGGGGGCTAGTTTTGGGTTCCTGTGGGTCGGTGGGGGGGATCTTGTGGACGCGCGCGGAGGGGGACAGGGGGGGCAGCGAGGTGGGCTGTGGTTGTGTGAACGTGTTGATGCGCTGTGCGATGACGGAGCTACGGACAGGCTTCTCTGGTATGCTGTTGGATCTGCAGAATAATTAAAAAAAATGTTGTTCTATAACGGGACAAAAGTTTGTTTACCACTTGTCACATATTGACAATCGGGAAAGCATTAGATGCCAAATTGTGCTACAAGCGTAAAGAGTGTTTTAAAATTTACTAAAATAAGGTTTCAAAGCATTATATTGTTGATCTATCTTACATACCAACAATATAATGCTGTTCTCTTTAATAGGCCGCATTTCTCAATTCTCAACCGATTTTATTATGTACACTTTATGACACAATTTTCAAAGCTTTGTAAATTTGCGAGACCAAAACTCACGGATGGATGGCTAACTTACTTGGGAGTGAGTTGTCCCTGAGCCAAGTTCTGTTGGAACAGAGCCCTGGCAGAGGCCGTAGACGTTCCGATAAGTTGCCTCGCCTCCTGCGACCTCTGCCTCCTGAGTGCCTCGCTTGTCGACACGCCGGTGGGACTCGTTGGGTCCGGACTCGCCACTCTGCGAAAATAGGAAATAGTCCTTAGATATGACGAAAATGTTGGTAGAGATAAAATTGTAATCAAATATAAGCTTAAATCATAGATGGTAAAATCCTATAGATGCGCTGTAAGCAGTGTAAGTGAGGGACAGAACACACGCAATGCGACAAAATTAAAAACCTATTTTAATATTGCTAACAAAATACCAAAAACAACTTACGTAATTTGATTGGGTAATTTATTGCCCACCATATACCGTACTAAAATTTACGGCGGGGAATAAAAAAATGAGACTGTGACAAGGACAAACAATAATAGCGCTTTCCCTTCTACTCCTACCGAAAATACTATCCCGATCGGTCATTTCCACCCACCCCTCATGCCTGATCCAGTTACACTAGATTAATAGTTTAAATGAATAAGCGGGTCTACACAGATCGAGCCGCCTCGCGAGGAAATTGCCGCGAGAAACAGCTCAGCAGGAGAACTTGCCTCGCCCGAGGCAATGAGGCCGAAGCAAATCCACAACTCCACAGAGACCGAGCTGCTTGCAATTTCCTCGAGAGGCGTAGGCGGCTCGACTAATAAATACAATTTATTGTTAACTAACATAGAACAAAACGAGAAGCGCTATGACACACAAAATAACTAATATTTCTAACTCACACAGAACATGCCTGTAGCCATTTTATTTTTCGCGATTACGGCAATGGTTCCATAATAAAAGTTGCTCAGTATGACCTATACAGTCCCTACGCAGAGTATGGCTGGTAGTTAACATTTCAACCTGTATAAAACCTTGCTACATTGCTCACAACAGGTAGCCTAGTGGTAAGAGTGACTTTATCTATACCCTAACCAACGTTGCCAAACTAAGGGTAGAAAGAATAAGTCCATCACTTACTTCTGTTCTTCAACCTTAGCTCTCCTCTGGGCAGCTATTTCTTCTTTTCTCCTGGCATCCTCTTCTGCCTTCCTCTTTTCCTAAAATATATCATTAAAAAAGTCTGAACAGTTTTGAATTGCTAAGTACTGTTGAGTATAAAATCGTTAGACATAATTTTACAATACAAACACTGAATATCCAGTGGAGGACAGATTCATACAAACGTAGTCCCCATTTTCCTCCCTGGATATTGACACCATGGAAAATATTTTTACACAATTTATGGCGTATTAGCCATAGCTATGTTTCTTCGTTTGGCTTTTTTCGAGTTTTTGATTGAGCGAAAAATCAATTCCATACATTTATTTAAAAGCTTTTAACGACCGGTCTGGCCTAGTGGGTACTGACTCTGCCTATGAAGCTGATGGTCCCGGGTTCAAATCCTGGGAAGGTTATTTATTCGTGTGATGAACATGGATATTTGTTCCTGAGTCATGGGTGTTTTCTATGTATTTAAGTATTTATAAATATTTATATATTATATATATCGTTGTTTGAGTACCCACAACACAAGCCTTATTGAGCTTACTGTGGGACTTAGTCAATTTGTGTAATAATGTCCTATAATATTTATATAGCTGTGGTTAATATACATCAAATTGCCTTAATTTATTTTTATTATTTTACCTCTTCTCTCCTTTTTCTTTCTGCTTCTACTCTCTTCTTCTCTTCCTGTTCTTCTTTTAACCAGAACTGATCGCGCTCTGACGAGTTGATTTCTTGAACTGAAACGAAATAGTTACTTTTATACAGGTTGTCTAGGTAAGTAAGTATAAGTAAGCAAGTAAATATTCTTTATTGCACCAACAATTATACATTTTACATACATGTAAAACTACAAATGACCCATGTAGGTACCTACAACACAAGCCTTATTGAGCTTACTGTGGGACTTAGTCAATTTGTGTAATAATAACAATATCATAATATTTATTTTCAATAACAATATACATAATGGATGTTGACGCTGTAGGTGTTCCACAATACAAACTCGAAATACGGATTACGAAAAACAGTTTAATTTCCAAAAGTTACAGACACCACGTGAATTTTATATGAGAGCGATATGTACGTGTGTCGCGCGCGGATAGACAAGCCGACTGACGCGTGATCAAAAAACAAAACCGTTGGAACCTTGTCGCTGCGTCACACGTATATATATATGTACCTTCAAATTTCAGCTTAAAACTAACATTGTACAGATTATGAGAGTACCACCATATTAAAATAAATTAAAATAAAGAGAAAAAACCCATTTTGAGCACGTCGCTAACAATGGATATATACAGATGATTACTATAACTAGCTTATATCTAAAATAGGCCCTTGAGGCATTGTACCAAGGATGCTGGCGGCATTTCCTCGTTGTATCGCAACACTGCCTTTGAAAAATAAATGAAAAAAAAAAAAAAAAAAAAAACTGATACGTTGTGCGAGGAAGACGCCGGCTCTTCGGTCACCAGTTACGTCAAACAGACGTTTCGCGATTTCAATATTAAATAACGATATTAAATTAATTTGTAACAAGCAGAAACGTCTGCAAACGATGATATTAAGCTTAGAATAAATTTAAAAGTGGAAAAATTACTGTCTTGGGTGAGACTTGAACTAATAATAACTTTAATAGCTGTTGGGGAGTAACGACCCCACGGACCCGAGTACTCCCGAGAGTCGGCCAGGGTCTCCGTCTCCGGCGTGTCTTCGTCGGTCGGAGTGGACCCCAAGGGGACCTGCAGGTCTCTCAGCTCTGGCTTGCCTTCATTGGCCGTCCAGAGAGGAGTCGTTAGAGCTAAATGCTCCAGGGGTGGAAGTGAAAACTTGCATAAGACGCGAGTTGGCACAGTGGCTGTTATCAGCCACTGGGTAGAAAGCGGCGTACACCTCTCGACACCCCTGAGCCGCTCACACCGGTGTTGCTCATGGTCGTCTTCACGACGGCATTTTCAAGGACCCATCTAGTGGGCGGCGAGTCACCGCCTGCCTCGATAACTAGTGGAAACATTGTTATGGCAGGTGTCCGGACGTCTTTGCAATAACCCAGTCTCATTGTCCTCCCAAACTTCAATCCATAGACCGTTATACTGTTCATTTTTACTACAATAGTCCCAATGCCTGCTGCGACCGGTTCATGGGTGTCTATTGTTGCGCCTGTGAACGGGTTCCAGCAGGCGTTCTACATGACATTAAAGCTCTCCAAGGGGCCTCTACGTGTTGGATCTATATCCCCACGCAAGCCTATCAAAAGACCGGGATTTATAGGCCCGTGAAATCCAAGGAGATACAATAACTTTAATAGCATAGTAATTTTCCCACTTTTAAATTTATTCTAAGCTTAATTTAAGGTATAGTTCTAGTTTTATACTTAGTTTTAGTTTTACCAGGCTTCACTGAAAACCAGCGTCCCGTAGTGTGTCGTAAGACTAACTTCGGGACATCAAGCTGAGTGAAGACCTTTTAGCGCAATTTTCTATGTGAGTACAATTAAATATTAATCTAAATTTTGTAACTTTTTGTGCTAATAAATATTTCTTATTCTTATTATTCTTAATAACAATATTTATTTTATTTATATAGACTGCTCCAAAATTATGAGAAATAAAAGGTACATATTTATCCGCAGACGTGTATATTAACGCTTTCGACAGCTACAGTCCAATATTAACCTTACTGCATTCCGATAGGGTTCATGATGACGTGCCGCGCATAAGGTTTGCACGACAGGTCTGAAATGTATGGGAAGATCCGTGGAACCTGATCCAGATAATTTCATACATTTCGGGTCCGGATTGCAAACCCTAGCCACGCACGATAGGCGAAAGAAAAGCTAAAGGTTTTTTTTTTAATAGTTGTATGAGTAATGTTTCAATTATACTATATTTTTATTTGTTCGAATCCCGGTAAGGGCATTTATTTGTGTGATGAGCAGTTCCTGAGTCATGGACGTTTTCTATGTATTTAAGTATTTGTATATTATATATCTCGTTGTTTGAGTACCCACAACACAAGCCTTCTTGGCTTACCGTGGGACTTAGTCAATTTGTATAAGAATGCCCCTATAATATTTATTTATTTGTGAGTTTTGAGACCACGTATTTTATAACTAACAAACTGCTTTGGCTCAAATCCAAAAAGAATCTTGGCCTCCGAAACGAGAGAACGCCACCTGTCCCGATCCAGCGCGGTTTCCTGCCATGAATTGGCATTCAGCCGACGCAGGTCCGCCTCCACGACATCACACCAGCGGTACCTGGGGCGCCCGATCGGTCGACGGCCGGTTGGTCGCCCCAAGTACGCTTCCTTGACTACGCGATCCTCCCCCATTCTGAGTAGGTGACCGAGCCAGCGAAGTCTGTGGGATTTAGTTACGCCGATGATATTGGGCTCAGCCACCAACTCTTCGATCTCAGCATTTTTCCGGATCCTCCAGGAGCCGTCGTCACTTCGGACAGGTCCCAGGATGTTCCCACCACTTTTTTTTTTTATAATATCTTTTTTTTTCTTAAAATATATTTGATAAATAGAACGCACCTCTACGCAAACTTTGCCTTCTTTTAACAATCTCTTCACTTACATTCGAAGACGTCACACCAAAATTCTGAACTAAAAATTGTGCCATTTAGGCTAATTTTAATAAGTAAAAAAAAAACTCACACTGCTCTTTCATCTACAGTTGCAGTCGTAATGAATTCGACAGCAAATGTTTACAATTCTTTGTAATAACAACTATTGTTGACAAATTAAATGTCGTTGTTTATGTTAATATAATAGTAAATATTGGATCACCGTTTCATAATTTCTGGACGATGTTGGTGTATTAAGTACCAGTGGCGGATCGTTCAAAGAACTCGATTCCCACCGGCTTGTCTAATTTGAGCCCGTTGAGTACTTTCACGATAAGGTTCATTGGGAAAAGGAATACAAAATTAGCTCCGGGTTCCCTAAGAATATTTCTGACGTGCCGCCACTGTTAAGTACACCAGTTGTATGTAGTATGGTCAAGGAATTTAATTTCAGTATCATTACTTACCTCGTCACAGTGACAATAGCGAAAATAGATAGCAAATGAGCAAATTATCGCAATAATGTGGTTATTAAAATAATATATGGAAATGATAAAAAAATATGGGACCTGAAAGTTTCAAAATTAAACGTTCTTTTTATTTCCACAAAGGAATAAAGTAAGGGTACCATTCGATTCCTTACATTTTATCCAAAAAAATATTGTATAGCAAATATATACATAAACGCAATATTTCACCGACAAAATCGCAATTTTAATGTTTTTCATACTTCAAGATGGGGTCACGTTTGCTTATCGTTTTGTTGGGAGCGTTTCGCGCGTGAAGTAAGACTGTCGGACTTTGACTATCATTTCTGACTTTTCTATTGCTTTAATGCAATGGGTTCCACATAAGTATTTTATTCAAAAAACGAACTTGAACGATTGATACCATTTATAAAAACATGTCATCTAGCCTATAGTATGAGGTCTCTGAACGACTTTCATATTGATTACCACTGTGACAAGGTACGAAATAGTACGGAAATAAAAATTTAATATGTAAATTTAATTTCTGTAATAAATCATTATTTAATTAAAATTCTTTGACTGTACATTACTTCTTTATAATTCTATTACAACCTACACATATATACATAGAATTGTTCATTCATTGTTCTTTGGAGAAGGTAAACAGGATTAATCCCAATCAGGTCATGGAAAATGTCCATGGTATAAATGCCACATACCTGGATTAACTTTCTGATACGCCGTCCCCACAGGCCCACTAGGAGGCAGTTCCTCATTCCTCCCAGACTTGAAGTTAAAAGCTGAGCCGGCTTTCGCCAGCTTCTCTAGAATCAGTCGCTCTTCAAGGTCATCTTCAGTACGAGCGTGCATGGTTAGGTGGAAGCCCGTGAATAGGGAGGCCACGTGTTTGATGTGGTTCGCGCAGGTGCCTTTACGGACCGTTGGGGCGCCTTCGCCCTGAAATGGAAACAAATTGGGTGATGTTGGGTATAACAAGATTTGGTAGCCGTAGAGCTACGGCGAATGTCAAACCTAAGGTGACGATTCGAACGTCCCGTACCAATTGTTGGTATGCAAGGTGCAAGGTCGTGTCAAGATTATGCCACCATTTTTAACTGTGAAATGATGCAAAATAGAGAGTAAGTTATTACGGCAGTACTAATGGAGGCGGGGAGCAATAAAATGAAGTTTTTTTGTCAAAAATTTCCTTTTTGGTACAAGATTTTATCGCTAACTGTATTTGCCTTTCAATAGGCAATTAATACTCGTGGAACCAATTCTAACAAACCCAAACACAATTAAGATACATTGTTTTATCACAGAGTTCCCAAGCTTTGTCTCCATCATCAGATCAGCTCGATAGTGCCATAGTATTGTATTGTATAATGGGAAGTGGGTCTAATTTAGCTTGCAAGATTTGATGTCCTGAGGGAAGACCTTTGAAGACCTGTTCCGTTGTCTTCAGACAGACAGCGGAACAGGTGGAACTATAATAATAATAATAAAAGCTTGTAAAATAAGGTTAAGGTCAATGTGGCGAAGTTTATAAGCTCTTTCGTCGCTTTCAACTGTTTTTGTACGTATAGGTCTGACGGCCTACCGCGAACCACGTTCGACGTATTGCCTCCCTGTCACACTTACGTACGAATTCACAAGTGCGACAAAGAGGCAACACGTCGAACGTGGTTCGCGGTAGGCCCTCAGTACCTTCTGTATGTGCTGTTACTTACAGAAGACCGGCAGAGCAGAAGGAGTGAATCTCTTTCTTTTGGTTGTGTCAGGAACGTGCATTAAGAGGAAAGGGGAGCCGTTTCTCCATACAAACGTAGTCCCCATTTTCCTCTCTGGATATTGACATTATGGAAAATATTTTTACATATATTTCTATTAACCATAGCCATCCCCTACGTTTGGCTTTTTTCGATACTTTGAACAGACACAGAATAACAGATTTAAATTTTTTTAAATGCTCTCAACTGTTATAATAATCAAAAATTCGAACGTAGGGGCTTAATTTGTGGTTGATAGCGGCAACAGAAATATATCATCTGTGATAATTTCAACTGTCTAGCTATCACGGTACATGAGATACAGCCTGGTGACAGACGGACGGACAGCGAAGTCTCAGTAATAGGGTACCGTTTGACCCTTTGGGTACGGAACCCTAAAAACAGAATAAAATATATTTTACAGTACATATGGGGCTACTTTATAGCACTAGTGCGAGAAGTAGCATATTACGTTACTGTGTCGAACATTTAAAGGGCCATATGTACTGTAAAACGTTGTACGATACATGTGCGAATAGGTAATTCGCAACTCGTGTCGATTTAAAACACTCCCTTCGGTCGTGTTTTAATTTATCGCCACTCGTTTCGAATTTCCTATTTTTCGCACTTGTATCGTAATGTACTATTATTCTGCACTTGCAGATGTTCAATTGAGCAATCATGAAGAGGACACTTGATAACAAGTTTGGGCAGCATAATGACCTTTTAAATAAATAAATAAAATAAATAAATAAATAAATATTATAGGACATTATTACACAAATTGACTAAGTCCCACAGTAAGCTCAATAAGGCTTGTGTTGAGGATACTTAGACAATGATATATATAATATATAAATATTTATAAATACTTAAATACATAGAAAACACCCATGACTCAGGAACAAATATCCATGCTCATCACACGAATAAATGCCCTTACCAGGATTTGAACCCGGGACCATCAGCTTCGTAGGCAGGGTCACTATCCACTAGGCCAAACCGGTTTTGTTTCTTTAAATCGTACCAAGGAGTCGGTACATAGTCTCAAATTAAGCTCGATATAGGCTTGTCCGAAATGTTTTTGCTAGACGATTTTGAAAGCATCACAAAGTCCCTAAAATAACACAATATAAAACCTTCTTATATCAGATATGACGTAAAAATACCCTCAGATCATACCCTATAGTAATACAAAATAATAAACAAGTCAACAGTTAGACCAGGTTTTATCTGTATTTATAATAAACGATACAGTCTTTACATGAGTTATAATTATCATGGTCAAAAATTATTTTGTCCACGTTGCTTGGACTTAATCTGTATATTTTAGCAGTTAGTACGAGTCCAGCGACGGAAAAAACTGTCCGCTTCCCGATTTTCACGTTATTTGGCGCGTACGCATAAAAAATACTGAATTAAATTTGTACTCGTCATGCATGTACGTGCGCGTGAGCTTGAATTTATTTATACGGCGTGTTGGAATAACACAGAAGTAGAACAGACCAAAATTGAAGTGCTTATTTCACGCCGCTGGAATGATCGGCGGCGGCGGCGTGGCAAAAATGACCGGCGGCGTGGCAAAAATGACCGGCGGCGTACGCCACGCCGGTCGGCGCAAACCTCTGCCCGGCATTAAATATAACACACTCACCAGTTGATACGTGATACATACATATCTAAATATGATAAAAACAGAAAAAAGTTTAAAGACTTAATATTATTGTTTATTGTTTCCACTACCCAAAGGTTGTCTGGAAGAGGTAACTCTTTAGTGATAAGACCACCTGTTTGCCTCTATCACTAATCAATTGTTTTTCTTTAAGCTGTATCTTTTAGTGAGGTGTGCCAATAGTCGGGTCCACACAGAGCGAGAATACGCGCGAGGCAATTTCCTCACGCACAAACCAGCCAGTATAGACGTGCCTCGGCCGAGGCGGCGCGTGCGTTTTCCTCGCTCGAGCGCCGAGGCACGCTTACACTGGCTGGTTTGTGCGCGAGGACATTGCCTCGCACGTACGTGCTCGCTCGATCGCTCTGTGTGGACCCGCCTATTAAAGAGTATTTCTATCTATCTATTAATTCATTCTGAAATACCGGTATTGAAGAATAATATTGGTGTTGAGAATCTAATATCAATGAGATGAGTCACACACATTAAAGTATAGTTAACTCAATAGCCGGGTCCACACAGAGCGAGCATACGCGCGAGGCAATTTCCTCGGGCACAAACCGGCCGAGGCACATCTACACTGACCGGTTTGTGCGTGAGGAAATTGCCTCGCACGCACGTGCTCGCTCTGTGTGGACCCGCCTGTTCGCGTCTTTCCTGTAGACATCGCAAAGTTAAGAATTACAGGCAGAATTTTTTTTTCAGTACTTGAGACTCAAGAAAAATGTGTTATACATGTACTAGGGTCATACTTTTATTGTTTTTTCCACAGAAGGGACCTTTTTCTAAAATATGTTTGACCCCAATAGTCTACTGTTTTCATATCTTAAAAGAATGTAAACAAAGACACACACATGAGTCATTTGACTAATAACATCATGTTACCTACATCTATGGCAAAATATCACAGAAAAGTCTAATCTCTTATCACTCACCTGCCAGTTGATAAGGACATATTTAGATATGCTGCTATCTGGGACGTCTAACTTTAGGAATGCATATTGTATTTTCCCACTGTTGAATTCATCGATCAGCTCTATTAGACCTCCGTCTCCTTTGCTTACAAATTTTAGGTCATTGGATAAGCCGTCATAGCCAAATAGAGCCCTGAAATAGAAAATTAATATAAGAGTAAATAAAATAAAAAACCATTTATTTCTGGGTAACAATACATTATAAAGCATTTGTACTTAATCTAAGATAAATCTTAATTACTAAAAAAAGTTATTTCAGAACCCTCATAAGTGGTATAGGCCTCTTCCAGTAGAATTGCTGTATTTCTTCTTCGGTTTCTGTTCCTTTTGCAGCTCTTTATTTATCTTTTTTTTTTTAGATGGTTGCATTTATGGTTGTAATAAACTGCAAGGTTGCGGTCTTCAACCCCATGTGTGTTTGTTCTGGAAAGTCTCATGAGCTTGTGTGTGTTGGTTTTGTTTATTTTCATTGGGCAGGCCTCCTCTTTCTCGGTTTTGATATGTGTTTTCTGGTGTTTTGTAGGGGAACATTCCCTTATATCATGAACCTCTCCATGCTCTTTCCTTTCTTATAAAAGTATCATAACGGGTGAATGGCAGATTGGTAGATCGCAAATTTTCTTCTTCTTGAAGAAAATTTATTGATTGAATTGACCGACTGAAGAAGAAGTTCTTGCTAAGGATCGTGACATCATGTCCTTCTGTTGAAGAGCAGATTCCTCCGTAGGTTTCTATTCCTTGCCAAGCGCATGGCCTAGTGCAGTTTTAATTGCATAGGTGCAGTGATTTGAGCACACCATCTAGTAGGGGGAGGGCCCTGAGGTCTTGTGCCTCGAACTTTGCCCGTCATAATAACTCTCTCTAGGCTATCTGGGGAGCAGCGTGAGAGATGTCCGTCCAAAGTATATGAAAGTTAGGTTAGGTTATTTTATGTTTTAATTTTCTTCAAGCCTTTATGATTCGTTGGGGGGACTGGTATGCGGTGTGTACTATTTGTTATAGGTTGCCGTTTTCTTGTTGTGAGATTTTATGAGTAAATAAATATAAGAGTTTATATCATGGGACAATCTTATACTATTTAAACTAGTCCCACAGTAAAGGCCAATAAGGCTTATATTGCTAAATAAGGCTTAGAGATGGCTAAATGACAGAACTGAAGGGCCTACTGTGAACCATGTTCGATGTGTTGCCTCCCTGTCACACTTATGTATGAATTTACAAGTGCGACAGAGAGGCAACACATCAAATGTGGTTCCTGGCAGGCCCTCTGATAATCTTAATCTATGAAGATCTAGCACTCTGGTTCTTAACCTTTTCAGTTCTGCCAACCCTATGATTAACTAGAGAACCCGATTTTACCCCTCCTCCAAATAATTATCAATATTCTTTCTTACAGGTCTAATTTTTGTTATCTTTAATTGAGCTTATTACCCCCGTAAAATACCACTTTTACCCCTATGGGGGTAATTACCCCCAAGTTAGGAATCACTGATCTAGCGTCAAGTAGCAGATTTATCAGTACTGCTTCTGTAATGGAGTGAGCACTCTATGTACTTTTTCCTCTATGATAATACAGAAACTTCATCACACAAGCCAATGTGGCAGAATATCATATTCATCTTCCTAGCATTGTCCCAATATAAAACTACAGCTCAATTTGGGTGTATCATATTACAAATTAATAATATAATTAAGTAGCATATATGGTTAACAAAAGGAAAACCTCTATTTTCCTTCCTGATACAAGGAAAATGCTTACAGAATAGTGTGATTTGGTAAAATTAATGATTCTAACCTAATTTACTAATCTGATAAAACTACACTGTTATATCTGGAAAGCTGAAAGAAAATGCATCTAGATTAGTGATCTAGTTCATGCATTTTACATCAATTTCTGAGTAAAGCCACATAACATGTTTAATCATAAATACCGCATAGTAATACGAGTTTTCATTACACGTAGTGAAAGGAGAGTACTAGAAGCATCACCTTGTTTGAATTGAATGCAATTGTTTATACCATTGTTACATTACAGCTAATATGGGGGCATCGTGGACACAACTCTAATTGATTCCTTTAATTAATGCAGACAGCTCGCGTTTATTAAATCGGCAAGTAGGTCGCTGTTGTGTAAAACTATAACTTGTTAATACGCACCAGTCAGTATCAGTTTTCTCATCTAATACGTCTTTCCACGCGGCGACTAACGCGTCCTTGTGTTTATTCAAGTTTATAGCCATTTTACATTCTTCGCATAAACGAATTGAACACTGTAAAAAGCAAAATCTCTGTGAAATCGTTAAAGCCGACGAATGGGCGGCCTGACTCACAACAATTTCGACCGACAACAGTCACAGACTAGCTAGCTAGATAGACTGATCATAATTTGACGACAGCTAGAACACACGTTGCCATATATAAATATTTTCTTGTATTTCTTTCTTATATATCGCAAATGAAAGTGACGACAGTCCTGCAACTCACAGCGCGAAGATGAACTTCGAAGTGTTTCATGAAGAAAACTGTTTAGCACAATGTTAAAAACGTTGGAAGGCAACGAATCAAATGGCGTTTGAATGATAGTGACATTATTTGATTTGACATTGACAGCTATCCAGTTTGTATTGTTTTGAAGGTCGAAAAATGATAAAATAATATTGAAAAACTACGTTATGGTCTCAATTTGGGCTTAAAAAGTGTTATTTTAAGATTGTATCGACAAATATTGGTTTAGTTTGTGTTATAAGACCCAAGTTTAGAGTGTGGTGATGGTACTCCTACTACATAAACATGAATCCAAAGTTACCGCATTTCAATCTGCACTTGCCGGCGGAGGAGCCGGTGCTTTCACAAGAGCAGTGGCACAGCCCCTGGACGTGTTGAAAATTAGGTTCCAACTTCAACTGGAGCCAATAAAACAAGGTTCTAAATATAGCTCCGTATTTCAAGCCTTATCGTCTATTGTGAGAGAAGAGGGACTGTCTACGCTTTGGAGTGGTCATATACCGGCGCAGTTACTATCTATAACTTATGGAGTATTGCAATTTACGACGTTCGAAGAGCTTACGACTGTGTGCAAACATGCAAACCCTGAATTTTTCGATACCCATAGACACGCAATTATTTTTTCTAACGGCGCTGTGGCGGCGACCTTAGCAACGGTGCTTTCCTTTCCTTTCGATACTGTGAGAACTCGGCTAATAGCTGAACAGAAGACTCAAAGAGCCTACAAAGGATTCACTCATGCATTCAAAACTATGGTCAGGACAGAAGGGTCTGCAGCATTATTTAAAGGTTTAATACCCACTTTAGGGCAAATCGCGCCCCATGCTGGTATCCAGTTCGCTGTTTACAAGCTTTTCACAGACAATATATTGACTAAACTGAAATTCTTTCAAAGAGATACTCTCGCTGGGACAGTAGAGTCATCTCTGTTAGCAAATCTAATATCAGGATCAATTGCAGGTTTTGTGTCAAAGACTGCAATATATCCCTGTGATTTAGTGAAAAAACGGCTACAAATCCAAGGCTTCCAACAATACAGGACGAGCTTTGGTAAACAAATGTATTGTAATGGTATATTAGACTGTATTAAGCTGACAATAGTTGAGGAGGGGTTCCTGTCTCTGTACAAAGGCTACTGGCCCAGTATGCTGAAAGCTGTGCTTGTGTCAGCACTGCATTTTGCTGTTTATGATGAAATAAAACACCTACTGATGAATGCACAGACTTGAAAAGTGACACATAGAACACAGTTCTAAAATGCTTATTATTTATACACATCACTCATAGTTATTTAAGAAAATAAGAAAATAGTTGAAATTACTCTTTATAATGAATCTTAAAATATAATACTCTGTATCTATCATATGTAATTGTATTTTTTGGCAACATAGAATAATGAATAGAATCAGGCTTTACTTTGCGGAAATTCAAAGCAATTAACGCAAAAAATGTTTTTGTATTTTCTTTTTTGTCTTGGCATAAAAATAATCGCTATCACAGTGCAATCTCTATAATCTGGCACTTCAATAGTCCGGTATACCCAGTAATCGGGCACTGAAATTGAGGTACAAATCATCATTCTATGTCCCAATTTACTATGTGTTTCCTTTATCACACTTCAATATCTTAATAAATGGCTAAGTTCCTGATAACAGTAGAATTTTCTTTGAATTTAGTATTTTAGTAAAATGTAAAGCCTCAACAAATTCTTACAATGACATATATGTATAAAAATGGGTCAATCTGTATGAACATTTCCAAAGTGACCTTTCTCTTAAATAATACTGCTATCACTTTAGTGTTATTTTAATATAAATATGTTACTTGTTGTTATCATGACCAGGGGGGACGGGGGGCAGTGCCCCCTAAATAACAAAATTTCTAAATGTGTATTCCCCTCCCCTGCCCATCAGATGGCGACGCCCTTGTGTTGTTATTTTATTATGTAGCTCAATAGACGTATGTATAATATGGTTGTAATATATATAATATCTAGATAGAGAAACCTAAAAAACTTAAGTATTAATTTGAATAAAACAAGTGTAAATAAAAGAATTTATTAATTTCTAATAAATTATAAATACAAATTAATCATTTCCGGTTTTATAAAAGCGTGATTTGCGATTAGATAGTATATTTCTGTCTCTGAGCATCACACATCACACTCTCCTTTCATATAAAAACTGTTTAAAATCACATGTGTCAAAATAACAGCCAACAACACCCACAGTAAATAACATAAGTACACGTAATTTTTGCTCGAAACTAATTCAGATGTATATTGCATAAATTACAGTTTTTTTTTACATTTTAACTTAGGTACCATCAGAACTACTTTTGAACCCTACTGTACATAAACTGTACCTAATTTCAGAAAATGTATTGTACTTCTCACTTGTATTTGTACCAAAACTGTACAAAGTATGCTGAGCTCGAAACCCCACAATATGCCTCAATATGCAATAGCTCAAAGATATCAATAAACACTTAAACAGATAAAATATATTTAACCATATGATATCACATAACCCATATTCCTCATCAAAGTATCTTTGATCGCGGGCTGCAGCTCTTTCTTCATATAAGTCGTTAATAAAGTCCTGATCCCTTTAGTGAAAATGTCCTCCATTTCTCTAGAAATGTCTTCAACCTCGTCCAAGTCATCATCAGGTCTGAAGAGCTTGCTTCGTTCATAGTTCACTCTACTTCGAGGCTCGTACACCGTGTTCCAACTATTATCCGAAGTCCTACTGTCATATTCCTCAGGCAGATTTAAATGAGGATCAAACGTGAACTCATCCGACCTCTTTCTTCTTTTTAACGGCAAATTATCCTTGTTTCTAACAGAGTTCCTGTTGATATATTTCTCGCAACCGTAAGCGTAGACGCTTATGAAACCGGGCTCGACGAATTCAGAATCAGTTTTGACATTAAATTTGCCAGGTTGTTGGTGTAACGGACGTGTATGAAAGCCTATTCCTGCTTTGCGGAGTCTTAGGATCATGTTGCAACCACTACCTTGTCTGTATCTGTATTCATCTGGATATGGTGCGTCATATCTTCTATCAGCGTAATGTCTTCTTAATCTTCTACTTGGGGGTATATTCCGATCTAACTCGCTTGCATCGAATAGATCAACGTTCCCGCTTATGGTTATATCGTGGAATAACAGCATGGTGTCAAGAGAGACGTTTCGAGGGTCGAAGTAGCACTTTTCCACACGAACCCAGTTGGCGTTCTGTGGGAGTCTCACGCGCATCCTGGTGACATACATGTCCACTGGAGCGCTTCGCATTTGCTGGTACAGGCTATAACCGTTGAGATCGATGCTTTGACTCTGTAATGAAGGAAGTGATTGTAACAATGGTCGCTTTGTCGGTTAATTAGCATATCCTTCAAGTTTAGTCTGGCCTAGATGTAGAGTGCAATATGCTCGGGGATTTGTAAGATAAGGAATGGAATCTCAATGGAAAATTGATTCGGATGTAGTTTTCTGATTTGAATTGATTTTGAAAAGGTGTGTTGTTCTAGTCATATTAGATGAATTTTGGAAATACCTATCGTTAATAGACATTCTAGATTCTTAATACGGCTATCTCTTGCGTGTAGTGTAGGAACCGACAAAACTTGTAGGCCGGGATTTGTGGTGCCTCCTGATAGAGACATAGTTAAATAGACCTAGAACTTTTCATAGCACAATAAACACAAACGAGAGATTGACAAAATGAATCTAATAACTGTTATTGATACGTACCTTAATTATTGAGAATAACTAACATTGTGTATATCTACCGCGAATAGTAGTAGTCTTAGATTTCGTATTTATAGTCAGGTATTATAAATAGGGGAAATATATATGTCATTTCAATTTGCTTCATACATCATATTCTTGTACCATTTCGGTATGTTATGATATTACTCATTATAATTTATTTTTCTGTATTTATCTTTGACCTGCTTTGCTTATCGATAAAAGTTATGTCGATATTTCATTTTGTCAATCTCTCGTTTTGCTAGGAAAAGTTCTATGTCTAAGTGTAGCAAATAAATACTTATCGCGACCCACGTAGCCCACGCTGTCACCAGTAATAGGTTTTATTAGCCAGCCGATCAACTTCTCAAACTGTAGAAGCATAATAAACATGTTGCAGGGGCTGCATGGCGACCCCGCCAATTTTTACCATGTTTGCTTTCGGGCCAATGCTGACTCAAGTTATATAGTCCAATTACAAAAAAAATCTTACCGCGGGAGTATCCAAGGTCTTCGGCTGGTTCCTCTTCCGTCTCTTCAACTGGTCCAGCGCAGACTCCAGTCTCTGCGAGCATCGCTCCCCCGCTATTGGTACAGTGGTGAGAGGGGGTAAACCCCCCGGTCCTATTGGCCGGTCGAACCTCTTCACTTCGAAGAGTGGGAGGAAACGGGATTCTGGAAAATAGTTTCCGCTATACAATATAAAATACACCCACATAAAGAGGTCATGACTTTTCTGTTCCCGAAAGTTATAAGGTCTTTGATGAAACTAATTCCGAAACTTGGTACCAAGTAAAAGCTATCGGGAGAGACTTTCGCATATAAACCATAAGTTAGGCCAGTGGTGGGCACAGTACGGCCCGCGGGTCAGCTCCGGCCCGCGTAAGGATTTTATCCGGCCCGCCGCCGGTTCTATAAAATAATTAGTATATGGCATTGGCCCACAATAATCGCAAATAGAAATACAATTTTGCTGCAATTCTGGCCCTCCTCTTAGATTTATTAAACATAAAGAAAATTGGCCCACCACTGAGTTACGCTTTGCATTGGTAATTTTTGAAGAAAAAAAAAGGAGTTAACTTCTGTTGTTCTTTTGACCATAAAATGCTACAAGTACAGACGTAGATGGCGAAACCATCGGATCGATTGAATTAAAAAAACGTTAAATGCTAATAGTACATTACGATACAAGTGCGAAAAATAGGTAATTCGAAACAAGTGGCGATAATTTAAAACACGACCGAAGGGAGTGTTTTAAATCGACACGAGTTGCGAATTACATATTCGCACATGTATTGTACAACGTTTTACAGTACATATGGCCCTTTAAATGTTCGACACAGTAACGTAATATGCTAATTTTCGCACTAGTGCGGTAAAGTAGCACCATATGTACTGTAAATGTTATAATTATATCATCGGTCATAGGTAGGACGAGTCAAGACTACCTACCGGTATTATTGTTTTGTTAAATAGCACGTCAAGAAAATATTTACTTTTATCAAAGATTTCATTAAATAAACTTATGTTCTTTTCGACTATTTTCCAAGCGAATTAATGTTAAACGTTTTGTAATTTAACTAATATTATATCCATATTAAAAAAAATGTAAAATAATAATCACTCATTTTATGTCGTCGTTATATGAAGTCGAAAAACTGCATTACGTATAAACTGGTCCTTTGAACCGGATTTGCAATTTTCCTCCAATCGTATATAATAACAAAAGATCTAGATAAAACTGAAAGTTGTACGTTGATTATGCTCTTTCTCCCATTGTCTTGCGCTCACAACCGTGAAATAGACGCTAGAACTTACTATGATCCAATGTCCGAACGCTTGTTATGTGTACTTTGCTAACATTTTGTTACTTCAAGATTATGAAAAAGTGTTATGTGGAAAGCGTGGGAAGCGGCTTAGGTAAATTAAACCGTAAAATTGAATTGGTTTAATTTCGCATGGCTTTCTTTTTTAGTCTGTTATTGTAGTTGTGGCGCAAAGTTGAAAAATACTGTTAAGTATAAGTATACTTATTACTTGGTTACATGCAGTAAGTAGGTACCTCTCTATGCTTTATTATTTGTAGGGACAAAATAGTGTATTCCTTAGGATAATATTCAGCACATGTTTAATTCGGCTTCTTTTCAAAGAAAATATTCAGATGTGATATATACATTTTTCCGTAAGGTACTTGCGTGTTCACAACTTTGTATTAATTTCCAACTCACAGAAAAGAAAAACACATTTTAGACATAAAAAATACGGATACCAATTGCTATCTTTCATCCTGGGGAATAGCCTATTTTAACTTCCAAAACTATTTGAAATATCGTATTGTTTATATGCACTTTATACCAAATACCAACCAACCTTTTCCAGCCTCAGACTCCGGCAACTCGTTGTCACTGGCTGAAGCAGTTTTCGCGAACAAAACGAACATCCACCAAAACTTCACCATGGCCACAGACAACACATTAAAAAATCAATTTAATTAATAACTGGCAGTAAAAATGTACAACAGAATGTCTGGCTGAACGAGTCAACGCCTATGCCGTAAAAAAAAATTATCGTCAAAAATGCGCGCGAAAAGAACCACTCGCCGCGGCACAGAAAAGCGAAATAAATTACAGAAGGCAAGGGACAATAAGAAGTGCAGCCTATGGAAAATGGTCCCCCGCTAGTCGAAGATGAAACGGTGTAAATAAAGTACGGCAACTGGTTATTAGAGCGAAAATGGAGATGCTTGGAATCCCCATTGTGATGACATTTGACGTGCAACTGTACTGTACGGAGTACGGAAAATTTAAAATTGAGCGGATAACATCAGAAGCAACACAGGATGAGACTTAACCCCATAAAGCATGTCATAAAAAATATTTTGTTTAAATAGGGTTGTTTCCATCTACAAATCTTAGGGCAGAATTGTAAGTATCCCAATAAATTCTTTTGGATTATAAGAACATGTTAAACTACTTTTAGGCGACCTTTAATGACCATATTTTTGTAAATTTTGAATTTAAAATATCTTTTGGCACACGTCACGTGACCAAGCTCGAAACGTCATTGAAGATTCTGATGACGTCACAACTCTCGGATTGACACTGTTGACAGTTAGGCGATAAACAACAAATGTCAGTTGACAATTTGTATCTTCTACGTGTGTATGTAGTTGTGTCAAACCGTAAACTGTGACGTCACACAATTTTTAAAGAGCGTTTTGGGCGCGAAAGCATCTGTCAAAATATATTTTGTAAATTTAACATATTTAAAGCCGTTTTTAGTATAAAAGTTGAATTTTAAGGCAACTTTTAGTTAATATATAACGTAATACAAGCGTTTCAAAAAATTGGAAACAACCCTATTTGAACTTTTATAGCTGTCAATAGAGTAGTATTATAACTGCCATATAAGGTTGCATTGCGATTCGATATATTGTTATACTTTTGTAAAGACTCGAGTTCTTTTTAAGCGCGCATAAAGCGATTTGAGTTCTTCAAATTCAGACTCAAAGAATTCGAGTTCCTACCAACGCTGGATTGAATTAGTGTTCCCATTTGTTATTTATGTTACCGAAAGTTACACAGCGGTGCTACCACTGCTTGCAAATTTGAAACACTGGAATAATATGACGAGGACCGCTTTTGGACGATGTTAAAGTTATGACTTAAATCAAAAACTACAACTGTCAGAAATGAATAGGCTTAGGCTAGGATGTGTTGTAAAAAAGTTATAATTTATATATTTGGAGTGTGACTACCTGACTACATCATCATCTTCCTGGCGTGGTCCCGGCTTTTTTTTCTTCTTTTGCCACGGCTTATGAGCCGAGCTCAGAGCCTGGGGTCTGCTAATGGGGGCAACTAATCCCAAGACACTAGTTACGCTATCAGACACTATTTTTTTTACGAAAGCGACAGCCATCTTACCTTCCATTACAAAGGGTAAAATAGGCCTTATCAGGATTAATCTGGTTTCCTTACAATGTTTTCCTTCACCGAAAAGCGACTGGTAAATATCAAAATATCGTACATATGTAAGTGCCTAAAAACTCATTGGTACGAGCCGGGGTTTAAAGTTTAAACCGCTTTTACCGCTAATAGGCCACCAGTGGTCATACTAAGTTACTAATAACTACTTTTGTTTTTAAGTAGTGTGAAGTGTGACTACCTACTTAAAAACATAATATTTTTTTTATATAATTCGATTAGTTTCCTAAAGTTATCTAACAAGTATATTTACTAATTATTTAAACTATGCTGCGATAATGTATGGCAACGAATGAAACATAATGTTATTAGACTGAGAGCCAAAATTCTTGAGATAACGACACTAATCCCCGGGCACTCACCTCTGGTTTCGGTCTAGCATCGCAAGCTAATAGGTTCATACTCTTAGTTTAGGGCATTATGAGATTAGTAACCTTAACTACATAGGAAGACTACACTAAAAATACTAAAATCCACTTTAGAAATCGTTCGTGAAAATTATACGCCTTAATTTGTGAAAAGAGACAAATTATGGCTTATAAATCAATTTTAGAAGAGTCCAAGACGAAAAATTGACAAATTGGTTTGTTTAAATTTGTGTGTTGAAAACGGAATCTAGCTATGATAGTCAAAGCTGACTAATGAAAGGCCCGAAGCAAGTTATTAGTTTTGGGCTTGGTCGTAAAAACGTTAAATATAAGGTTTCATTTGCTGCCTTGCTTTGGTTTAATCAGGCAAAACTAGGAGTGCGGGACGTCGAAGTTTCAATGCATCATATCAATTAATGGTCATCTATTACACGGCTCCCTGGTGGTCCACTGTCCAGAGACCTGAAAACGCATTACACCCCACCATTAACGACCGAACAGATTGTCCTGGCGCACACGCACAAGACGGCCCGACCCCAAATGAGTTGGGAAAAGAGCAGGATGATAAAGTGCATGGCGAAACTAAAAGCGATGATCACGCACGTAGCAAAGTTATGGACTTTCGTGGGACTAAATTTTTAGTCATACGATTACTATTTGACATCCGCTGTTCCCATTGCCGCTTACGAGGCCGCGGATGCCACAGTGATAAAACACAGAAACCCATTTTCCTCTATCGACTGTTCAACTGTAATAAAAGTGAGACTTTGACTTATTTACCCATTAAATTAGTCACAACCTGCGGTCGCTAACCCCCGATTTCAAGCCTCAACCCAGTTTCTTTTCATAATGACGTCGCACTCCAGTTATCCGAGATGTCGCAGATAAAGCGATCACAACGATTGTATGTTATTATGGTTGGCTGATAAAATAAATTAGTTTTTAGTGCAGTCGCTGCAGAGAAAAGTAGGTATCCTTCTTTACTTACATTCATCATCATCATATCAGCCTTTTATCGCCCACTGCTGAGCATAGGCCTCTCTTCTAGTACGCCACTTATCCCGGTCCCGAGCCAATCTCATCCAGAAGTGACCCAAAAAGAAGTGAAGTGAATTACTTACATTACATGAAAGTTACCCAAAGATTCGTACGAACTGCGACGTGCGAAGGACTAGCGAACCTTGTAGAGACCAAGCTAAGTTGGCAGCGATTTTGATAGCCCAGCCTGTACAATTAGTGTTAAGTAAACGTCATAATTTCATATAAGTTTGACGTTTAATTCACTTGCACTGTCTCGGCTGTCAAAAACGCTGCCAACGTATCTTGGTCTGACTCTAAGCATATTCTGTTTGTGATACTTTAATATTTCCATAAACCGGTCCTCAACATGTTATTTCGGGTGTTTCTAGGAATTTGTAGGTAAATGTATTTCGATAATAGAAAAAACAAATACTTAGGAACGCTAATTAAATCTGTGTAGGTATGATCCGAATAGCCGTTCAGCCGAGATTTGAAGTATTTCCTCAATACACTACGCTTAAACAGAACCTAGATACTATAAAAACCCACAATGAGGGTAGGTATAGGTTTAGGCCCTTTGCCCTAGTTTTGCCCTAGGCTGAGCCCCTTAGCCACCCCCAGCCCCCTAAATCCGCCCCTGCAGTCGAGTCCCAAGCATACAATGCAATAAGTTCTAAGCGTTCTAAGGCACATATCCGCTAATATTGCAATCTCATGAGAGCCATCTAGGAATTCTAATAGCGAATGTCTAGGTACCTTACCTATAGATATGCTATTAATTTCAATGGTACTGCTACACGACAAAATATACTTAACAGCGCGAACGCTACTTACTGATGTCTGTCAGTTACCCAGACGTCTGTCAGGGTAGCAGTTGAAACGATAATGATCTGCCGTCAAAACAGACCTCTGAAACCACATATTAATACACCTAGGTTGGAAGAAATTACTTTTTAGCAATTAGACCGCCTGTTGTTTATCTCTATTAACGCGTGTGTAATTTTCTACTATTCAGGTGTGAAATCTAGGTATTGTATTGCAATATTTAATATTATTGAACGTGGAACACGCCTCCGTCTTCCAACTTCCAAGTTGTTCCACTCCGTTCCGCCTATTGTCCGTCGTGCAAGTAATTTGTACTAAAACATTTCGTATAATTACGTCCGTGCCATTGTTTATATAAAAATATTATATTCTGAAACTGCGGACGTGGATTGAGTACATTTCCATTAATTTAATAACGCAATGTATGTAGAAATTGTAAACAATTGACGATCCCGCGATCTTGCAAAATATGTCCACCTTGTACGAAATTGAATTGTCAAAAATGTATTGCGAATGAATGAGCTTATGAAATTAAATTATTCGTAGATATGTGCAATGTTTTTTGGGAACGCGATCGCACATCTCAGTTGCTTAGTTTATGCATGACTGTGTAGGTGTTACCTAAACTAAAAAAAAACATATTGACTTCCGCGGACAAATTTAGATGTTCCTAATCACGGAAAGATGCAACGAGTGGCGGCTCCCAGTAGTCCCATGCAGTATAGTAGATACTTTACATGCATCGCAAATCTCAGTCAGTCATTAGGCCATTACGATTTATTGTATTACCTATTCAAGCGAGCTGTTTTCCTTACAGTTGGCTAATTAAGAAAAGCCTGATGGTAAGCAGTCTCCGTAGCTTATGGATGCCTGCAACTCCAGAGGAGTTACATACGCGTTGTCGACTCTAACACTCCGCACCCTCGTTGAGCTCTGGCAATCTTACTCACCGGCAGGAACACAACACTATGAGTAGGGTCTAGTGTTATTTGGCTGCGGTTTTTCTGTAAGGTGTAGGTACTTCCCCAGTTGGGCTCTGCTCTAGATCTGGAATGACATCCACTGTGCTGTGCCCTACCACAGAAATCGAGATGACATTCACAATGCCCATAGGTACCTCTCTTTTGGACGTAGTCACGTAGTTTAAGGACATACCCGGGTCTAAATATTTTGGAAAATATTGTTCGTTTGACTTTTTTCGATTTTGAATGCTCCTAACTCTTATAATAATTAAAAAATCGAAAAAATCAAACCTCTTCCCTACGTTTATAATAGCTGAGGTTGATAATTGTGTCAGACCTTTTATACCTATCTCATCTCCGAAAATTTAAAACCCGATCATTAAAATCCCGAAATTTTCATTTGACTGAAAGCCTTTTTTCTAAAAACCGCTGAATTTTTAGAGGGATCACCAATCTAACCTAACCTAATCCAATGGATACAAAATTCATTTTTCTAACGTTTAGAAAATTTTACGGTTTTTGAAAAAAAATGGGTCCGGTCAAATGAAACATTGAGCAAATAAACATATAAGTACTTAGAAGTCAGACCAAGATAATTTAGCAGCGGCAAGATAACATAGAAGTTGAGATATGTTACCCGATCGTTGATCGTTCTAGAGATCCTTGCATGGTAGAGGTTGTTGGCAATGGCAATCTTTAGCGTAGGTAAGTACTGATAGATATTAAGGATATTTCGAACGATCTTTTAGTTTTATTTTGACAAGTGACAGATAGTTTTGCCGCGGTTTTGGTAAAATGTGACATTGACACTTAGATTACGACCGAGAGGAAAAACTCAAGCGATTGAATGAAGGATTTGTATTGTTTTAATTGTAAAAAAACTCAAAGATAAATAAACTATTGTAAACTAATTCAGTATTTTAGTGAGACATCTAATAGTACTAAATACCCAAGTACCTTCTTATGTCACGATTACCTAAACGTTTACGTTTCAGGAGCATCGTTTATTACTTCACTCATATTCGGGAGATGTTGCTTAAATGTCGTTGTAAGTTGTGCAAGCCGTGGTGCAAGCTGTGGCCATTGTAACTTAACAATAGGGGAACAATGGGGAAAGCGGTGGGCCAGGGAAGCGGCGTTGGTGGGCCGCGGACTGGACACAAGCGGCGAGCGGCAAATCAAGGCCATTCATATATTGCGCTCGACCAAATATACATTTGATCACGTTTGACAACGGTCTTGATTGGTCGCTTGCGTCCAGCCTAAGGCTATGGCTGTGATCGTGGCGTTTTCCTATGGTCTATTTGAACGACCGATGAGATGGCGATAGACACTCTGCAGGGGTGCTTCGTGCTAGTTGTGCTTCAAAATTCGTAAATCGTGTATCTTTTGTCACGCGATCGATGCAAGATATTGTGCAAGATGGACTATCTTCGTATTTCGATATTTTCGATGTTCGTGGTAGCTAAATAGATTACTAAGGTACTCTTATTCTAATTAATACAGTGCGCCCTGTGCGCCTAAATCATACACTTGCGTGTCATTTGGAATTTCAGGAATAGCTTGACTCAAATTAAGCAGGCTTGTTCAAATAAATGAATGCTACATAATATCGATAACAGATAATTTATATGCATATATACTCGTATCGAGGTGGAGGAGAACTGGGCGCTGGAGTTCTTTAAAATTGTTTATACTCGGAAATAATTTCCATACGAACCACGTAACACGGAATTTGGAACTACGCTCCAGAACTTGAGTTGCAGATGTAGGCGTCAAGACCGCCAAGCTCAAGTGGGACTGGGCTGCACATGTCTGCCGCATCCACCCGGAAAGGTGGGGTGGGCCAAAGTGGTTTCTGAGTGGAACCCATGGAACACCATAGCCGGTACAGGACGGGGCGCAGGCAGACCGGAAAGGAGATGGCGGGACGACTTGGACGCATTTTATCCAAAATGGTGGGAAAATGCCGACGACAGGGTCGAGTGGAGAAAACGAGGGGAGGCCTTTTGCCCAGCACTGGGACGCTAAAGTAGGCTAACAAAAATCCATATTAACGAAAATGAAACTTTATATTTTTTTCAAACAGCTGGGGTACTGTGACAGAGGTCATTGTATGGAAATGAACGCTGTCACCTTACCCAAGCTATTAATAGTTCAGTCGGCGTCAAATACTTTGTAGCAGTCAGAGTGGCCAAATAGTTCGGTACACCATACTAAATATATGGTGTACCGAACTATTTGGCTACTTTGGTTGCTACAAAGTATTTGACGCTGACTGTACATTACGATACAAGTGCGAAAAATAGGAAACGACCGAAGGGAGTGTTTTAAATCGACACGAGTTGCGAATTACCTATTCGCACATGTATCGTACAACGTTTTAAAGTACATATGGCCCTTTAAATGTTCGACACAGTAACGTAATATGCTAATTTTCGCACTAGTGCGGTAAAGTAGCACCATATGTACTGTAAAAAATATTATAAAATGCTTAAAACAGGTGATACCAGTATTTTAATTTAACTAACCCAGCTGTCTGCCCACCGCCCGTCTAATGGCCCAACGACAATAGTCGGACTATTATTACACTTCATACCATTGTCGTATTACTGTCCATTCGGAAAAAATCCACATCCGCGTGTGTAAACACGACAATCGAGTTATTTCAGCCACAATTGACTACTACACAATACCTATACCAGACTAAGAGTCGAAAGATCTCAACAGGTTGAGAACAGAGGGCTTACCGCGAACCACGTTCGACGTGTTGCCTCCCTGTCACATTTACGTACGAATTTACAAGTGCGACAGAGAGGCAACATGTCGAACGTGGTTCGCGGTAGGCAGGTCTTGGCCGCTGTAATTATTCCCAACATACGTCACATACGTGGGGTTGGAAGGAGTCTCCGCTCTGCGAGTGCGGCGAAGAAGAACAAACCATTGAGCACATATTTCGGTGCTGCCCACTTCACTTCTATCCTGGCCCAGCTGAGGATCTAGATTTATTGGCACCAGACGTAGTTACCTGGCTTAACAAACTCAAAGCTGAGGGCCTACCGCGAACCACGTTCGACGTGTTACCTCTCTGTCGCACTTGTAAATTCGCACATAAGTGTGACAGGGAGGCAACACGTCGAACGTGGTTCACGGTAAGCCCTCTGTTCTCTGAATACCTACCGCATACCACGTTCGACGTGTTGTCTCTCTGTCGCTCTTGTAAATTCGTATGTAATTAAGTGTGATAGGGAGACAACACGTCGAACGTGGTTCGCGGTAGGCCCTCTGATTGCCTAACCATGCATGCCATATGAATCATAATTAAATAACCAGAGTGAAGACTTGTAGAGGAATCCATAAAACTCGAATTTTAATACCAACTTGCCTCCTTTGACAACGCACGCACCTATATAGTATAGCAACTTTTTCTGTCTACAAGTTTTCACGAAAATAGAACTACCTTCTTCAAGAAGGGTTAAATACACAGGGTTTAAAATACGGGACGGCAACGCGTGTGTGACACCCCTGGTGATACAAGCATCCATAGGCTACCTATATTAACTTTACCGGACAGGCAGTTTGCTACCGACGTGGCGTCGTGGCGTACAAAAAAACAGCTAAAATCCCCACGGCTTGCCCGATATGTATGTAGGTATAATACCTATGTATGTTTTACTATACGTACATTACGTTCGCCCTGAGTGGTATAAAGTTACTAGACAAGTTACTTTAGTACTTATGTTCCAAAAAAGAACATACAAAGTATAGAAATCAGCCATTTAACTGCATGTACCCACATCATCGACTAAGTATAGCAAATTCTGAAATAGGTACCAGTAAACCATGTGTGACTAAAATGTCGCTCTACTTAGTTATACGCAATTGTTCAGGGGTCCTACCGCGAAAACAGAAATTCGCAAATTGCGGGGATCTTTCTCTTTTACTCTTACTAAGACGTAATTAGAGTGACAGAGAAAAATGCCCGCAATTGACGAACTTCGATTTTCACGCTTATAGCCCAGGGGGCTTACCGCGAAAACCGAAATTCGCAAATTGCGGGGATCTTTCTCTTTTACTTAAGAGTAAAAGAGAAAGATAAGACGTCTTAGTAAGCTAAGACGTAACTAGTTAGGTAGGTACGTCACTCTAAAGTGACAGAGAAAAATGCCCGCAATTGACGAACTTCGATTTTCACGTTTATAGCCCTGAACCGCTGATGTATCTATATTACAAGTACCTAATATATATATTTACATTCACTTTTGTACAGCAAGAACTTCTACTTTTGCAGTACCTAGTCGTTGATGTCTTTTAAATGCGTCCAACGTCTACTGGTAAAGACATCAACGCTTCGCGTCTGTAAGTATTTTAATTAATTTTAAATATGCTCTTGCTTTTAATATAATATTAAACATGATTTTGATATCAATGAAAAACTACGTTCGTGTAAGTATACTTACGGTTTGCAATAAATACCTAATCAATTACGATTAAAGTGTGGTGAATAATCAATTAAATTTTCATTTACTTTGTATTATGTTAGAACTATGTATTTGTAGACCTAAATATAATTCTTAACCCATACCAAACGCAATATTTTGTCCGATAAAGTTTAGTGTATCATTTTCTTGACCTAATTTTTAGCGCTCTAATCAAAAACTAAGCAATTCATTTCATCATTAATTTCGTAAACGAAATTACATACATGTACATATGAAATCATAACAAAAACAGATATGTAGATTACGTAACTATTATAGGTACGTACTAACAGTAAAAAATACTGGAGATAACAATTTAAGACTGATGTCCACGCATGCCCCTGACAGACTAGCCACTTAATAGGTCACCTAGGTAACAGAATCCCTTTCAGTACATATAGAATTATCTTCAAGTACGATATACATATGATAATATCTACGCCCTAGAGATGCTCCGTTGATTCATTGTAATGATTTGCAGTCAAGGTTCGTGTTCGTGAGCATCGTTTGCCTTCTCAACGAAGCGACGGCCGTTACAGTCTATAAATAATCGCCTGCGTGATTGGACGTTTCAAATCAATTATTGTTTTATTTGTCGCGTAGGTATTGACTTTTGAAGTCCCGGGCAAGCGAGCTGGCCTATATTCTGTGCATAATAGTTAGATATAATACTTATGCAGTTTGTGAACTTCGATAGCCCCTTGCAGCGATAATTTATTAAAACAACAATAGATGGCGGTGAGGTTTCGTTTATATTTGGTTTTTTACATTGAAAATAAGACTTATTATAATTTTATTTTTTGATAAAAAATATTATTATGCTGATAACACATATTACTAAATCCTCATATAAGTTTTCAGCGTATTATTAGGATTTAAAATTAAAGTTGAGTAGAAACCATACTAGATGGCGCTGCCAGCTGCTCCAATTTATTTCTTGACAATCAAATGTCATTAGACCATCCCGCTCATCATCCTTCACGCATCCCGCTCGCACAAACTAAAACAATTAAATTCATAATCATAAAAATTACGTACGTGCATATAACTTAGTGTTGTTCTGTGAGTAAATATCAACAAGGCTCAAAAATGGTGTAAATTAGCGTATGCGTTATGGATCTTTCGATCTTTTAGCGCTCGAAGTGCTAAACAATAAGTCATCATAACAAGGTAACGAAGATGTTCTCGTAAAACAAAAGGCGTCCTTCACACATTAGTGAGGCTCATTTGTTTGAATTAGTTATCTGAACACGCCCCCGATAAAGAGGTGATTACTGGTATCATGTAAGTACAGCACTCGGCTCTCCGCTCACGCATAACACAGGTGGTGGTCGCTTATAATATCTAACTTTCCGGACAGGGACTAACTACGCTAAGCTTACTAATTTAAGCTCAACATGGCTAATACGAAGATTAGACGTAAAAAGAATAAAGATGATAAATCAACAGGTAAGCGAATGAAGAAGACAATGAGACTTGAAGAAGTTGAAGAATTGAAGTTTTTATCCCATGAAGAAAGAATACAATATCTTGTTAAAAATGCTCACTTAATTAAAGACGAAATTTTTAATGATGCGGCGTTGAAGAAGAACAAATTGAAAAAGGAAGCATTGGTCAGAAAGCCTCGAGCTAAAAATGATAAACTTATATCGAAAACTGGGAAACTCAAAAATAGAAATAAGAACATTAAGTACATGGATTCCATTTTAATGAGTGAACTTCTTATCAAGCAAGCTCCTAGAGCTAAGAAAAAAAACAGTGGAGATAACAACAATGATAATGACTTAAGTGACCAAAACAACAGTGACTGCTCAAAACGTAATCCAAATGCAAGTGAAAGTGTTGAAAGTACACAAAATAATGGTGAAATAATTGAAATTACTATTGACACAGATAAGGCAATTAATCTCACAGAGGTAGCCCAAATAAATGTCAAAAATGGACACAAAATTTCTACTAAGAAAAAGCAGAGTATGAGTAAAAATCAAAATACAGACATGGTTGAAATTTGTATTGATACAAGCAATCCTGTTATTCCACAAGGACCAGCTAACGATGAAAAGAAAGCTACAGGGAAAAGAAAAAAAACTATCCTCGCAGAAAGACTGGAACGAATGAAGACAGTTAAACTTAGCAACGGAGTTTCACTTTCTATGGAATATTATCAATGTGATCATTGCCGAACAAAGTTCTGCACAAAATCTTCTCTGCAGAGACATATGCTAATGCATCTGAATTTAAAACCATATGCCTGTCCGGACTGTCCCAATAGACATTTCCGGCAGCGAGGAAACTGGAGAGCTCACATTCGCCGGAGACACCCACAACTTTTCATAAACATTAAATATGAGTGCCTAGTTTGCAGAAAACCGTTTGTCTCGCTTGAAGACTTAAAGTGCCATAAAAAGGAGCATGTAAATATGAAAAAGAAGCGATACACATGTGTGTTTTGCGAGAAAGTCTTTAAAGAGAAGTCACTGTTAGCAGACCATGAGAAGCATCACATGGCACCGGGGCGATACAAATGCTCCATGTGCTCTATGAGCTATGACTCCCGTGTACTATATTCTGACCATTTAAAAACGCATGCAAAAGTCGATGATAAATTTCATTATTCTTGCCAGTATTGTGGGAAATCCTACTTAAGGCCCAGTTCCATTGCAAGGCATATCCGAGTTAGCCACGGCGGTATGAGGATGCAGTGTCCAATTTGTAACAAGTTGTTGAAAGGGCACCTAACTGAACATATGAGAACACATGAAAATGAGAGACCGCATGAATGTGATGTGTGCGGGCAGAAATTCACACAGTCGACCCAGCTGACAGTCCACAAGCGCTCCCATACTGGTGCTAGACCATATCCTTGCCGAATCTGTAAGCAACCCTTTTCACACTCTAACGCTCTAATGCTCCATATAAGACGGCATACTGGAGAAAAGCCATTTGCCTGCGCCATGTGCCCGCAAACATTCTCTCAACTACCACATATGAAGGCACATATGCGCAGCATACATAGTAAAACTGAATTCTACAAATGTGCTAAGTGTAACACGTTTTTCAAGCTTAAGGCTCTGCTAGAAGCGCATGTAGAAGAATGCGGGGCTGTTGAGAGCCTTAAGAAACCGGAAAACAGCATGCTGGTGTCAAAAATGAGGTTCCATCTCGCGCTACTTTTCACTATGATCGCCTCTAAAGAAAAGCTGAATGACCTAGGTGCGTATAAAATTATTTAAAAAAAATTGAATGCACAGTTTTTTTAGTGTGAACATCGCTTCCTGTGTGTGCGCAAATAACAGGAATCCATTTTGAAAAAAAAAAATCTCTTGCATTAGACATCAACGGGCTCATACAAATTAAAAATACATTTCATCGATTGAGTCACTTCAATAACAATATGCACTGTCATTTAGGCGGTTGCCCTAAATAGCGCTGTAATCGTTTTACAATGGGTTGACTATACATATAAACGTGTGTCGCTTATGTGACGTATCGACTATCGATGTATTTGTTTCAATGTCTAGCGAACAGTATGGACTCTGCAGTAAGGTTAAATTAAATGACTACATCGGTCGATCAATGTAGTACGTGTCGTATATAATTGTATGTAGTTCATTCTATAAACGTCTTATAAAGTCCTATCATGTATATTATATATAGCCAAATTATTACTTACTACTTCGATCGATCGATTTTTCTGGTTAAGGTATCATACTTAATAGGCATCAACCTAAACGGGGCTAAGAAAAGATGGTAAATCAAATACAAACAAGATTGAGAAATATAAACGTACAGTGAAAACACTGCAAATTACATTAATCGTATTTTTGGTCTTGAATAAAATTTAACCCTTCAAATGCGAAGGATACCCAAACTTAAAAAAAGCTTTCCACAATTTTATATTTCACGATCTTGTTCCAATTCCAAATCACACAAATAAAAAGATTAAAAAGTTTAGTTTTGCCTACGTTTTTGTTAATGGCTTTCGTGCGTCTTTTTTTTTAAACTACTCTCAATAACGATCTGTTTTTTTTTTAATTGATAGCAAATCATAAAATGTCATTTTATCAGGATCCTGCGGACGGCGACATGGGTAATTGAGTTGAGTGAGTGATATCATTTCCCATTTAATTCGGTGACGGTTGGTTATGGGAAATTGGACTTTTTTCTGGATGGGAGACGGTTTTATTTCGCTTTACGGGTGATGGGTTGAAAGTAAAATGTTCCATTGGTCTAAAGGATATGAATATGACCATGTTTGAATTGCCTTATCTTTTGTAAATATATTTTTCTTAAGTTACTTGTAGTAATAAATGAAAAGCTAACGCTTTCATTAGCTTTATAATTTTCATCTTACGTGGAAATATTAAAACTTTGATATAAATGAGAATAAAATTTAAATTTAACACATTTTATACCACTTTTAAATACATTTTTAAAGTTAACCTTTAAACGCAAACGACGACTAAATTCAGGCCCTGCCGCGAACCCCGTTCGACGTGTTGCCTCCCTGTCACACTTACGTACAAATTTACAAGTGCGACAGAGAGGCAACACGTCGAACATGGTTCGCGGAAGGCCCTCAGGAGCGCTCAGATACTTACAACCATCTAAACAGAAAATAGTCGTAGATACATGGCTAAAATTTCCTCCATTGTTGGCATTTTAAAAAGAAAAAAATATTGTTTTTTTTTTTAAAGAAAAAAATATTTTAAACTTTAAAAACATAAATTAAAATATTTGATAAATATAATTTGATTTGTTCCCAAAAAGTTGTAAAAGAAGCAAATTGGGATTGGGTTTTCTCATCGCTCCACCAAAAGTAAAAAATAGCCGATTGTAATATACTCGTAATATTTCGACCAGGTTTCAACAAGCGACTGATCGACGATATACTCGTCGACTCGATCGAGGCCATGGGCTTAGCGCCCTGCAAAGACAAGACTATGCCACCGTATTCCCGTCTGAAGATCAACGCGCTCATGCTGCTGCAAGGTATTTATTCATTCTTTATTACAAACATTCCGATATTCACCACTAGTTAACACTTTATTAGGCATAAGGGTGTAATTATGCAATATTGAACCGTATTACTTTGAAATGATGTTCAAAATCAAGTGGGAAATATGTTTTCTGATCCCTCTGCCTTTATTATTATTTAGTATTATTAGAGCTTCAATATTCCACAGAGAATTTTTTCGTTTGATATATATATTTATAAATATTAATTTTTATTTTTCTTCTGTAGACCCCTTCTGGGTAAAAGCCTCCTCCAGCTGTTTCCATTTGTTTCTGTCTTTTGCTACGCTTTGCCATTCCTTACCCGCAGTAGCAACAATTTCGTCCTGCCATCTGGCTAGTGGATGTCCTCTCTTTCTAGAGCCCAGGGGGCCCCTCCATTTGGTCACCTTTCCTGTCCACCTCCCGTCATTGAGCCTTGCTACATGACCAGCCCATCTCCATTTCATGCTCTGCGCAAAGTGTAAGGCATCAGTTACTTGTGTCCTTTTTCTAATATCGGAGCATCTTCTGCCCTCTGCCTTACAAGGGCTTAAATAGACGGTTGACAATCCTCAACTGTGTTTCTCCAGAAACAGCTAAACTGTAGAATGAACTGTCGCCTGCGGTAATTTTGGACCGATACGACTTTCAAACCTTCAACAAAAGAGCGTACTCCCATCTTAAAGGTAGACACCGCACTTACAACCCCTCTGATGCTGCAAAAAATATGAATAACAATCTCGGAACCTTTCTCTTAACTTCATAGATTCGAAACTTGATTAAATAACTTTCGCTCGTTAGATAAACAGTCACGAAAATGTTATATCCATTTTTGTACAATGACTAAAAATATGAAAATATTATTTTATTTCTGATCGTACTCCTAGATTATTATTTTTTTTGTTAAAAATTACTAAAAAAAAAAAACAATAGAATATAACAACGATATATCCGCGATCCCGGTCACGCACTGCTGTCCGCTCAGCGCTTAGCGAGTTGCGACTTGCGATCTGAGGGCCTACCGCGAACCACGTTCGACGTGTTGCCTCTCTGTTGCACTTGTAAATTCGTACGTAAGTGTGACAGGGAGGAAACACGTCGAACGTGGTTCGCGGTGGGCCCTCTGAACTCACGGCGCGAATTCCTTGGAGAATATAAATAATTTATTTTTGTTTTTATTCAAGGTACCGTGCCTAAGCCACAGATGGCGCTGTTCGTCAAGGAGGAGAAAACGACGGAGGAGATATTGGAGTTGTTGACTGATGTTATGAATTAGTAATAGGTTACTTGTTGGGTGTATTACAGTAAGGATGCTACGCAGGAAGAATTTCGTACGTACATTGACCCGCCTGTTCCTATCTCTATCGCATAATGATTTATTTATTTCAAAATTAGCGTAAAGTAATAAGTAACATTAATATAAATTAACTTATTTTAATAATAAATAAATAATTTGGGGGACAATCTTACACAAGTTGACCTAATA
This sequence comes from Cydia pomonella, assembly GCF_033807575.1. NCBI lineage: Eukaryota > Metazoa > Arthropoda > Insecta > Lepidoptera > Tortricidae > Cydia > Cydia pomonella. The sequence goes on along the minus strand of NC_084714.1, from coordinate 20,715,074 downwards.
GCCCCAAACTAAGCAAAGCTTGTACTATGGGTGTATGGGTACTATGCGACTATATACATACGTATATAGATAAATACATATATAGATAGAAAACATCCATGACTCAGGCTCATTCATCACACAAAAAATGCCCATACGGGATTCGAACCCGGGACCATAGGCCACTATCCACTAGGCCAGACCGGTACATGAACCCCGCGGTCAATGCGACTGCGCGAGCGGGACAGCAATATAATTCTGCGCGTGCGATAGAGAAAGGAGCAGGCGGGTGAATGTACCAAATTCTTCTTACTAATTATTCGATATTACAAATTTGACAAATTCAATAATTAACACCAGCCGTTACTATACCCCGTGTGCCGTTTGGATACTTTATCAGAGTACTAATTTTACAAAACTTAACTGTTCCGTTTGCTAGAGTCAAACCAAGATAAGTTAGCAGCGATTTTAATAGCCCAGCCTGTGCAAGTGTTAAATTTTAATAGCCCAGCCTGTGCAAGTGTTAAGTAAACGTCATAATTTCATAGATGTTTAACGTTTAAAATAACACTTGCACAGTCTGTGCTGCCAAACTCGCTGCCAACATGGTCTGACTCTAGTTCTACGTAATTTAATGAAGAGTGTATATTAATGTAATAAGTGTAATTGATGAAAATAATAACGTTGGGTCAAGGCGGCATTTAAAGTTTACTATTAAAATTAACCTCATTTTGAAATCTCATGCAAAAAAAAGGTTATGTAAAATTCGAATGCCGATGCAATAATCACGCAAATAATATTATTACCAGTTCTTAACCCTTTCACGCACGATGCCACGATGGCACGATGACGCGCCACGCCTATCGTGCGCGGCGCGTTATCGTGAACCTTGTCAGAATGCACGAAGGTCGTCAAGGTTGATATTGAGCTGCCGCGCGCGTCAATGGACGTCTTTGGCGGTCAAAGGGTTAACGTTCAGACATTAGCAGAAGTAGTTAAGCGGGCGAGGTGTTTGAACACCAAATTTTCACTAAGTATAATTTAGAATACCACCTTGCTTTGAGTGTAAGGCCTGAGTGGGCGCTCTAGTTGGGCGTGCGGCGTGCATGTTCAACAAATGCGAACGTATAGGATCGGCCTTAGTGCACGCTGCTCACATCACTTGTGAGCCCGACGCCACGCTGCACGCCCCGCCGAACGCTCCGCTTCGAGCGTCCACTCGGGCCTTACATTAACCCTTTGAACACCACGCCTATCTTGTGCGGCGCGTCTCATCGTGAACTTTGTTGGAATGCACGAAGATTGATCTTTCTTTGGTCTTTGGCAGTCATAGAGTTAAAAGGATAAAAATTGTCGCCGATAATCGCATGCAATTCGCAATACATTGCGGCATTTGATCGATCGATTCAATTCGTTGCTAATACTTAGCTAGCAATGATCTAAAATTGCATGCCATTTGTTGTAAGTATTGCAACGTTTTTAGAAGACGACTTGTGGACATTTGACACTTAGCCCGCTTATAGATTGTACATAGAGTAGGGTGCTTCTTGTATTTAATAATACAAGCAGCTTACATCAGAATAGCATTTTGTAGCCTTTATGTTTTTATCACCAAAAATATAAAAAATAATCATATAATCATAAATAGCAGTAGATTATTGTGCATCACATATAACTAATTTTATATTATAAGCATAAATTTTAAGACTAATCTTAGCTAGCGACAAGACCAAAGCTTAATGGAAGATATTAGAGATATAGATATTTAAACTTATTTATATATAATTTATATAATGATGGTTGTATTGCATGCTAGAGTAAGTTATCTAATTAAAAAGTAAGGTAACGGTTTTATTAATATTCTAAACTTTGTTTTTATATCCCATTTACTAAAGTAAGGACGCTAAACACGAGGAATTCCGTACATTATCCCGCCTGTTTCTATCTCTATCGCACACGCATAATTATATTGCTATCCCGCTCGCAGTCCTTACTTTAAAATGACAGGTCGATTTCCCAATTTGTCCAACCGATCTGTCATTTTAGTATCTTGAATATAAAAATAAAGCTTAATATAACTTGCCATGAGACTACAAATTAAGTGATTAGTCCAAAGATGATCGTCTTGCATTTTAATTATTTATTGTAGTTTTAATATTTTCATTCCGTCGTATGAATGAATGTGCCATTGTTTGTTATTGGTAACTATTTTAACTATTACAATATTGATATTTTATTTTTATGTAATGTATAATTTTATTCGTTTCTTGTAATTGTTTTTGAATTTTTATGTGTAAATTGCAATTAGTAGACGCTGATGCGATCTCAAAAATTAACATTTATAACCAAATTAACAATTTTATCAACAAAAAAAAATATATTTTAAAAAAGGCCTATTCTCGCATACCTATTTATTAGTGCTGTAACTACATACTAGATTAATTTAGCGAAAATAGGACCGTAGTTTCTTGAAAAACAAATGGTGTCTAATTTTAATATGATAAATAGTACCTTATACAGGTCTGCTATCTATCTATCTTATATAGGTTAGGTATGTATCTATTGAAATTTATAAACACCACTTTTTTAATTTGGATATTTTAAATATATTTCCGCTTCAGATTTCGTATCAGATAGCTTTTTCGATGTTAATGAGATAAAAAGTGTACAAGGTTTTTTTTTCCATTCTGGTCCATTTTGAATAGACATTTTATAACGTCCACCTAGTACGGAACGAAAAGTTTGTGTACATTTCTATACACTTTTTCACCATTAAAATTAGGATCGAAAGAACTTGTGAATCTGTGTAGCTGTAGAAAAAAAAAAGCTAAAAAAGTGGTGCGTTTAAGTAAATAGAATCGTCCAGGTCCCTATTTCACGTAGCATATCTGAAATTTATGTCCGAAAGTGGTTCGAAACAATAGTAAATATGCAGAAACACATTTTATTCCAATTACACTAGTAAATGGGCGAATTAACTTTTAGACCGACACTAATCTGTCTACGACATTTAAAGTTCAAACGAAATGTTCCTTTTTAGTTTTATATTTCAGATCATTTATGTTATTCGTTGAAAAAAGCTATTTTCTCTTTGTTAGACCTAAATTTAACTCAAATATTAACTAAGAAACGTGATTTCTTAACGCCAGGCCATAGACGTGAAGTGTCGGTCTAAAGTTAGATTCGCCCAAATATATATTTCGCCCGCGTAAGTTGTTCTAAATGCATTGAAGGTCGAATTATAGTCCCCAATACAGCGCTGGTAAACCAAAGCAAAAGTTAGTGTGAAAACTAAACGATGTTCAATATAAGTTTTTGACATGTTAGAAAAAAAGACATCAACGCAACCTTCAATGAATGACCTTGTACTGCAATTCTTATTTTACTAGGTTAAAATTAACATAATAATTTACAGTAGGCATGCTTCTTGTCTGCATCATCTTGAAATATTTCAGTAGTGTGTTTGTTCTGGATCCCTGATGCCTTTATAAAGGACAAAGTTTTTTAACTAAATAAGACAAGGTTTTAAATTCAAAACAACCAATAAAATCCAAAGATATGTAAACCTACAAATACGATCCATTAGGGCTCCTTTACACGATGGCACATCGTACGCCAGTCTAAGCGGCGCAGCTATGCAGTGTAATGAGATAGCAATATCACTTGCTCCCTCTAATGCATAAATGCGTCCTTTGGATTGGCCTACGCTGGGCCATCGTGTAGAGGAGCCATTAGGTTTATTGCCAGTAAATCATGGACCTCATTTCAATATGGAATGACTAACCAATGTTGTCTTGTGAGAGCATATCGCGAACGACGTTTGACATGTTGCTTCTCTGTCACACTTGTAAATTCGTACGTAAGTGTGACAGAGAGGCAACACGTGGTTCGTGGTAGGCCCGCTGTGCGAACGACCGGTGATGGCTACTATAATTGTAGTCACGCAAGTTGTGTCGGCGATTTACACAAAATATAAAATAGTTAACCTTAATTTTCACCGGTATGTACACTTAGGGTCACTGATTGTTTATTTACAAAACAAGTATTTATTTGTTTATTGGAGTAACTGACCCGATGTACCAAAGAGTCTAAAAGATAAGCTGAATTAAATATCTATACATTGTGTTTGTACTGTTTAATTTTTCCCTATTTTATAGGGCTTCCAAATACTGGACCTCTCGGAATACTGGAACTCTCTTCATCAATTCCGGGATCTCGGTGTTAGTATGAATAAAGAGTTTTATTAAAAAGGCACACCATTACACCATTTATGCCACATTCGTTCTAAAAGCTTTAAAGGGACATGGACAATCAAATAATGTCGCTAGCAGTTATTACATTTTGCTGCTTATATTGTAAGGGCTAGTCACAGTCACCGCAACGTTCAAATTACCTATCACTACGAACAGAAGGCGAGCCAGCCTTTACAGTAAATTTAGAACTCTGTTACTACAGTTCTTTGTTCTTTTCCTACTGTTTACGGTGTCTGCTTTTGTATATATAACTAATTATGTTCATATCACTACCATGATTTCCAGAAATATTCATCGCCAGATATTCACTAATTTACCTCACGCCAATCTACTCAGATAGGTACGAGTTTCAATAATTATTAAATAAGATTGAGATACTAGTTTGATTCGATGTATAGCCTAATACATCTTAAGAATCCCCAACAAGCTCGGTTCTCCATACAAATGTAGTTACGCACTCATTTTAAAACGACCAGCTATATTGGTCTGAAACTTAGTTCTTTCAATAGGATAAAGTATATGGCGTAAAAAATACAGCGTTTAAGCCCTTGGTATGCTTAAGAGCAGAGCTGCTCAATATATATTCAACAAAATTCAACTTAAACATGAAGATGTCATGGTTGCTAAAAAAATGGCATAATTTTGACATGCGCATACAAAAGCTTAATTACTATCCAACATTTAGTCCTATCCCTGTCCGCGTTACTCTTTATCACTTTTGGCAAAAATTATACATAGTATTGTATATATGTAGGTATATCATTATGTAAGAAGTATATATGTATTGTCTTACTGTTGTAGACTTAAAATTTAGGGTATTTTCTCTACTGCTATTTAGTTTAAATTTCGTTTTTTGCACCTCCTAATTAGTTAAATTAAGAGTTTCATTTCTCCACTACCTAAAAGTTGTCTGGAAGAGATCGCTCTGTAGAGATAAGGCCGATTGTTGTTTACCTCTATCTTCATGTATAATAATGTGTTCCATGTAAGTACATTTATTCTGAGGTTGTACAATAAAGAGGATTTGTATTTTGTTGTACTTTTAAATTGAGAACGAAACTCCGTTTGAACGCAGGTCCGCAAATTCGCATGTTTTTAAAAATACCGGTATTGAAAAATGGCCAAAAAAAGACGAGATCCTGGTATCGGACAGGCGTACTATTTGTTAAAATAGTACGTCCAATGGCGTATTTTAAGAGATCATATTAATTTTATAACAAACATTATAAGAACAGAAGTAAGACACTCGCCAATATCATATTGGTATCATATTTTGGCACTTTGGCCTTTGGGTAGGAGTGGTAGGACAGTCTGGACAGTTTATGACAACTTTTTAAAGTGCTTTCGGCGTTGAAAGGGTTAAAGTCGATCTGTAGGATTTTTCAATGCTGCCAGCGACAAAAATATTATAAAATCATGATTTTTTTCGTTTAGAGCGCTCGAATCTCACCATAAATCTAAAATTGGTGATTGAATTGTGTACGTGTGGACGGTCGATTTGATCATCCCATGCACTGGGCTATAACCGCGAATACCGAAATTCGCAAATTGCGGGAATTTCTTTTACCTTTTACTCCAATGAAGGCGTAAGTAGAGAAAAATGCCCGTAATTTACGAACTTCGATTTTCGCGGTCGGAATAAAAAAAATGCCCCTAAACGTGCATACTTGCGATTTGCGATAAATTGTTCCCATGGATCGAGGGAACGGAACAATAGTCCGATACCGTTATTTTTTTTTTTTACTTTATTTTTGGTAACACTGTAAGCGTCAGCGATTGATTGATGGAGAGTGTTTCTGGCGTCGGCATTTTTGTGAATTCAGTGCAATTTTTGATATTATTTCAGATTTGTATTATTTTTAATATTAATCGGTAGTGCATATTCATCACTACAAGTTTGTGTTGTGCTATAATCCTCACCATCGGGTCAAATATACCGTAGTCAGTATTCTAACCTCCAAAGAATCTAGTCGTCAAGTTTTTTGTGTTAATAAATTTATCTTCCAAGATGAGTGAGTATATGAAACTAATAATTTTACTTTTGTACATATTAGCTATCTGTATCATAACTATTTAGCATATCAATTTGATTTTATAAAGATTTGAAAATATAACCTCAAAATAAATTTCTATATTTACAGCTATGGATATTCGGCCAAATCACACGATCTACATAAACAATCTAAACGAAAAAATTAAGAAAGAGGAGTTAAAGAAGTCTCTATATGCTATTTTCTCACAGTTCGGCCAGATCTTAGACATAGTCGCATTGAAAACCCTAAAAATGCGAGGACAGGCATTTGTTATTTTTAAGGAAATTTCGAGCGCAACAGTTGCTTTGAGAAGTATGCAAGGATTTCCTTTCTATGACAAGCCTATGGTAAGTCTACAATTTTCTGTATGTTAACATTATTAATACTTTTAATAAATAAAGAAATGTTATAGGATGTTATTACACAAATTGCCTAAGTCTGACAGTAAGCTCAATAAGGCTTGTGTTGTGTGTACTTAGACAATGATATATGTAATATATAAATATTTATAAATACTTAAACACATAGAAAACACTCATGACTCGGGAATGAATAATTACATATTGACCCTGATAGAATCTGGACTGGATATTATAATTCGGCACCCTAACCTAGGTAGGCTATTCAAAATAGATAGGTAACATGGTAAAGAGGATTGCCTCACGCGCGCCCCTCTTTATTGTCTATGGTGCACCGGGGCAACAAGGAGAAAAATGAAAACATATATTTCACTGTACATAATAATGAATGAAAAATTAATTTATTATTCTAGAGAATCCAATACTGCAAGACTGACAGCGATGTCATCGCCAAGATCAAGGGCACCTTCCAAGAGCGTCCCAAGCGCCCCAAGCTGCCCAAAGGCCTGGACGACAGCCGCAAGAAGAAGAACAAGGATGCCCGCGCCAGCATGATCCCCGGCTTCGGGCAGCCGAGCATTCTGAACCATACCAACATCGAGCAGCCGCCTAACCAGATCTTGTTCCTTACCAATCTGCCGGATGAGACATCGGAGATGATGTTGTCTATGTTGTTTAACCAGTAAGTATTTATTATTATTTAATACACTAGAAGCTGAAAACTGATATCACTCTATTGTGTATATCACTGCACTTGTTTTTTAATTTTTTTTCAAAACAAGAGGTAAGATGACAGCCGATTCTCCATACAATAATGTAATAAATCATAGTAAACTGTGTCCATCATCATCATCTCAGTCATAAGACGTCCACTGCTGAACATAGGCCTCCCATAGGATTAAACTGTGTCCAAATATTTTCAATAATATTAATAGACTGCAAGCCAGGAACAGATTTCCATGACCAATTGCCTCTTGGCCGAAAACTGTAGTGGTTGACGGCTAGGTATGATGACCTCGTGGACGTCAGCTGTAGCTCCGGTGGGTTGAGGAATGGCAGCCACCGAAACACGTAAAAGAACAAAAAAATTGTCAACGCCTCCCTTTTGATACTTTGTCAAATGATAGTTCAGATGCTATTGTTAGTTAAAAAAATTGTCAGACGGTTATATCACGGTGGTAAGAACATCAGCTGGTCGCATTAACATGTAAAAAAAAGCGCTATACCTTTTTATGATAGCAATAACAAATCATGAAACTTTGCATGTAGCATTTCATAGCGTAACGCCTGAAAGGCCATCAACGGATTACGCAATTTATACATTATGCATACTTTGCCGCACATAAAGTGGTAAGGCGCTTATTTTTTACATGTTCATTTTACAGCTGACGGTCTTTCCACCGCGATACACCCGCCTGACGGTTTTTTAAATTTAAAACAGCATCTAAACTATCATCTGACAAAGATATCAGCCGGGAGGCAATAAATGACAATATATGCTCCGTTTTATATACGGTCTATAATATCCAGAGAGGAAAATGAGGACTCTATATTTATATGAAAAGGCGATTTCACTCGGGTCCTCCACTTTCGTGTTAATGTTAATTTTGAGAAGTTAAATTGTTTGTCAAGTCTGTTTTTGAAACTGTTCACTGAAGGAGCATTTATCACTGTTTCTGGTACTTTTTTTATTTTATTGTAGGTACCATACATGTAATATATTGCATAAAAGTTGAAGTTAAATAATCGTGAGGCAAGGCCTCTCAATAGCCTAATCATTAGGTTCTCTGTTCGTAGTTGCTTTCCTCTAAAAAGCGGGAAAACACTGAAATCGGCTACGAGTGTAGCGCTATGAAAATGTTGGCAGTGAATGTACTAAGTCAGAAATCATTTTTATGAATTAGTCCAGAATTAAGTAACATCTGACTCAAGTTGTTATATAAATATTGCCTTGTTAAAGTCTGTCACATTATTTTTTCCTTTTCAGATTCCCCGGATTCAAAGAAGTCCGTCTTGTACCAAACAGGCATGATATTGCCTTTGTGGAGTATGCGAATGAGATGCAGTCAGCCGCAGCAAAGGAGGCCCTTCAAGGCTTCAAGATCTCTCCTTCACACGCTATGAAGATCACCTTCGCCAAGAAGTAGTAGAAATAAGTCAATGATTTGTATATTATGAAATAAAGTACAAAAATATTGAGATCTGTTTTGAGCATTGCACTACGCCTAAACAGCTCTCCTGGCTGTGATTAGTTATTTAAACTTTAGTTTTTTTCCTGTCCATCCTATTTCAGAAAGGTCCTTCACTACTGCTCCACCGACTTTATGTAATTGGAGATGTGTGAAGTAAACGCAATTGCTAAAAGTGATAAAACAGCTTCAATCAATTTTTTCGTGTTATGGCTCCATCAAGGTGTTGATGATTCTGCCAATGTCGAGGTTGGATAAGACACGGCTAGTATATGAATCTTATGTACATGGTCTTTCCTACATTGACCTAAGGGCATGTTTACACATAGTTTAGTGCGAGTTCATACATTTGATACTTAACGCAAGTAATGTATGAACTCGTACTAAACAAGCCAATATGGAAGGTAGGCAGAACTGTTGCAAGTGTCCAGCTGTCAGCTATAAAATAAAATAATAGTTCCAAATCTCTCCATAGTAGCTAAGAACCTATGCGTTATTGATGAAGTGAAGTGGGCTGTCTATGCTTTGATTTTTTTTTCAAATATTAGGTATTGTAGCGCCACTTGTTTAAGGTTTTTTGACGGACATTTTTTGGTACAAGGAGATTGTATTCCTTACCTCCACCTTCCATACAAGCCAAGATAAATTTGACCAGTATTTATTATAATGAGGATGTCTGTTAATCTAAATTAAACTCCTTAAGAGGGAAGAATAGCTTTGCGATCCTAACGGAACGTATGTACATATTTGATGAAATTTCCATTTCGGGAGTAAACAGTTTCTTCTAAATAAATCTTAACAGATCACTTTGATTTTGATGATTCTGATGCTTCAGCATAATATATTGTTTCGCAAAAAAAAAAACAGTTTTGGATAAAACAATATCTCAGCTTAGTAGAAATGGTAGTTTTTGTTGCAGTTTGTTATGGAAGCACCGATCAAACGTCAAATTGACAGTGATAGTTCACCTAGATGTCAAAACAACGCCCTACTTTGAAATCTATATTAAATTAACAACATAAACTCATTTTTAACAAAATGTACATAGATTAAACTGTTAATCATCATGGATTCTCTAACTTCCAACACACTGCCGAATATAGTTGACGTGGAATGGAAACTGGAAGTAGTAACAAATACGCCCGGCGTAGGTTCAGACAACTTATTGTACACTGTGGTGTTAAAGACGGACTCCGGCGAAGACATACGCTTTAATTGTGGAAGTCAGGAGCTGCAGGATTTGGTGTATAAGCTTAAAGACTTGGTACGGCATTGTGAGACGATGAAAACTGAACTGGCGTAAGATTTTGTGTAAAATGTAAATAAATGTTTTTAATGTAATGTTTACTCTCGTTTTACTTTCTTTCTTAAATTCAACTTAATTGAACTCAGGCATTCCCTTTTTTCATTGCTGCCCGTCATGAAAGTACTTAACCTTTCACATGTGAGGTCAAAAATCGTGGGTAACCCACTAGTTACCAGTGGTTCGCCAACTCGGGACTACTAGTAAAAGGTGGGAAAAAATTCCTAGTACTTACCACTGGTAACAACTTGGTGGTAACTAGGGGGAATAACCAAAATCGTGGTTTCAAACTTAGATTGTGTGGTGTGTATGTGTGCAGAAAAAAATGTTTTCAATAAAAATGCAATAAAATAAAATTCTGTTACAATTTTTGACCGTGACCACACATTAGAACTATGATCTCATATAGTTCCGAAGAAACTATTGTGGTAGTTTGTTATTTATGCTGCGCCCTTGCGGGCATGTATTATTAAATAGTATGTTTGCAATAAACACTTTTCGCAAGGTAAAAGTATAAATTAAACAATAATATATGTAAAATTTTCATAAGTTATTTATATAATATATTTGTAACATAAATTAATATTAATTTCATTTCACATCAAAATAGCACTAATTTTATTATTATTTAGTACCACATCCATCACTGTTAGAAAACAATAAGAGCATTTCCACATTATCTCATCCGACTACAAAGCAGTAAAAACTAGAAACTGCTTTTTCTATTTTCTTATGTTTAATTAGTGTTCTTTGTTTAAAAGAAACTATGTAAAAACATAACAAACAAATAGTATGTAACAATTAAAGGACTTGATGCCATGGGGCATTTTTTCCACATTGCTTCAGCCGAGGCATGTCTCTATTGACCAAGCTGCTTCGCAATTTCGTCACGAGGCGGTCTGTGTGAACCCGCCTACTAGCTGTTAGTCTGCAAAGGTCATGCAACACCCGATAATTGGTCAGACAATGTGAAAATGCTCCAATATACCATTTAACTAGATTTACAATTTATAATTATAATTACCTTTTAGTCATTGTAAGGCACAATGTTACATAACACCTACTCTACAAGCAATTGGCAATTCATTATGATACTGTAAAACCACCCCACTAGAGTCTAAAAGCTTCAAAACTAACTTGAATATCTTTGTTCAGGTGAAATTATTGAACGTTGCAGTTCTAAAGCAAAACATTCTGCCCAAATTTCTTTAAAAATAAAAACTCAGGAAAAGCCAAAACATAAGACTAGTATTACAGACCACCTCAACTATTAGACGGAGCACTTAAGTCAATTGAGGTCACCACACTTTAGCGCTTTCATACAAATTTTGTACGGGAGCACGACTTGCACCTGCTTATTTCAATTGTGCCAACAATATTGACAATAAAGATTTTTTTTTTATTATAGGACATTATTAGTCCCACAGTAAGCTCAATAAGGCTAATATTTATAAATACTTAAATACATAGAAAACACCCATGACTCAGGAACAAATATCCATGCTCATCACACGAATAAATGCCCTTACCAGGATTTGAACCCGGGACCAGCAGCTTCGTAGGCACTGTAGGCAGGGTCACTACCGACTAGGCCAAACAAAGTAAACTAAAGATATCAACAAAAAAATTAGTTTGGGGGTGTAACTGGGCTATTATAAAATGGTGTTATAAACTGGATTGTGCTGCTCAAATTGTAGCATTTTACAAGTAAAATTGCACCTGTGTGTGGTGACCTCGCGCTCTTTGTAAACGCTTCATAATGCAGTGTCTGTATAGACTGTAGTCTGTGATTAGTATTTAAACTTAAGTTATGTGTTGAACTTGTCCAGTCTATAATACTGGACTATAGCTAGGTGGTTTTACAGTAAATTAATTTAAATGTATATTTTGTTATTTAGAGATTCATGTTAAACTTACAGCTATTTCAATTTAGGTATAAATTGCAGTTGGTGGAATCCGTCAAAATTAATACAATTTGTATAGATGAGTGTCATAGTAATTTTAAAAGTTTTCTGGACTTTTAAGTACAGACATTTGTTATATGAGTAATAGCACCTAGTTAAATGTTTTACACGGTTTTAGAAATACCTCTTAGCAATGAATACATAACAATGCTTAGAGTCCTATTTTTTAATATAAATCTTTAGCTTCATTATGTTAAAATTTTATTTTTTATTGGATAAAGTTACGACATTTACGCCTATTATCCAATTATAGACTGAATACAATCATTAAGAAAAATCTTGAAAAAAGAATACAAAAATACAACCTTAATACAAAAACAACATTTACAATACTGGCAGTTACAAATCAAGTGATGTGTCAAAAATAAAAAATAAAAATCAATGGTTTATGCAAATAAATAATTTTGTAGAATATTATTTCTTACGTCATATATAAAACTGTATATTATCTGTGTATATATAAGATGGCACTTGGGATATACCCATTTCTGTATGCATATTAAAATAATAACCTCAACTACTTTATGTACTACAGAACATTTTCGTAATTTCTTACGCACACACTTCGCGGGATTCAAACGAATTCACTTTGTGGTTCGTTATTGCATTGAGAGTCCTTAAGTCACCAACAAAAGTGACCAAGGCGATAAATTAAGAACTAAATTGCTGATATAAGAAAAAAACAAAAATTTGGGCAAATACAAAGAAGTCCGTAGGCTAGATCACGCCAAGAAAACATTATGCCAAGCCACATAAAGTGCATTGCTATCAACAAATATGTTTCTGCATCTCAAAAACTGCCAAAAGCACTTCCCGAAAATAAACAACCTGGGTTGGCCGGAAGCATTTCACAGATGGCGCCAGCATAAATTTTTTCAATCGTTTCAAATCCCTTTAAGACAGGTAAAACCTATGCTGGCGCCATTTTGACAGTTGCCAACCTCATTCTTAAGAATGGTCATACTCAAGAAAATTAAGTAGTATCATGCTTATGAACATTAAAAGTGGGGATACGGGATTGTCGTCTGGGGAAGGTTAGACTCGATTCTGGGTTATGAAATAAGATTTACTTGTTCAATTTCTCAAGATAAGCCAATTAGGGAGTATTATATTCATGCTGAAGAAGGGCCGTTTGGTGATGTCCGTTTGCATATTCGTGTTGAATGCATAGAAAAAATTATAACAGCGGATTCCGCATCTCAAAAAATCTGTTAGATACAACAGACAAATGACAGTTGCACTTCCCCAAATAAGCAAATAACCTAATTAGGCATACTAGTACCTAGCAGTACTATGCTTATGGACAGTGTAAATGAGTATACGGGATTGTGTTTTGGGGAAGTTGAATCTGGGTTATAAAATTGTATGGTTTGGGGTTGGAATCAGTTATGTTTACTTGTTCATTTTCTCGAGAATAGGCAGTATCATGTTGAAGGAGGGCCGCTTGCCGATGTCCTCGTTCATGCAGATGCGGATGAGCTTGGCGATGTGCGGGGACACGCCGGGCGGGACGGCCACGCGGAGCCCCTCGAGGGCGATCTTCATGCCGCACTCCATTGGCGATAAATCGGCGAAGGGAACCTGCGGAAGTTTTATTTTATGTATCTTATAATTTATAGATTTTAAAGTTATATTAAATACCTCTCATGTAGTCTTGAAAATGAGCTAATTTTGGGACACCAACAGACTCTTGCAACTTTTGGAGTTATGTTTTTTTTATACTACGTCGGTGGCAAACAAGCATACGGCCCGCCTGATGGTAAGCAGTCTCCGTAGCCTATGTACGCCTGCAACTCCAGATGAGTTACATGCGCGTTGCCGACCCTAGCATCAACCCCCCCCCCCCCCCTCCTTGAGCTCTGGCAACCTTACTCACCGGCAGGAACACAACACTATGAGTAGGGGCCAAATAACAATTTGGCTGCGGTTTTCTGTAAGGTGGAGGTATGGATGGATGGATGGATGGATGGATGGATGGATGGGTGGATGTGTGATGTGTTGCCTTATTTTTTTTGAAAATTATGAAAGGCAAAAGAGTAGACAAATCGCCTGATGGTAATCAATTACCGTCGCATATGGACACCCGCAACACCAGAGGGGTTGCGAGTGCGCTCTTTTTTTGAAGGTTAGAAAGTTGGGACTCTTAGGGTAGACATATCATATATCCAGAAGTCGACGTCATCAACAACAACATTTATTCAGCAAATAGGCCACAAGGGCACTTATACACGTCAAAATCTAAAATGATTTAGAGGTGTAAATATTTCTAAATGTCAGAACTAAATTACTTTTATCAATTTATCCTTAGAAATGTATAGTCTCTAAGAGTCAAAATTCCGTATAACTAAAACATTCATTAGGATAAAAGAAAGATACGAGAACCGAATGAGGTGTCTCACTGTAATTATACTCTTTTTTTTATATATGGAGGATAGGCAGGCGTTTGACCACGATCACACCTGATGGTAAGTGATGATGCGGTCTACGGTGGAGCACGCTTACCTATGAGATACCTATTTACTCTAGCCTTGAAGAGATTCAGATTGTACTCATACGGAAACACAGACTCGGGCAGGGCATTCCACTCCTTGGCAGTTCGCATAAGGAATGTTGAAGCGAAACGCTTCGTGCGTATTTGTGGAATACCTACCATGAAGCGATGCCGAAGTGCCGATTGTCTGGTAGTCCGATGGTGAAATGGGGACGGAGGAATAAGGACTCAAAAATAAAGTTAGCTTAAACAGACCAGTCTCCACAAACAGCAGCCGTTCACGAGTATGCCGCGGGTCTCAGCCATCCATCCGACGACGACCTAGACATTGGGATGGTATTCCGTACCTCCCTCGTGGCCAGTTCCCAGAGCAGCACGGCGAAGCTCCACATGTCGCAGGCCTCGGCGTTGCGCCGCGCGCGCGGCCGCCGCAGCGCCTCGGGCGCCTGCCACGCCGGCAGGTAGCAGCGCCCGCGCTCTTGGAACGAGAACTTGGAGTCCGCCATGTTGATGCGCGCTGTCATGTCCTCGTCGATCTGGGGGATATAACCGGGGGTCTCAAATTGGACACGGACAAATGGTCGGTGCTCCTAGTCGAAGATCGTCACGGATCGAAACATGTGGAGTGTTTATTTAATTAAATAATACGCAAGTAAAGGATGACTTGTGCTAGATCTATCATCCTTAACCCGTTTAAAATCATTTTAATAGACCCGAGGCCGAGCTGCGGGAATGCAGCGCTCAAACAGAACAAAATCACGTGCTTAAATCCGAAAAAAAAAAGAAAAAGATCCGCGTAGGTCCGAAGACCCGTGATTGGCAATAAGAACTCAAGACTGCCAGTGTTCGACTCGCACTTGACCGGGTTTTTCTAAATTCTAGTCGTCATCATCATCATTTATTTAACAACAATATTACATTGTGTTTGAAAAATCTTAAATCTAGGCACATGCATACAAAAAATATATCGAAAATAAACATAAAAATAAATATTAAAAATAAGTCAAATAAATCGCACCGCCGCAAACAGATAGACCAAAATTAAAAAAAAAATGAATAACAAAAATTGTTCAGTAAAAATTAAATAAAAAAATTAAAAATGTCAATAATTATTAGCTTCATATGTTACGTCTTTATATATATATATAGTATTTTTGTGTATTATATTTGTATGTATATGTTATTATATGTATTTTTGTTTGATTTGTTTTGTTGTTGTAATTGTAGCACCGCTCACAATCTTTCTGCTTAGCTTTAAGGTTGACTGGTAGAGAATGCCTCGTGGCATTAAGTCCGCCTTTTGTACTATAAGAATGTTTTTCTTTTGTGCAATAAAGATTAAGTAAATAAATAAAATAAGTAAAAAGAGAATTTAATAAAATAATATCATTTCAAATTGAAAAAGATTTGGAACATGTCAGAAAAAGAAAAATAAGTTATAAATTAAGAGAAAAAAGTCAACAAGTAAAAAGTAAAACTAATAAAATAATATGATTCCGGCTCACATTGTAACTCACGCCACTCGCCTTCTTTGACCCTTCTTATATAACTATTGCATAATAGTACATTACGATACAAGTGCGACAAATAGGAAATGCGAATTATCTATACGCACATGTATCGTACGTTTTACAGTACATATGGCCCTTTAAATGTTCGACACAGTAACGTAATATGCTAATTTTCGCACTAGTGCGGTAAAGTAGCACCATATGTACTGTACAGTACATTTCGTGCTACTCGTTTCGAATTTCCTATTTTTCGCACTTGTATCGTAATGTACTATTTCCCCACCACAAAAAGTGCACAGCGCCGCTCACTTCCAAAAAAACTCACCATAACATGTCGACTGTTAAGCTGGTACAGGGGCAGCTGGTGGTCCTTGTCCTTCTGCAGCGAGTGCAGGTAGGCCAGGCCGCGCGCCACGTCGCGCGCCAGGCGCAGCGCGGCCGCCGCGTCCAGCACCACCCGCCCCGCGCCGTGCAGCAGCGCGTACAGCGAGCCCCACGACATGTACTGGCAGATCACCACCAGCGACGGCGGGGACGTGCAGCACCCCACCTGGGGGAATTAGTATACAGGGTCTAATTTTAACCATCGTTCATAATCTACGTAGTGACTTTATAGATCAAACTGTATAGTCGTTAGATTTGTATAGTTTCTATTTTTCTCCGTGAGCTTCTACGGATTATCGTCTTATCTATTGTTTAAAAACCGCAAAGGCGCGTGCCACTATGAAAAAATGGTCAAGCCGCATAGGTAGCGTTTATTGAATGACTACTCTATTGAGCACGGAATAAGATTCATTATGAACTAATACAGAATTCTAACAGAATAGCTGTCTGATCTCTATTGGTGCGTCTAAGGTAGGCGACTAAACGCTCTCAAACCAGCTTAACTTGTGACACTGCGATCCAAAACAAAGATACATATTCGAAGACCTCGCTTGCACTCAACAAAAAAATAAGTAACATATACATAATAGTGTATGCATAAAATAAATAAATATAAAACAAAATATGCATATAGCTGGCCCTCAACGGCTTATCCATTGTCTATTGTTAACTAAAACGGCGCGTGCCCCTACCTGCAAAAAAAAGGGCCCGGTCACTTTAACCGGTTATTTAATTACAAATTGAACTAAGTCCGGTACTTAATTGAAATAAGATTCAAAATGAACAAATGGAAAAATAATTTGCGAGTGCTTGTGTGGTCCCTATACGGTTACTGAGTGTCGGCGAGTCGAACGCTACCGAACCAGCCTAAAATATGTCCTCGATATGCGTAACAAAGGCGCGTTATCGGAGAGCACACCTACACTGGTTTTTTGAGCGTTAGACTAACCCGAATTAGAATTATACGACCCTTTTTTTTGCAGGTAGTGGCACGCGTCGTTTTAGTTAACAATAGACAATGGATAAGCCGTTGAGGGCCAGCTACAAATCTAACGACTATACGCACAAGTCGCGCAGTATGCCGTCCCGCACACCTCGCTGGCTCCACAGAAAACCAGCGCCGTTGACAACGCTTAGTCGTGCCAACTGCAATGCTGAGTGGAGACCATTTCAGCGTCACATCCTATCTGTCTGTTTTGTATACTTCCACTGTTTCTTTTTTATTTCTTGTTGTTGTTAATGTATTTTCTTCATTGTAATAATTGATATGTTGCCTGAATAAATATTATTCTATTCTATTGTATACTGAACAACTTTTATTATGAGACCAATGTGGAAATTGCTAAAAAAATTGTCTGTTTCATACATTCCAGCTGATGAGTTTTTTTTTTAGGCTTGTGTTAAGGATACTTAGACAACGATATATATAATATATAAATATTTATAAATACTTAAATACATAGAAAACACCCATGACTCAGGAACAAATATCCATGCTCAACACACGAATAAATGCCCTTACCAGGATTTGAACCCGGGACCATCAGCTTTGTAGGCAGGGTCACTACCCACTAGGCCAAACCGGTCGTCATGATGCCGCTGATTTCTATGGGACAGCCACTTTTTTCGCGTTTTCAGCATTGGCCCCATAATAGAAGTTGTTGAGTATGCCCTATAAAGTCACTACGCAGAGTATGAACGGTGGTTAAAATTTCACCTACTACTACTAGTAGTTCAACATTTGCCATCGGATATATCGAAGCCGCCGAGGTACTCAAAAATATCTGAACACGCACGCTAACGCATTGACAATAGAAGCACGATCAGATATTTGTTAGCGCCTTGGCTGCGCCGATATATCTGACCCGCCTGTTCCTAACTCTATCGCGTGTAATTATATTACTGTCCGGTATGTTCCCAAAGTGTCAAACGGGACCCTATTACTGAGACTCCGATGTCCGTCCGTCCGTCTGTCACCAGCAGGCGCGGATACAAGATTTGGCTTAGGGGGGGGGCATTTTGAGAAAATCATATATTTTTGCACAGAAAATAAGGTAAAAAAAAATTTACTCAATTTAGTAATGTGAGAGCCAGGGTTTTAGGGGTGGGCCATTGCCCCTATGGCCCCCCCCCCCTTGTATCCGCGCCTGGTCACCAGGCTGTATCTCATGAACCGTGATAATTAGCCAGTTGAAATTTCTACAGATTATGTATTTCTGTTGCCGCTGTAACAACGTATTTTTACGAACAAAAACAGAAACAGAATAAAATAAATACTTCTTTCCAATCTCGAGGTTCTCAACCAATCACCGAAGTTAAGCAACGTCGGGCGGGGTCAGTACTTGGATGGGTTATCGTTTTTATAGATAATGGTACGGAACCCTTCCTGTGCGAGTCCGATTCACACTTGGCCGGTTTTATTTATTTCTACTTTATTATACTATGGAATATTGGCTACGTGCGAAGTGCATGGTGCGGGTAAGTAAAGTGATCCCAGCGCATAAGGTGGTAAAAATTAGAACTAACTGCGGATAGCGTCTTTAATATTTCGTACAAGTTATATGTCTCGCAATGGAACTTTAATTTACTATTGCTCCTGAAATATTCATTTCAATTATGTGGTGTAAGGGACCATTGTAATCTGTATGAAATGTAATACAAGTATTTAATTTGATAATTATTAATACTGTATCCGTGTAAATAGCTTTGCAAATGCCACATATTATGTGAGCTTTTTCTAGAAGTTAAGAATGGGTATTGTAAGTTATCCTTAAGATAGACATTCAACATCGCGGACTTTTTTTGTAGACACATGAAAGAGAGACAACCCCACCACACATTGTGTTGTTATAGCTCAAACGGATTAGGCAGCGTTTTCGACTAAAGCTAGCCAGCGTGATTTTTTCCGACAATATCGTCATATTTCAACCAATTTACACAAAACCTAACGAGTTATATACCTGAACCTTCCTCAAGAATCACTCTATTCATAGATGAAGTCGTATGAAAATCCGTTCAGTAGTTTTTAGTTTTGGAGTAATTTTATAAGATGTAGTGAGTTGACGTTTTCCCCTAGACTTGCGGACACTAGGTTGCGTGACAGTCGTGCACATAGCGAATAGATGCTTGTTTAATAAAATTCAATATATTCAAGGTGGTTAAATGGAATGAAAATCAGCCATCTACTATAGAAAAATATTTGCGGACTTTATGAATACGTTATAATAGTATTTTATGCAACAGTTGTATAAGAAGGGTCAAAAAAGGCGAGTGGCGTAAGTTACAATGTGAGCCGGAGCCGAAGGCGTAGGCGAACATTGTAAAGGAATACGCCACGAGAATTTTTTGACCTACTTATACAACGTTGCATACAATATTTTTCCTACGAGTCAACAAAAAGAAATCTTAATTTAGGTAAACAAATTACAGCAAAAGTATATAGCCAAGACGCGCGAGCATACCTTGTTACGCCCCGGGCCGCGGCCGGCCGGTCAGCGACACCTCCTCGTAACTCATGAGGCCCTGGTACTTGCTACTTGCTAAATTATTTTTTTGGACAGTTTTTTCTCAATTTTGGCCACCGTAGCCTACGGAGACTAATAAGCAACGCTAAGCGGTCTTCGTAGTCTATGGGTGTTGCTATATTACGGGTGTCACATGCGTGTTTCTGACTTATGAAGTAATTATTTTTACTATGCAACCAAATGAATATTTTGTAAGTTGGCAGCAATGCACTTAGTTTAAAACTGTATTCATTTTGGTTTTGTTAGGTTGGTAGCCATTAATCGCAGTAACGTTATAGCTTATAAAAGCACAAGAGCTTTTATGAGGAATAGACAATATAGACTTTTCTTGAAATCTTTTATGTATGTTCTTATATTCGTGTTAATGAATGCATAAATGACAGATAACAGTAGAGGAGTAGGAAAAATTATAAAAACAGGACTTATAAACAGGACCAAGTGCGAGTAGTTCGAAAAACTCGCGCGGCTAGAAGATGTTCAACTTTAGCCAGTTTTCTCCGAAACCACGGGGACGTCGTCCTCGAAACGTCGGAGGTGAAATTAAAAACTCAATACGCGAAGTCCCATTTCCACAATTCAATAATATGTAAAAATAGTGAAAGTTTAAATCAGTGTTATTTGCAGAGATCGGCGGGGGTGAGCTTCAGTTTTTGCATAACATGGACATACCTTGTCATTTAATGGTAATTGCCCCGTCTGTAATCATTAATTATAAACTAATAAAATTATTTTATTTCCGCCGCCTTTCTGCTACGAGCTTTACGTCGCGTCGCAATCAAAGCCTACGGAATGTAATTAATCTATTTTGCACAGCTTTCTGCTTAAGTGAGAAATCGATTGTCGATGCATTTTTAACCTTAGATTAAGTGAGAGCTGTTATAAACAGGTCTTCATCTGCTTCTGTCAGTCAGAAATTAGAAGACGTCATCTCAAACAACCCAGATTTCAATTTTTTAGGGAATATGCCCGAAAAACTTTCGGAAGCAACAGACGTGGACAGCATTTTAATGAACAATTTCGCTCCACGCACATCAGTGGATGTAGATAGATCTTTTTCTATATACAAATGGATATTAAACTCAAGGCGAACTTACAGTTATTTATTACTATAGCACAGAAAATTAAATACAGAATAAATAAAAAAGCTTAGCACTCGTTTTGTAACGAATTTTAATTTTAGTTTAATCATTTCAGTCTTGTAAGGATACTCCATATCCATATCTTATACCTTTAAACGAGCAATTCTTGTATATATATATATATATATATATATATTTCTGTGATCTCGGAAATCTTATACCTTTAAACGAGCAATTCTTGTATATATATATATACATATATATTTCTGTGATCTCGGAAACGGCTCTAACGATTTCGCTGAAATTTGGTATATGGGGGTTTTTGGGGGTATACAATCTATCTAGATTAGTCTTATGTTTGGGAAAACGCGTGTTTTCGAGTTTTCATGCGTTTTTCTTTCGACGCAGAATATGGTCACTAATTTCGTGTTGCCGGCCACTGTCCGTCTGGTCCAGCGGGTTAAGACGCGGACTGCTAAACGAGTGTTACGGGTTCGAATCTCGCCCGGTGATTAACTTATGTTTTTTTTTATATGTTCAAGTTTATATTTAATTTTTTAATTTTTACTGTTTTAGTCAAGTTTAATTTAGTAAAAAAATGTAGTTAAGATTATCACCTAATAGACCACCATATTACAATAAATAGTTATAACCGAGCAAAGCTCGGTCGCCCAGGTACTTAACATCTACAAGACACAGCTACATGACATTAATGACGTAAAAACAGCTCACCCCGCCGATCTCTGGTTATTTGAATACGGTAATTACCACGGGCAGTATGTTGGGGTGCGAGAATATCCTGAGCTTCGGGAACTCCTCGTTGAAGTCGCGCTGGATGCGCGGCGTACACTCGCGGACAGCGAGTATCTTCGCTACGATGTCGTTCTTCTGCCAGCGGCCGCGCCAGGTTTCACCTGATGACAAAATAGTACATTACGATACAAGTGCGAAAAATAGGAAATTCGAAACGAGTGGCGATAAATTAAAACACGACCGAAGGGAGTGTTTTAAATCGACACGAGTTGCGAATTACCTATTCGCACATGTATCGTACAACGTTTTACAGTACATATGGCCCTTTAAATGTTCGACACAGTAACGTAATATGCTACTTCTCGCACTAGTGCTATAAAGTAGCCCCATATGTACTGTAATATTACTTTACGTGAGTGCTATATAATGAAAGGCATTAAAACACGAATCTGGGTTTATGAAATGAACTGAAAGTAAGTTTCATAAAAACAGTTTTTAATGCGTAATTTAATTATGTACTGCTTTATACACTTTTGCACATACATATTGTATACACATGTATGTTATAAGGGGTCATCCATTAATTACATCACACGGATTTCACCTGATCACATTTAGCAACCCCCTCCCCCCTGGTGTGACGTCACATATCTGGCAATCTACTTACATATTAACAAAATAAGCAATTCGAATGAAGTATTATTTTTCTAATAAAAAAACTATTTGTAATAATAGCAATTTAGAAATTTTTGTACTGCTAATACAAAAAAATCCAAACATTTTTTGTCTACTAGTGAAGTTAAGTGATGTCACAAAACTGTTCACTCCCCCCTCCTCCATGTCACAACATGAGTAGGGAGGATATGCCGATTCCAGCTCACTTTAGGTATTTATCTCCCCCTCCCCCCCCCCCTCACCCCTCACCCCACCCCCTCCCCCCCCTCCCCCCCTCACCATGTTTCATGTTAATCTAAAAGTTGTAACTATTTCTAGTTACATCTGGTAACATTTACATCACACTTTTTAGAAAAGGGAGTTTCTAAACCTAAGTATGTCGTTAACTAGCAAAGTCGAGTATATCTGTATGTGAATAATAAATAAATATCGAATATCCAGGTATTCAAGAAAAATACATTTTTATATCCGGTTGTAACCACTCTATATTATGTAATAGGTATTTTTTAGCTGACCTAATTCCGATTCCTGGTACTGGTGAACTTATTTATACCACGTCGGTGGCAAATACTGTCCGCCTGATGATAAACTGTCACCGTAGCCTATGGATGCCTGCACCTTTAGAATTGTTACACGCGCATTGCCAACACTTTAAAAACCTATACACTGCTTTTTGAATTGGGAATGGGAAATTTCCTATAGCTCGTTGAACAATAATGTGGAGAAATGATCATGTATGCGCAGGTGTGTAGATAGATAGGTATACTGAAATAAAAAAAAAAGTTTAAAAGTGAATGAGTAATTATTTATTTGCCAATAATTTAGCTATTTTACAATGTCCCCATGCAAGGGTTTTATTACCATTGTTCAAAATGAATCTCTTTTCATCTTTACCACAGAGAATTTTCTTTCTTCTAATTTGAGTGTACATATTGTGCTTATCACTAATCAAATTATACATGTTATCATAGAGAGTTTTACTCAAGTCTAAACAGGTATAGTATTTATTAAAATTTAACCTACGTACAGCAGCGGCGTTAACACCTTTGTTTTTTTTTATACATTTAATTTCGTTATTGTCATCCGAGTCTAATATATACGCATACATTTTTGCCCTTAACCCAACAAATTCTCGTATTATTCTTCCATTGTTTTCGTCCTTCATCATGCCCACAACCTTTTTATTGACTTGTGGTAAATTATATACGTTGTTTTGAGGCAAATCTGAAGTGTCAAATCTGCTTTGCAAGTCAGGTTTAATGTCTTCGTAAAAGTTATCTGTTTTGATATGATAAACAAAAGAGTCGGTGTCCGTGTATAAAAGGCTTACATTATCACCGTATTTATTTAACATGTAATCATAGTGGAAGTTGTACATGATTTGTTTATTCAAATCTAATACACTAAAACCTACATAAATAGGTTTGTCGTATACAATTATGGTTTTGTTCATTTGCACAGCTACCAGTTCTTCAGAGAAAATAGAGGCACTGTGGAAATTTGGTCTGGAAATGTAACGATCGAGACCATATGTAGGTTTTGTTCGTTGCTTATGTTCACTGTGCAAAGTATCCCACTGTTTACACAACTTGACATCAACCCTTTTCTCGACATTTTCAATAGTTTTCCCGAATATGGAGTTATTCATGAGTTTAAAGAAATCTTTTTCAAAACTGTTTTTAGCTTGGACTCTCATTTGCGAATTTAAGTCAATATATGATTTTAGCCAAGATGATTGATTGAAAGTGAGAATTCTATGAATTTTCTTACAAATTAACCCTTTTTTAATATATAGTTTGAGGTTAGCATAGTGCACAACATAATTGGTTTTGTTATCGAACGTTAGCAATAACTTTTTAATTTTACCCTCAATTGGTAGTTTGGTTTCAGCACAGAAAGGGTAATCATTATGCAAGTCATGTAAGCTATGTGGATACTCCAAATCTACTTCCAATATATATCCAACATCAGAGTCTATCCGTTGTGTTGATATATCAAACAGTTTAACCTCGTCTTCACTCATCCACCTAAAGTTATCGATTGGAAGCGGGCGTCGCATGGCATCACCGTAAAGATTATTTATATCCAAATAGATGATAAAACTGCTGTCCTGATTCACGTCATAATCATGCATGAATATATTATTGGCCTTAGCATAGCGGTTTGACGCTTGACAGACACCACCTCTTATACCTTTCTTTATAAATTGAATCATTTCATAGTCCGTAAACAATTCTAGGCATACTTCGGTATGTTTCAACATGGCGTCCCAACTCAAACCGGGTGCAGTGACATATTGACACGGATCTAATTCATACGCACCTATACACACTTGTCTAAAGTTTTCAAACACTTCAGCCAATAATAGAACATCTGTCTTTAAATATAAGTCACAGTATTCACCCAGAGTTGTAATATTGAACGCATCCCAAACATCTTTTGCATGTTGGTAATCCTCATCGGAAATATTTAAGTCCGTGAGGCTGCTATAGAAGGCGGCCTGAGGGGGTAGCGCAGTTTCCTCAAGCCGCCTCCAGTCACTTACATACTCGTAAGGGAAAACTCCCTTACGCGTATGTAACTTCATATATTTCTCACGTTCGTAACAATTATCGGATGGTGGTAAGAAATTTGGTAGTATTTTGAATTGGTCCTGTGAAAGGTTTGAAACTAGTTTATCCAAGCTACTTGACATGAATTTATACGAGTCGACAAACCTTAGACTGTATTCGTCAATCCTTAAATCGAATGAAATATATTTTTCCTTGTTAATGGGAATGCAGGTTAACTTTCCCTTAATCTTGGCTAATTCCTTAATGAATAGATGACAATCGTAACCGCTCAAATTGTGAAAGACGACTGGTATAAACTTTGGTAATTGGTAATTCAAATTACATGAATTGTGTTTTGCCTCTAATATTACCCGTTAAATGACAATGATCAATTACATAAGCTTCATCATCTCCAATTTTTTTCTTGCAAATATGACATATATTGGAGGATGTGTTAGCACCGCTGCTGTCGCTGTAATTTTTTTTTGGTGGTACGACTTTTTGCAAGATTTTTATGATTCTATCAGCGTCTTCACGAATGCTCTGTATAAATTTCTCCACACAATCTTCACCGCGATAGATAACAAATTTGGATAAATTATTGTCATATTCACAATGAATATAATAGGAAAAACTACATGGCACATGTTTATGGGTGTTACAAGTAGCACTTGTAGTATTAGACTTTTCATTAGCTAATGGAACTAAAATCGATTCAAAGTCACCATAAATTACAAATGGCACTTTCATTTTATTTTTATAATTTTTGAAACGTAAGTATTTATTATTAGGCTTAGGTAGCTCTACAAGTGTCTCCCCACAACCAATTGCTCGGTGTCGATCTAGTTTATTTTTATTTGCAAAGGGGTGTAAACACCCATCACATATCCATGTTGTTTTTCCATGCTTACTAATTTGCGAACTCACTAAACGAGACAAATTTTTAATCCAACAATAATGTGAAACATCACCTCTCTCAAAATATAACAAATTTACATGATTTTCGCAAGACATTTTCGAAATACGTAGAGGTACAATAGTCAGACCCCTGTCATCCCTTTTCTTATCTGTATCAATACCATATACATTAACACTGATTTTATTTAATTTTTCAAACTTTTTAATGTCCGAGAGACAAACCGGATCTTTTATACCTGTCACGTTAAAAATGTCTGTATAATGTGGGTACGATGAGGGACGATCACTGTTTTTATCAACTGGATAGAGAGCACTAATGATGGCCCAATAAAAACACTTGTTATCACGATTTTTCACGTTAACACATGCATTCTTCGATTGCACCTCGGGTGGCAGTGGTATATATGTAGATCCTTTGAGTGGTTGATATTTGTTAACGTTGACGTTGAGAAACTCAATCTTCTCGAGACCCCAACCGCTGTCCCTTTCGTCGAAATCTTCACATTTTTTGGAAATACACAAGGATATTTGTTCAAAATACGATGGAAAATCCATACAGTCTTTATGCAGAGCCACGTTTTTTGTGTTGAATGACTTTAGATCACGTATCACTTCACCTTCAGCATTGGTTTTCACAAAAGTACCAAAGAGTTCAACATTTATTTTTACATGTTTATGTGTTTTTAGTTCAATGGTAATCAGCTTTTCAAGCGTTTCTCCAATATTCAACAAATACATTTTAGGATCCAAAATGTCTGCACTCCCATTAATCCGGTATGTAATTATTCTGCACTTGAAGGCACTGTCAACAATGTAAACAGCACCGTCGGCAGACTTTTCTTGTGCACAAAGCAGGATGTGGCGGTCACTTTCCGAATGAGATATCAAACAGTTTGATAATACATCTTCGTTACAAAAGTTGCAATGATGTAACAACGCCATGGTTCAATTCACTCGCTCAGACAACGGTACGGTCGTGCCGTGAGGCGGGCTGCGGGCAACTAAGTGAGTTGCATCATGCCATGCGCTGGCGTCTGCGGTGCGCGGCGAAGCGGGGAAGGGGAGCCTAGCCGGCGCCGCGCCCACGCATGATTTGCACGTGTCGACACAGAGTGACTCATTATTGCATCATCGGGCTTGACTGAGAATGGTTAGAGAAAACGGGGATTTCCCGTCGACCAAACACAAGTGAATGATTACATATCTTCAAGTATACTCTGGTGAACCCACTTTGTGAGTAGAAAAAAAAGACGTAATATTCAATTATTACTGCGCGTTATTACTGTACAGCCTACAATTGCATTGGTGTAGGGGAGGAAGAAAGATAAGGTTCTATGTTAAAATAAATAATAAATAGGTTAGTTATTGTTTTTTATTTTTATTTTCATGAAACTTTAACCGTTTCAATTGAAAATATAGGTATTACACAAAATATCGGTGGCATAACACTTGATTTCAGAGTCGACAATATCGTTTACATTGCACAAACTACCTATAATATTGCGTGCATGTTGAACATTAGCGGGGTGATATATCTTGAAATGTTTCTTGAAGAAGTTGAGACGGTTTTCGTAGGTAGACTTTATTTTGTTCAAGTATCCGATACGTGCGTTAATACACTCCATAACACATTCGATATGACTCCATTCCATGTGGTTTATCACCAAGGGGTGTGTGTTCATCACCGGTTCATTGTCACAGCTGAGTAAAAGTAACGGTACAGGAGAGATACACATCCGAAGACGATCGCACTGAATCAGCTCTGGTGAAACACACATTGGGCTATGAAAGAAGTTTCCAATGACGTCAACTTTTTCCGCAAACATTGCATTCCATTCTTCACAGGTGAGTTCATAATGGCCATTAAAACTGACACAGGTATGTAATCTGATTTTAGCTTGAATAAACTGCAACTTCAAGTATACATGGATATTTGCAATCGGAGCACTTGCACCAGCAGGACAGCGTTTGAGATTGTAGACACTCTTGCTCAGCTCACAGCAACCATCACCAGCACCGGAACAATCAATCGACGGTGTGTAAGAAGGTAAAAAAATGTTTGAATAATTAATTTTTTAAACGTATTTTCAAAGTTCCAAGACACGTTTACAATTGAGGGTGGTCAATGCTCTACTGAATGATTTTACGTGTGGCACTGGTGAGAGCGTTGTACTCAAACAGTGAATCATTGATAATGAGACAGTATGCCGTGGTGTTGGCAGGTACATTCTCTTTAAACTCCATTTCCAATTTAATATCAATAGCACCAGCTCCCGAGTTGAAGCTGTCACACTGTCTGGACGTGTCAATGACTATTAATGGAGAGTGTGTCTTGTAATGAGCATAATTTACTTGAGGGCTGGTATGATCACGGCTGTAGTACGATCGTTGGAAATTGGTAAATGCGTCATATAAGAGCGCATAGTTGTTTGTTTTAAATTCAGCCGAAAAAGGATCGTATGGATAATACTGTGCGTTCAAATACACCCTGCAATTGGTAAGATTACAATGGTCGAATATACTCATATCTTTGGTCTTGTCGTTCCTGCGTGCCGTTTGGAAACCAACAATGAGATAGCGAGGTTTCTCCAGCTGAGTACTAGTCTTGATGCACCAAATATGACGTTCTGAGGACGGTAGTACGGGATATTCATACAGTTCCCACGTGCGGAACGCTATCTGAACTGGTATGCTGCCCTCAACATACGACATTAAGCGCAGTTTCTCCTTATCAGATACTTTTATGACTGGCATCCTCCATGTGACACGAGTGATTTCAATCTCACCATTTGGAGTCGGCGGTTTCGGTACCGTATTCGGATCAACGGGTGCTAAATCTAAACAGTTTACATCTATACTGGTGGGGTGAGGGGTGAGGGGGGGAGGGGGGGAGGGGGTGGGGTGAGGGGGGAGGGGGGGGGGAGGGGGAGATAAATACCTAAAGTGAGCTGGAATCGGCATATCCTCCCTACTAACATGACACATTTTCTGTACCCCCTCCCTCCCCCTAAACGTGTGATGTAATTAATGGATGACCCCTAAGCTCTCTATAATGCGTTCGGGAACCGCATGTTATGAGCACAATGCAACATTTGACCGCACCTTCAACAAAACGCCATCTCGATTCTCGACTGATATTAGAAATGACCTCACATCAAATTTCTTTACCTACATAATTACTATCATTAGGTAAAGATTTCGAGTTTATCATCAGACCCCTTAGCATGACTTGCCTAATCGCGTGTGGTACAAGTCATGCTAGACGGTTCATGATTAGATTAGATTAGATGATTTATTTCATGAAAGACAATTACATAATAAATTTGCATTGAGATAGAAGCAAGAAAGATAGATAGTGGCAAAATCATTTCCTACGCAGATGACACTGCGCTACTTTTTTCCGCAAAGTCAACAAACGAGGTTTACGAGTACGCACAACGAGGATTCAATGTTGTAACTAACTGGCTAAAACTTCATCTACTAACACTGAACTCTGACAAAACAAACTTTATAAGCTTTTCCATGCGGAAATCAGACCCAATGTCAAATAATCACACACTTTACGCACATAACTGTGAGGACGAAACAAATAAGCCCTGTACATGCCCATCTATAACTATTACTGACAACATTAAGTATTTGGGAGTCATTATTGACGAAACTCTCTCTTTTAAAAATCACATTGAAGCATTGTGCAATAGAGTTCGAAAATTAATATTTGTATTTAAAAAACTTCGATCGATAGGTGATCAAACTTTAATCAAGCAAGTATACTTTTCACTGTGTCAATCGATACTAAGTTACTGTATTTCTTCCTGGGGTGGTACAGCTAAAACAACACTAATAAACCTAGAAAGAGCCCAGAGAGCTGTACTAAAGGTAGCTACTTACCGCCCATTCTTATACCCCACTGAACTCCTTTATAAAGCATGTGAAGTACTAACTGTTCGTCAACTATTTATATTAAGCACAACACTTAAGCAGCACACCAAAATTCCTTTCAACACTGCATATACTAACAAAAGGCGCAAAGATATTATATGTATACAAACCGTACAAAGAAAACACGTATTTTCTTCTAGATTTTTTGTCTTTTTGGGCCCTTATTTGTACAACAGGTTAAATTCAAAATTAGACTTATACCCACTTAGCTCTGTTGGTTGTAAGAATATTCTACGACGCGCCCTTCAAAAAATGACATACGATGATACAGAGAACTTACTAATAGTCGTAAAATGATTTCTTACTGTACTTATATAGAATACTTAAATAAGTTATTTTGTTAAGGTTATCACCCTACCAGATTTTTATTGTGTACTCTTTATAATTATAATTAAGTGAATAATTACAAATTAATTAATATGGTCCTATTCTGCCTGAAACACAGGAACTCCTAGTTCAGGCATTTGTAAACTTTTCCTTATCCTTAATCCTTAGTCTTTAAGTGCTAACACTGTACTTATACTGTTTTCAATAAAATTATTTGTATTATTTATTTATATTGATGTCAAAAATAATAAGAATTTCTATCATGATCGTCAAAATAAAATAAAAATGAAAATAATAACAATACTAATGAAATAAAATTATAGCTCCAATAAGGATTGTCAATACAATTAGAATAACAGTAAGTAGGTAAATACTTACAAAATCCAAAATATAAATTTACAATGTCAAAACTTACGAAAATACGAAAACAATAAAAATAAAAACGATAAATTAATAAAAGAACACAAATAATTTTTCCCATGTAACCAATTATGACCTACCAGGAGATGAAGATCCAAATCAAGGACTGCATTAATACGCGACATAGAGGCTTAATCACACTTAATGATATGTGTGTAATAGCTAGTACCATTACTACATTTAATACTATGGCCAGTACAGGGATTTGGCGGCCGAGCGACGCGAGGCCATTTAACGAGCACGACGCCGGTAATGGACACGTGGTTGTTTTTTTCTTGTAGTTTTAGTAGCTTAAGTTCTTAATTATATAGGTTATAGTGCATGGAAAAAATGATTTTTAAAATTAAGTTATACCTGAGGGTGTGACAGCCATGCGAGTGTGCAGCGAAAGTTCGCTGATGTTGATGCCCTTGTGGCGCGAAAGGGTTGCATCTCTTGACCTGGTCCGTGTTCCAAGCCACGATTGGTCTTTGAATTGGATCTTCTTCATCTCCTGTCCTTGTTGGATCGCTAGCTCGTGCAGTCTGAGAATAAAGATGGAAGGTTTAATGTCAATGTGAAAAGAGCTAGTGGAGAAAGCTAAAGAAAGATTCAGTAATAAGTTGTAATTGGGGTTTTTCGATAGGTTTTCAGGAGAGTTGAGAGTATCGCCACTCGGGGCAATGCTGAGCCGAAAGGAGCCGATAACGCCCGAACGCTCTAGTTTTCACCCATGGTATCGACTCGAAAGTCCCGAGTTATGAACTATGTTATTGTTTAATTAAATATAAAAGTTGGTAAAAAAATAATTAGGGTAGCCCCAGCGTATAAAATAAACAAGGTATAGTTCCGAACATCACTCATCATTTATTCTTATATTGAGTATTAGTGAGATAAAAAACAGTATACAGCTGTTGGCTCTAAAACTAGCAACCGAGTGAACTAGGGATTTACTGGCCACGAACTATCTCAAACGTCAGATTGTGGCAGATGACTGACCAGAAACCCATAGGCCAGGAAATCCTTGTAAGGAAATGGCAATGGATTGAACACGCTCCGTAGACCGGACAACCACTTGTCCAAGCAGGGTCTCCGCTGGCAATCGACTGGCAGTAGACGTTCGGGGCGGCCTCATACAACATGGAGGCGATCAGTTGAGGCGGCTGACTCAACTGGACTCGGTTGGAAATAGCAGGAAGTAGCTGCTCAGGACCGCGACTAATAGAATTCCTCGCTCCCTAATGAGGGATAACAGGATGACATCATCATCAACCATGTGAACGGTTGCCAGGGCTCTGATAAATTATTCAAACGTCAGTTATACTTTTAAACAAGTGATAAGTTTCGTACCTTTGAACCAGCTGGCCTCTGGTTTTATCCAGTGGTGTATCTCCATCCCTATTAGCCAGAGACACCAAGGCCCCGGCCATCACCAGGTCCTCGGCGATGGGCCCGTAGCCCCAGAAGCAGGCGTAGTGGAGCGGCGAGTTGCCGTGGGCATTGGTGAAGTTCACGTCTACACGGTTTTGTAGGAGCTGTGGATATTCATTCATTTGAAACGAAAGCTTGGCAAACCAGGGGCCTATTGCATAATAAAATACAAGCTAATACTATTAGTGATGTTACAAACAAAATTACTATAACTGTGGATTTACATTAGCGCCTCGTGCCTCTGGCTCACGGCTCGTCTCGTGTCTCGGCCACAGCCCCTAAGCTCGTCGAGCCAATCAATTTTAAACACAAGCAGCACGGTATAGGGTTTGTAACCAAATGAAAAGCCGAACGCGAATGTACACAACAAGCGCGCATCCCCCGCGCCTTTGACTCGTGTCCAAAAAACCGCTCCGAGCCGAGCCTCAAGCCCACCTTTTCCATACGGGTCTCGTGGCTCGGATCGCCACTCGCATGCGAATGTAAATGCGCCATAATAATATTATTATATTTTATTATGCAATCTGGCGCAGGTAGCATACCAAGTTGGTATTGTGATATGTAGAAATAAATAGATTTTAGTAAGCATGTTAGCTACCGCCTGTTAGAGCGAGAGAGACACAGACACACAAGAGAGTGTGATGAAGCTTAGAGAACATGTTTTTTTAATGCATGTTAATTGTAAGATGTAATGTTTTGAAAAGGTGTGTCCTGGCCGAGTTTCATGCCGGTGCCATTTGGGATACCCTCCTTCAATCAAAGAAGGACTTCTCGGGCAGAGAGGGTTAGAGCCGGTAGCTTTATTCATAAGCGCTTTGTAATATGCCTACTTGGAAAATAAACTATCTTTATCTTATAGAAATTTTTTACATAGTTTAACTACACAAAAATGCTATGCCTAATTATGGATTCGGCATAGCATGGACAAGTTATGATACTTGTCTTTCACAGTCACCAATTACTTACCAGCTGCACAATAGCCCGGTGCCCGTGGGCAGAAGCCAGATGCAATGGCGTGTCATCACCCATATTGGTGACATTGATGCGGGCCCCGCGCTTGATCAGCATCTCTACGATCTTCTGGTGGCCCTCTTTGCAGGCCCAGTGGAGCGGGCTGAAGTCATGATCATCACTGGAATATCATGAGTTGTGTTACGGTGAATCAAATTTTTCTTTCGATGCCATCGTTATATTCCCCTGGGTCACTAGGACCCAGGATTTACAGTATTTAAATTAAATAAATTAGCTAGAAAGGCATAGGTCTCACTGTAACCCATACAAACACTTTTTCAGCAATCAAGTGGTGAGGGCTCGAAACAAACTCCCTCAAGATGTGGTTTTAACACAAAATGAGAACCAGTTTAAAAATAAATTAGACAAGCATATTATATCTACTACTCGTTCATGATGACTATCTTTATGAATACTGGATGCAGGTCATATCAGTTGTCAAACTGCCTGCCTGCTTATTAAATAATAATAATAAATTAACAAAACATTCCCTTTCTATAATGGACCATTTATCTAGAATTATAATATATTATTAACTTAGAAGATTGATGAAACTGAATTTCAAGACTGTACTGTACTTTAAGGAAAACAGTCTCATTGCTTATTACAACGTAATTTAATAGTATTTCAAACAGGAAAACCTAAATAAATAGGTAAGTAAAGTCTTGGCTTAAGTCTAATCCTAAAAGTGACTTAAGGTGCGGGTAGAATGAAGCGTAATGTACCGGTAGCGCTTACTACGCTTTCTGTGTACAAATAAACTAAAGCAATTAATCTATTTTGGCTTTACACTAAAACATTAGTAGGCCATGAGAGCAGTGACATAAACAGAGTGGGCGTGTGCTTCCACTGCCATATGCGGAAAACCTTCTCAACCATATGGCACCTAAACACCCTCAAAACCACAGTAAACTCCTAAACTTACCCTTGATTGAAATCGTGCTCGATATCATCCAACCAAACCCTCACTTGTAAGGCATTTCCTTCACGACACCACTGAAATATATCCTCCATGATTTCTCGAATATATCTCACTCCAGCACAAAATTATAATTACTATATCGATGATAAGGCACTCTTTCACTTATATCTAAACATGTAAATAGTAATAGTAAACTGTAAATAAAACGGGAAAAACGAAAATAGTAATATACTATGCAGGCCTACTCATTCATTCATCTCTGTAGATTTGACAGTTTCGCAACCACTAAAAATAAAGTATAGCCCGATAAAATTTAAAAATGTTTAAAAGTGACATCATTACTGCATTTATATTGCGGTCTCTGTTTTACTACCGATTTTACTGTATATGTTTTCTTTGTCGGTGCTAATTGCATGATTCAATAGGTATTTTTAATTTAGCAGTATAGCTTCGGGTTGCTACAATAGAAAAATATTCGTTGTCTGATTTGGCATTTTAAGGGGCGCTTGCATACAGCGCATGTTGGCGTGCTTCAAAACTGCGCGAATTGTACATTTTGGTTAAACTACTTTTAGCGAAGAAATCGAGTCCAGTGGCTAGCGTACGTGCCAGTGCAAGTTACCACGAGTTCTGCATGACAGGATCGAGTAAAGGCGTGCGCTAATATAAATAACATGAGCAATCAGCTTGCGCCTCAACATGAGCCGAGTGCAATTCCTAAGATGTTTCAGAGTTTTGGCATAAATAGATCGGTTCTTTTCGGTCACCGGAAGTCACCTGACTGGGAGATCTTTTTTTGTTTTGCCACTTGCCACCTCTAAAGCTTCGTTTGAATTAATACATTATACTATTAGCTGTTGCTCGCAATTTCATCGGCGAAGAATGAAGATTTCTATGATACAAAACTATCCTATCCCGCGACCCACCCACACTAGCGTCTCCCGAGCGTCAGCATCCAGTGAACTAGTCCGAGGTTACCCTAAACAATAGTTGTAGAGGCACCCTACACTAGCGTTTTCTAAGCGTCGGTGTCTAGTCATCACTATGGAAAATGGCGTCGCTTCGCTGTTACCTCGAGCAGCAGCCATAGAGTTGAGTAGATGTCGACGCTCGAGAGACGCTAGTGTGAGGTAGCCCTAAGTTCCGGGAAAGGACAAGTAAGTATAGGATAGTTTTTCAGACCAGGCTAAGTTGGCAGCGATTTTTATGGCAAGTCTATGAAATTATGACGTTTACTTAACACTTTCACAGTCTGTGCTATCGAAATCGCTGCCAACTTAGCTTGGTCTGACTCTAAAGATCTATTTCGATGATATTCTTGGAGTTAAAATAATATGACACCATTGTATTCAAAATAACTTTATTTCAAAATACCGTTATAAAGTACAGTAAGTTAGAACACAATGAAAACAATTCCCTTGCACAAACAAAACGCATCACAGAACGACAGCTAGTGACTGTGAGTAGAAGCTGCATTCGATAATATCTACACTACACTTATTTTTATAAAAGATTCATTGATTGTAAAGTAAGGAGAATTACGTATATTGATGACCCGCCATTTTCTATCTTTTAATTATATTGCTGTCACGCTCGCACAGTGACATTGACCGCTAGCATCATGGCGGGACGGGAAGCCTGGGGACCTACCGCGAAAATTGAAATTTGCAAAATGCGGGGATCTTTCTCTTTTACTCTCACTAAGACGTAATTAGAGTGACAGAGAAAAATGCCCGCTATTGTCGAACTTCGATTTTCGCGGTTATAGCTCTGAAACCGAAATTCGCAAATTGCAGGGGGCTTACCGCGAAAACCGAAATTCGTAAATTGCGGGGATCTTTCTCTTTTACTCTCACTAAGATGTAATTAGAGTGACAGAGAAAAATGCCCGCAATTGACGAACTTCGATTTTCGCGGTAGGCCCCCTGGGATCTTCCACTTTTACTGTTACTAAGACGTAATTAGAGTGACAGAGAAAAGTGCCCGCAATTGACGTACTTGGATTTTCGCGGTTATAGCCCAGCAATAGGGACCGTGCGCGTTGAATGATCTGAGGGCTTACCGCGAACCACGTTCGACGTGTTGCCTCTCTGTCACATTTACGTACGAATTTACAAGTGCGACAGAGAGGCAACACGTCGAACGTGGTTCGCGGTAGGCCCTCTGCCATCTTGACGCCTGAATCGGAAAACGCCCGAACGGACTAATGGAATTTGGCAGCTAATGGGGGGGGGAGAGAGCTGACCCCCCCCCCCCTCCCCCTGCCTGTACCTGCCTACGCCCATGGAACCGTCTCTACATTACCCGTCAAATTCGAAGCACGAATTTTCCTTAGACTACACATTCAGTACATCAATGAACCTTGGGTTGTTAGTAATGGGACTAATGTCCTCACACTGATGCAGATCTCCACGTCGCTCCGGTGTGGGAGCGAGACAGCGCTACACATGTATGGTGATATCTCGCTCGCACACCGAAGAGGCGTGCGGATTCCAATGCGAAAACTACCTTAAAACTAATAATTTTATCCTTACATATCACAATATCAACAGCTACTCTACACGGTACGACGAGTGTGTACCTCAGACTTAAGTTTTAAATGAGTTCTGATTTCTCGACGGACAGACAGATCAACAAACAGTTAGGCCTAAACAAATTTAATAGCTCATTAACAAACGTCGGAGTTTTGAGGGCAAAACTTAAAGATAGTTAAGGAGTTCCAATGTCGATAAAACTCAATTATCGATATTTCTCTCCTTAACTAGAAATCGGAATTTCGCCCCCAAAATTACGAGGTCTGCTCATTAATTCCTGTACTTTAGAGTAAGTGACTTAAGTTCAAATTAATGTTTACACTATTATAAGTTGTTTGTCATAGATATTTAAACCGCTTGTTATAAATGGATCTAAATTGCTTCCACTCTTAAAAACCCACCGCTGAACAGGATTAATAACGTACATTGACCTGACAATACTTGTCTCCATCACACACGTACAATTTATATTTCCGTCGCGCTCACACAGGTCAATGTACAAAAGTTTCATATTCACCGGACGCATTTTAGTAGAGAAATTGGAAATTTACAATGTCCTTAAACTACAATGCATTTCATACGATTATGTAACAAAATATTGATTTTTTTAACCTAGATGGGTTAGTTCAGCGAGTTCTAAAAACTAATTGTGATATATTATCAGACATCGGGTTTTAAGAGGCAAAATTAAATTACAGGTACCTAAGGAGTTCCTTAATCGATAAACTTATTTATCGATACTTTTCCCATGTAGTATTGATAATTTAATCTTGTCCCCTTAAATGCCATGTCTATATATTATTTTACCACAAAACTTGGATATACATACATAGTTAACGCACAGACAAATTTAAGTATTTCAATAATATTCCTCATATTTTAAGTTTGGTCGACCAATCGTGACAGTATACACTTCTGTCTTACGTTTTTCAAAGTCACGCAATCAAGTCCAGACTATATATATCCATATTTTATGGTATCACAAAACAGAATGCATCTTACGTAGGGACATTACCCTACGTTTTAATACTTTTATGTTCTATACATAAGACACAAATATAGTGTAAGTATATTATCCTATTTAACTAACAAAAGGAACCCAATATTACGCAAAATTATTTAAATTGCCAAGCTGCTTCGCTTATAAATAAACATAATATAAATATAACAAAACACAAACTTCCGATATAAGTAACAAAAAAATTTGGTGATATCACATTAAGTTCTTAAAGCATTAAATTAAAACAAGCATTAGTATATGCGAAAACCAAAAAATTGGTACTTCATAATCAAATTATATTCACTCAAGCGTACACACGTCTACATTTGGATTAATAGTCGATAAAATTAAAAGTCGATATCGATAGCTATGAGCATGGTTAGTTATTTGACATATACCTGTCCATACGAACAGTGTTAATTTTACATAAAATTTCTGTATTTTTGTAACATGTTTAACTATTATCACTGCGCTGGTTAAGCAGGAGAGAAAATGTCCTGATAGTTCTTTCAAACAAAATATATTCGTACAAAAATAAACGTAGTGATACTATTGGACGAATTGGAAGGACAACATCATCTTGAATGTTATCTAAAAGCTGGTTACTTAGATTATTAGATTAAATATACTGGCAGCGCAATGGTTTTCATTCGAATTCACTGGACTTTAATTTAGTAACAACCACATAAGTTAACAATTTTGATGTCTAAATGAGGTCTTTATTTACCTACTAATTTATATACATTATATGGATTATATAATGCATATATCTTTTATGACGGCATGAGTTAATACATAAATAATATAAAATTCTTTGTCTTTTTTGTTACAAAGATATTAATGTCAACTTAATGATCCTGAAGAATGAGTGATAGATTTGGGGGTAACTGACAGATGGTTACAACAAAATTTTCTTCTGACTTTTCAATAGATATACCTGAAAAACTCATATGTCAACTGTAGAATCTCATTTTAATAGATAATAACAAGCTCAATACATTTTAAATTTGTAACATTACAGTAAAGAATTTAAATGTAGTAACTAATTTTATCGATAACTACACATTACTGAAATGTCCCATCCTTAGACCATAAATTTAGTATTAATTTAAAACTTAACGATAGTTTTTAAAATAGAACACATTTTGAATATCAGATTATTTCGCTTGGATACATTTTTAGCCGGTTTCATCTACGATTAGAGAAGTCAGCAGCAGAAATAACTAAACGGGTGATGTGTTCAAAATTATCTTCATACGGTTATTCCCTTAATATTAAAGTTGCGTGTAGATAATTTTGAGCACTTTACCCGCCTAGCTAAAATAAGGTCGCTAAGCACGAAGAATTTATTTGACACGCTATTTTCTATCTCTATTGCGCACGCATAATTATATCGCTGTCCCGCTCGCACATTGTCATTATCCGCCGGCATCATGAGTGGGACAGCAATATAATTTCGCACGTGCGATAGAGATAGAAAATCCCGGGTCAATGTACGAAATTCTTCGTGCTTAGCGTCCTTACTTTACTTCTAAAAACTGTACACTTAAATTTTAGGTAATGTAAACGTATGTGTAGGCCTTAAATAAGCCCGAGATCGTTTATCAGTCGCTTTTCGATATTTGTAATCGTTATTAGAGTGAGTTCATGTACTGGATCATGATTATACTGTGTTATTAACTTTTTGTATATATCCCATATACTAAAATGACAGTTCATTATCCATTTTACACTAAATTCCTGCCTCGCACAGCTAAACTGTAAAATTAACTATTGACCACTGTGAACCTTCAAGCCTTCAAGAAAAGTATTCCCATTTTAAAGGCCAGCACCGGACTTGCAACCCCCTTGTGTTGCAGGTGTCCATGGGCGACAGTAATCGCTTACCATCAGGCGTCGTCTGCCTCCTATATAATAAAAACATCTGGGATATGAAAACACGGCTTAAATCGTATTTCACAGACAACTAATAATACATGCCGCAAATATCATAAGGAATTTTCCATTGACATTTTATCTCATTGTTTCTGCTTATTATTTTTGATGAACTAAATCTTAATGTAGGTATTAAGATCAGCACAATTGTGTATATATTTCACATATTTTATGATGAAAAAATATATATTATAAAGGTGCATCCTTACTGAGGGAATAGTCATTCCGATATTTATATAAATTTTTGACAAAAATAATTATGAATGAAATTTTTATTATTATAAAAAAATCTGGACTTCAGTATGAGTCACAAGTAAATTAGCTGCAGTACATTGCTTGTAAAGCTAAGCTATAGTGCTTTGTGTACGCCACAATGGCGTTTGCCTGGCGGTTAAATCTACATAAAGACAGTTAGAAA
Source organism: Cydia pomonella (assembly GCF_033807575.1). Taxonomy (NCBI): domain Eukaryota; kingdom Metazoa; phylum Arthropoda; class Insecta; order Lepidoptera; family Tortricidae; genus Cydia; species Cydia pomonella. Next base: position 20,675,188 of record NC_084714.1, on the reverse strand, counting down.
ACCAACACGAATATATGATGTTACAAATATAATACATGTAGTAGACCAACTCGGTAATCCGGTAACACAGATGAATGAAGTGGCTACAGTCACACGGGTAGAGTAGATACAGTAGATCGACGATCTGTGTCACGATTGAAATAGCTATAGTGCCTCAACTTGAACGTCCGTTGACAGGCAAAGTAGCTGCAGTAAACCAGCTTAGACAAGCACAGGAAGTATACTATTTACAGTAGATTGTCTCGGACGCTCAATGACACATGAGACAGTACCTAACCGCGGAACCACAGTTAAAATATAAGCAGTACTTGACGTGTTCACAGCGAGAAGAACTTGAGGAAGGCGGCGGGCGGCACGGGGTGCGGCGGCAGCGGCCCGCCCGCCTCGCGCACGCGCTCGCGGTACTCCGGGCACTGCGGGCGCAAGCACACCGCCTCAGGACATTGTCACACATATCTCGCGCTCTCTCTCTCTCACACTTTTTTGCGATACAGAGGTATCTGGCTGTCAAAATTCTTAGCCGATTCTGATTCTCAAGAAATTTGGTGATATAAGTAAATATGGATAATTATATATATTTTGTCAATTCAGTGTTTTGGAATTTATTCAGAACGTCAGATTTGAATCGCCAGGCTTACTAGTTAATGATAATTTTACCTGATCAGCGATCAGCGATACAGAGGTATCTGGCTGTTAAAATTCTTGGCCGATTCTGATTTTCAAGAAATTTGGTGATATAAGTAAGTATGCATATATTCTTCAATACTTTTAATTAATATCATCATCTTGGGATCACTAATTAAGCTTTAATTTCTTTAATATAATGTAATGTGTTATTTTTAATTTTAAGCTATGTTCAACACAATATTTTATTGTTATGAATGAATAAAGAATGAATAAAGAATGGATAATTATACAGGGTGATTCAGGAGACGTGAGCAGGATCAAGCTTGAGCATTCAGTAAGTTATAAGCAACAGTTTCGTACCAGTATTTGTGAGATTAACTGTCTTTTATTTTTTACTGTTCAAAAAAAAATTTTATAATTTTTTTACACCATGTATGGTCACCCTATTTGTTTTATCCATAACAAGTGACAAATTGAATGTCATCGGAGTCTGGTTACTTTTGAAAAATCGTATCTCACTCAAGTGTGACATTTTGTTTTCTTCATAATCAAACTGCTGTCATAACGGTTAAAGAGGTTTTATCTTTCTTAATTAAGTGTTGTAGGGTGTCCATGATTGTAGATTATCAAATTTGTCCTTCCCAAAAAGTTTAATAACAGAAATAAAGCGAGATTGTTTTACTTAAATATGATGGTGAACGGTTCATTAACATTTACTGATTGTGTAGGCTTAGTCCTGCTCACGTCTCATGAATCACCCTGTATATTTTTTGTCAATTCAGTTTTTGGAATTTATTCAGAACGTCAGATTTGAATCGCCAGGCTTACTAGTTAATGATAATTTTACCTGATCAGCGATGCAAGGGTGTCCCAGCGAGCGCCAGAACAGGCACTTGCAGTGCCGACACAGCGACAACGTCTCCGCGTACTGCGCGTCTTGCCTCAGCCCATACAACCTGGAGACAACACACCGTTACATTACCTCTTTACTGAAATATAGGACAACTAAGGTGAGTTTATACCCGAAATGCTAAATCGATTGGGGAAATGGTTAACAACTGTCAATGGTTTGTTTAGATGACGCCAAGTTAGATTTTACCTGTCACTAACACATTAGATTTGTTATTTGAGATTTAAGCCATAAATTAAGTATCTATGCCATATAGTTAGAAAAAAATGGACTCTATCCGTACGATTTTCAAGTAAAACCTATGCTGGCGCCATTCTCTCAAATATTTCGACCGCCTAACCACATTCTTCGATTTAAAAACAATGTTCGCTAAATCTATTTTAATGAAATTAAATTTAGTAAGATTAAGCTCTGAAGATGGATATGTTTTTAGAAATCGACTTTTAGTTAGATTCATAGGGATATTAAACGAAATTGTCGAATGACTGAGTGAGTACCGTACACCGGTGTACACCATGTTACCAATACATATACCAACATTTACGAGTGTCAGCAGATGTAATGACAGATACTCACTTTCTCAGCTGATGGAACACAGATTTCCAGTCAACATCTTCCTTATCCTTGGTGACGGTCTCGATCTGCGGCCGCGTGAAGTGAAATGCAACCAGTTCACGCCACGTGCGTTGCTCCGAACATACGGAGGCCATCACGTTCCATGCTGATGACGCCGCCTGAACAATAGGGTTGAGAAAATTAAATTGATATAAAGAAATAACATGTATTAATGGTTATTAAAAATCTATTTACGTTACTCGTCCGTTCTTGGGTCACCAACTTGCTATCTGGCGCATCTGTGTACTAAATTTCAACTGACTCGGTCTATTACTTTCCGAGCAAATTGGCTGTGACAACAGACGGACAGACCGAAACACGAGTGATCATATAAGGAATCCGAAGGTATGGTACCCTAAAAATGAAATCCGTTACCTTCAAAGGTAGCAAATTTTTCGTCGTTTGATGTTAGCACCTCGCCTTATTAATGTAGCACTGTAACATCTTATTTTTGGGTATGAGTTTTTCATACGAGCACAAACTCATTTTAAGTTGATGTCCCATAGAACATTTTTCAGAGTACATAATAATATATGCCTGGTACCTTGCAACAATAGCCTAAAGATAAGGAGTAACATTTGTTGAGACTTACATCTAAATCCCTGTGGTCCGCTATCCTCAGTAGTATCTCCCTGATGCACTCCTCGGGCAAATCGTGAAGCTTAGGCACTACCTCTGGTCCCGGCTGGAATCAAAATAGATTAGTCATGATTTTCTAATTTTTATATGTTGTATTTTATCATTCGCTTGCCCCTATTCCATTCACTTGGGCTTGTCTTTTCCTTCCATACCTCTCTGTCGCCCATCATTTCATCATTCGCTTGCGTTCGTTTCATATCATCTCCACAACAGGGAGTCTTCAATGTAATGTTCAGTATTTGCTTTGATGTGGTATCTACATTGGTAATATTAGGCTATTTTTGCGGATGCGTTTAAAACGACTCGCATCTTGGAATGCAGTACTCTTTGTTTGCCCTAAGTATGATGTGGAATATGAAGTCTGGCAAACCAAATTTGCGAGTAAATAAGAACAAAAAACTATACTCATCCCTTTCTTTCGTGTGCTAGTACTAGCGTAAGACAATGTCTGTCATGATCCTCTCTGTCTATGTTCGAAATGGGAAAGTCCTCGGCCAAATTGTATAAAAATATTTTGCCGATAATAAACGTCATCTTCAAGGTGATGATGGATTGATGGTTCTCTATCCATGTCTGCTGAGATAGCCGGAGACAATAGGAAGGAATATACAATGAGCACGATGACTGACAAGAGTATACGAATGAAAGCAAGGTTACCGACCTCCTGTATCCGGATGCTGTCGGCGATGTGGTGTATCCTGGCGATGGCGTGGTCGTGGTGCCCCCACAGCGCGCGCGAGCCGAGCGGCCGCCCCCAGCACGCGCGGCGCTCCGCCTCGCGCAGCGCTCCGAGCGCCACCAGGAGCGCGCGGAGGGCGTTCAGGTTCTGCTTCGATGTGGCCACTGCAATGCAGGATGTTAGGTGAGGCAACTTTATTGTCATTGATGTAATCTATCATTTAAAAGACGCAACTACTATCCCGTCCCGGGTTATGGTGCTGCAGAGCAGAATCCTAGGATTCCTGAACAATACTGTGAGTTTGACTTAGGTATCATTAACCTATACTTATGCATAGCTAACCGCGAGGAGAAATCTGGGGCTATATTGTCTAGAGTTCTAGAAGACCCAACTGTGGCGGGGTGTTTTGTCTGCAGAATCTAATTCTCACCTTTTTGCCTAGTTATTAAGTTAAACCGGTTTAATAATGCCCGCACAATGTTCAATTCAGACGTTCGCAGACACATTTAGGTCTATCTATATAATAGTGGAGGGTTTTAATTTTTGTCGATCGGTGGACGTTCATTTATGTATTCATGTATTTGAGCCATCCTGCAAATGCTCATACCTTGGTCCGCAAGTTGTTCCAGCATAGAAAGCAGTAACTTCTGCGCCGCACCAGGTAAGTGCGTCAGTCGCTGACCGCCCAGCAACAGTTCTAGTAACGCGCAGATATAATTGAATCGACGGACATCGCGCACAGCTGAAGAGAAGTCTAGGCGGCGAACGGCTTCGGAGAGGCCGTTGAAACCTGCAATCTATAGAACAACAAATAGAGATGATTATGTTAAGGCAAATAGAACATAACGTCCGACTAGAAAGAATAGCCATTTCTTGTTTAGACAAATAAATGTTGTAGCATTTACTAACATGGTGGAAAACAGCTAACGTACAGTGAGAATCAAATAGACACTCGTAGTTCCGATATATTTCGCCACTTTGGGCGTTATTATCTATTTGATGCTGACTGTACAGGCGCTCTTATGCGAAAGAATGAGATAAATCTAAATCTACGACTTTGATTGAATTTATTTCTGCTGTTTCTTGACGGACTGTATGAGATTATCTTTTCAGTTCGGAATTAAGGAGTTCTCAGTTCGGTTTGATATTTTGCCTAAATATTCGTTATGTAAGGATAAGGATACAATTGAATTTAGTACCTAAATCGAATAAAATTGAAACACTACGATCGATCATTCCCTCTTAAATATGGCAATTTTCTATGCCACGGACCACCACGGGTGACCAAGGTCTGCCGCAACACCGTACTACGTTTTGATTCCTTCAGATAAATTAAATAAATCGAATTAATATCATTAAAAAAACACTGACCTCTCTAGTACATTTGATAGTGATATGACAGTGCGGGGGTACTCTGGCCACGGAATCACCTTTCTCGCCTTCGTCACCTTCCTGGCTCCTGAAAAAAAAACACACACACATTGTAACAGATTAAGCAAACATTTTTAATTCAATCAAGGTTCTTGAAACTGAACTGCCTTCAAATATTTGGCAGGAAAAGTAAAGTAATGCCCGCAATGTTCGCGAACTTTTGGTAGCAAGATCGGCTACATCAGTCACTTGCGAGCACACCAGAGACAGCAACGGAGTTGATAGCAGTCGCCGTGGCCGAATCGGCCGTGGAGTTATTATTATAGGTACACAAGCTTTACAGATACATTACTATAAGCAACTTGGACTTGAATGATATAATCAAACAATATAAACATTCAAAATGAAATACTATTAAAATACTTAAATTTAGAGTCATTAATCGCTATAAATATAAGGACATTAAGAAAAGCCTAAACAATAAAAATCACAATTATGACATTGTCAATAACAATTTATGTGTAATTAACAATCATATTTAATTCAGAACTTACAACTATTTCGAAACAACATTAGCTGTCGTCCTAAACTACCAACACGTGTCCAGTCCACGTGTACACAAACACGAGGACTGGACATGGAATTGAGCAGCGAGACCGCCCTCGAGTGGATATTTGAACTAACCTGTGTTTTATATTCCAGATACTGGCCTATTTACTAGCTAAGCATCCCGTTTTAGTGCTAATTTTGCACTAAAATGACACATCGGTGATCGGTCGGAAAAACTGAGGGTGAGGTAAACAATCATACAATTTAGTATGGGATATAAAAATATAGTTTAGTGGATACTATTTGCAGCTTATAAGGGATCGGCCATCATGCCCAAAGACATGAATTACCATTTACACTGCAAAATGTATGACAAAAACGCAATAAACTGTCGGTAAATCCAGATCTAACTATATCGAATAATAGGTTTCATTGTCAAAAATTTCATTTTGATGCAAGCTTTTATCGCTAACTGTACTTTTCTTTCCACAGCAACTAATACTCATTGAGAAAATTCAACCCCAAACACAATTAGGTTGCGTTGTTTTATCACAGAGTTCCAATGGCAATCTCCTGTCTCCATCATCAGATCAGCTCGTTGGCACCATAATATTACATTGTATACCGGGAAGTGGATCAAATTTAACTTGCATAACATTACAAGTTAAATAAAAGCTTGTAATTTGCAAAAACTTGGGTGGTCTAAACTGGCTGGGTGATGCTAATGACGATGGTATCATTGAACCAAAACCTAAACGCTCGACCGCAAACGGATGCCCATTACTCATATCAAACCTACGGATGTGGTTGAATGAAGAACTACTATGCCGAAGAAATTACTGACAATTGTATGTTTTCTATTTTTACATACACGGACAGATATGTAATTGTAAGGGCCTAGCTAATAATTCTTTTTTAGATTTCGAAAAGCCTAATTATAATACTTAACAAGGTCAGGGATTATTTTCAACATAATATGCTAGTCCTTTGTGCAACGCTCATGATTTTAAATTTTTTGCACACATTCATGCTATCCAGATGAAAGAGTGACGTGCCTAAGAGACGTTTCCGCAGCTATTGTGGTTGCCAACTATTCTACGTCTTTGAGGCTCATTAGGAATAGCTCATTAACCAGCTTTTACCATTTCAATGGCCTAGTGTAGTAACAAGTTTTTGAAAATGGAAATTAAATTGCTTCTAGTTATGTAAAGGTCAACGTTTTCGGTAGATGTCTAGGTTAATGTATGTATGCATGTATATACTTTGTTTGTACATAGAAATAAAAACACGAAAAACACAGTTACAGAGTAAATTAAATACAACAAAGGCGAACTTATCCCTGTATGGGATCTCTTCCAGTTAACCTTTGAGGAAATGAGTAAAACAGAAGTAACGGTGAATGAATGACAAACACAAACAAAAGTGTACAATCACTGAAATTAATGAAATGCACGTTTTGAATACACATTGATACAAATATACATAGATAAAAAAATAACCATAAAATAATGCATACATATATATATAAATAAAAATAAATAAATATCCAATATATAATATAAATAGATATGAATTCGAACCAGAAAATAAAGGAAATTAAAAAAGTAGAAGTACTCAATGGAACTAGGAAGTCGTAACCAAAGTATCGGAAAGCCACAATTTTTTAAGCTTCTCCTTGAGTGATGCTACAGATTGGGATTGCCTCACGGACACTGGAATCTCGTTCCATAACTTAACGGCATGGACAGTAAAGGATTTCTTGTATGTGCGCGGTTAATTAAGATGAAACAAATTCAGAGTTTAGCAAAGTCGGGGTAGGAAATATTAACTTTATTTCACTTCCACAAATGATATTGTTTGTCTTCTTTATATGTTATTTGAAGATATATTAATTGCAAAACCAAAACGGTCGTATTGTTAACCTCTTACTTTTATGAAGTAGGTTAAAATAGGCAAAATTTACTACAATTTTGCATTTTAATGAATACATGAATGTTCTTATCCCTCGTTATGTTAAAATCCCCAGCAATCCATAACGTTTTTAAAGTATGAGCGGATACCACCTAAACAATATAATATATAACACTAGACCCTACTCATAGTGCTGTGTTCCTGCCGATGAGTAAGGTTGCCAGAGCTCAACGAGGGGGGCGGGTTTAGGGTCGGCAACGCGTATGTAACTCAGCTGGAGTGTACTTGTTTGCCACCGACGTAGTATAAAAAAAAAACATTTTTTTTCATAGCTGAAACATATGTTCAGGATTCAAAATGCTGTTGACACATTTCTAGTTTCTGAAAGCCGGTTAGCATAGATAGTGATTGGGGCGAATTTAAATTAAATCAATGGATTGAAAAAAAAATTGTTAACATTTAGTTAATGAATATAATACAAAACTTCAACTTAAATCCTGGGGAGGGACATGGAAACCCACCCTCCGACTGAAGGGAGGAGAAATGACGCAGACCGAATTCCACGCGTGCGGAGCTAAGGTTACAACACAACGAGTTATTTACTGTACCTATATAGTAAGGATCAAAGGAGCCAAGGGCACTATTTAGTTATTCATATATGTATTACGGAGTGTACATATAATTTGGCGAAGGATTTGAGTGTTATACCTAAGTCTACAATAAATTTCAGATATCACTACGATGTTTCTATACAATTTTCGTTTAACTACAGTTTTGGTCTCTCGCTATATATTATAACTATAGACAAACATAAGAAGCACAAAAAATACTCCTATATATATTTCTATACCTACGAACAAATCTGTTATTTCTGATTAATTTTCGCATTTCATTCATCTTTGTCATACTCGTTGTTAATCATGAGCTTGTCTCTTTCTCTATCGATGAGCGGGAGCTCGCTTGCCCAGGTGCGACTAAAGGCAACATGTACAATTTGTCACAAGGTAAGCGCTTCAAGTTTGGAATGCCTATAACATTATCTTAAGTTATACTCGTAATACATGATGTTGGCACGGCATGCTCAGACGGCCTGGCTGTCAATTTTCAAGCAGAGATCATTATCAGTAGGTAAGTAAATATTCTTTATTGCACCAACCATTATACATTTTACATACATGTAAAACTAAATACAAATACATTTTAAAGGAAAATAGAGCCAAGTAACAACAGGCGGTCTTATCGCTAAAAAGCGACAGAGTACAACTATACCAAAATGGAATACCGGTTAATTTGTGTGAAATAAAATACCGGTATCTTAAAAACAAGGACCAGGCATCATTCTTCATTAGAATTCCCATTGAGAGCTTACCGTTTAAATTCAAGAATTATAAATGAGTTATACATACCTAAGTATAAGAAATCGAGCAGACAAAGAAGTGGAAACAAAAACGATTTATCATTAGCCGGTGCCCTTAGACGAGCTAGCTTTCTCGCTTTCACTGTAATGGCGCTCGGATCGGCGCGTGCGCAGCCGCGTCACAATGTAAGTTGTACTCGCAGTAAAGTGACTCAGACCATACAGAAATAAGTAGCTTAGAGTGCTCACTCCATACATCAGTTTCCTTACTTAATACTAATAAGCTGTATTGGAGGTATGTTAAAACGTATTATTACTAGAAATACTTATTAAGCTTAGGTCAATCACAGTAAAAATAAGTTTGCGCAAAGCTCGCTTATACCTTTTTTTATAAATGGGTTTATCTAAGTATGGAGTGAGCATTCTAAGCTTACTATGTCCTGCATGATATACTAATCAGGAGTAGTGTTCGTATAATAACAGATAATTTAATTTTCTAATTAGACATTTTAACCTAACTTGATCAAAAGCGTTCCGCTCGGTCGCCTCCGACGAGGCCTAGCAGCTACGCAGTGAAATGTTATATGTCTGAAATATTAGAGAACCGCAGTAATATTACTGTGAATATGTCATTATTGCGGAATCGTGGTTATGATTAGCGAAGGCAATTAGGTATAAAGTCACGTTTCAGTTCATTTGGGCCAGTACTAGCACTAATTAACTTAATATAGGTATACCAGTTTCTTTATCTTTGGTAAAAGTAAGCATGTGAGCGAAATTGTAACCGTTACCCATAAGATCCTTCATCATGCCTACTGCTGGGCACGGGCTTCCTCTTATTGTATCATAGCCCAATAGTTCCCACGCTAGCACAATGCAGATTATGGACATTTTTGGATTACTTCGCAGATATATTACGCATAGTTTCCTCAGGATGTTTTCCTTTACTGAGGGCTAATATAAAATATTTTAATGCATATAATCTGAACTCAAATTTGAATCTACTTTAGATATCCAAAATATCTACATATACACTATTAGTCTATTACCTTCATGTATAAGCAATACGGTTGTGAACATATATTTTTGGTAATTGTACGTTTCAATATTTTAGAGTGGACCTTCACTGTACTAAGTGTGGTCAAAAGAAATAGTACTTACTTATATCGTAATTCGTTAATACTTTATTCATCGGTTGGGCAAGCGGGAAGCGGCCAGAAATACGGCGTCGGTAAGTAGGTCGTTGCCGACCTGACCTATATCGCCCGGAATAAGAGGGCTGGAAAATGGAAAGGAAAGTCTCAAGTTTCCAAAGAAAAACGGTTATTGGCAAGTATTTCTTAAGGTCAAATAAGTATGTTGATACTCGTAAGTGCCTAGTCGGTGTCGGTGATATCTCAGTCAATAGTTCCGGCGCCCTCGCCTGGTCTCCCGACTGCTCGGAGCAGTCATTAAGGGCATATAGGAGAGCGTACGTGCACGAGCGTGTAAGCTTGTAAGAACCAAATGGAGGGAAATGTGATCCGCGTAATACGCTCGTATCACCGAAACGACCGTATACGCGTAACATACGCTAGTCTGAAACCGCACTAAGGCACAATCTATTGAGCATAGAAAGAGAACGCGTTATACGACGCAGGCGTTATATTATTTGAGTACGGTGACGCAGCTGTCAGGGATGCCACGACTGCCACGCCACGAGCCATGACTGTATCGATACCTATAGGGCTAAGATTGTCGGCTCTTTATCATTTGTCACCATGTCTGTCACGTTCTTACAAGTATTTAAGCGGGAAAGTGACGGGCATAGTGACAAGTGATAAAAAGGAAACCATGATGCTACCGCAGTGTTGGCCGAACGTTAATTGCAATTGAACATAACCATTATAAATTGAACCGCAAACCGTAACGGACGTTTACAGTTTACGGTTCAATTTGAAATGGTTAATGGTCAATTGCGTTAAAGTTTCGGCCAACACTGATCGGTAATGTATCAAGGGCTGTATATATGGTCAGAATCACTGCAAAATGGCGCCGTGGGCCTCCCTGAGGGCGAGCGCAACGATTATTTTGATTATCCATCAATCCACCGCACCTGTTAAGTTATAAATAGGTTTATTTCAGGTTGAAAATTGAAAGGTAATAAAAAGTAAAAATAAACAGACCGCCCAAGTAGCATTCGGGGTTCTATATGAGATGTCTAGTCGTTCACATGTACTCCACAAGCTGTGTAAGTCAGCTGTATAAGAGCTGTATAGCTTGCTATAATGCTCTTATAGAACCAGTTTGGGCACAAATTAGACAGCCTTAAGTTCACTATGGCTGTACATTAGCAGTATAATAGCATTATAATAGCAGTTTAAGTAGTAACATCGGACTTAAGGCTGACTAATGGCACTATATGGGACGCAGTGTGAACCATACAACGTACATGAGTGTAATAAAGAGTAACAAGTGGCTAAATACACAGCTATCACAGTTATAAAATCCGACAAAAGTACTCCAGTGCTACCTAAAATTCACGTGGGTCCATTATATTTCTTTATTTTATTTATTCCTCATTAAGTTTGGTTTTTTGTGTGCCATCAGAAACACCGGCGGATATCCTTTGGATAAATTTTATGATAACACGCGGTAAAGTACCTGTTTTAAATTCTTAATAATGTTAAATGCTATGGGAATGCAAGTTTATCGTGAAATGTATACATATTTACAGCTAAAATATTCACGCGCCTCTGTAAAAACGCGATATTCATTTTAAAATATTTAAAACTGGCTGAGAGGAAATCAACAATTTTCAGTTTTTGACATTATATTGGCATTATAATTATACTACGGTAATTAATTATAGCATGAAACCAAAACTCAATCGCTCTATCTGCGTATTTTGTGATAAATCTGCATGATAATTTTGGAGATTTATTTGGTAAATATTTTAGGTTACGCAGAACAAAATGGTGGAAATGAAATACGGTTATGTGAACTGATATAACTCCAATTTAATGCGGTGAGCGTATAATAGGTTCACATGTGTTCTGTTAGAATGCTGTTACCTATATAAAGTCCCACATTTGTACCACTACAGAGCCAATGTCTATAAATTTATTCTAATGTGAACTAATGTACAGCTTTAAGATGTAGTTTAGGTCAATTGTGTATCATCGTATAATTCTTTCAATATACTGAAATTTTAGAGATCCTTTCTTCTTCCACCGGTTCTCGCTCTTATTTTCCAAGGTTTGTTATTCATTTTCAGAAATTTTTGCACGCGACGTAATATAAACACACAGCTTGTGGGATAAGTGTAATAGAATATCACATTCACATTCATTTTCAGCTTACAACAAATTAGAGTAGTACTTGTGGACAAATAAACTGCTATTGATGTTAATGGACAACACATATAATCCTTTTAACAGCCTACAGTGCACATGCGAACCATTTAAACACTTCTGTACAGCTAGTAAAAAAAGGTTATTTTAATGATCACAAACAAGTCCTACTACAGCTACTAGCTGTATAACAGTCTCAAACAAGTAAACATAACAGCTTTTGGCTTTATAAATGACCATGTGTGTTCTATTAAAATGCTAGCTCTACAACATCGTACAAGTAGGCTGTTAAACAGCGGTTGCCGTATCTCTACCCTCCTATAATGCTCTTAGTCAGACGGCTGACTAAAGGATAGTTGTTAGAGTATTATAACACCAACAGTCGTATAAAAGTATAACTCTACCCTCCTATAAGTCCCTTAGACAGGTATAGGTGTTATTAATAGCAATAATGCAGCTTATACATCACGAGTGAACTGTAATAATGCTTCAAGTACACCTGGGAACTAAATGTGTACTCTTAAATGGAGTAAAATGCTACTTGGGCGTTTCGACACGCGATGGCGATGACCTATATATATAATGTGTTTATACTAGAATCGTCGGCGGTTACAGGGGAATAATGGGAAGAGGAAACTTTAGTATGCCTGCGGTCAACTTTTACGAGTACATAGCAAAGTTTTTAATGAAATTAAATGAAAATCTATATTTCAGACAACTAGTGGCATTTGACGTATCGATATCAAATCCAGCATAAACATTATAAAAAAAATATCTTAAAACTAAACATTACAAAACACATTATGGTTGCGATGAATTTTTTTTTATTGTGATGGTTGAACGTGGTAGGTAAGGTATTTTTGTTTCTCCTAATTAAATATTTAATATTGCTTACAAAACATATTTTTAAGGTAAAATCGTATTTATTGTGACCGTTTTTTTAATTAATGGAGAATTTAAGAAGATATTAGTTATTTGTTTTATACAAGGGGGCAAAGTTGTTGTTTAACAGCTCATGCTAATATTGATACCCGTAAAAGCGAAAGATTACAAAATTGAACCACGAGCGTAGCGAGTGGTTCGAGAAGTGGAATCTTGGGCGTTGCGAGGGTTTCAAGGCACGTGGGTTTAACAAAATTTGCCTCTATGTGAAACACAAAAAAATCTTCACATCAACACGAGGAAATCAAATCCAGTTTTTGACACCCTCTAATATTTTTAAGAATTACAGATCTCTTGCAGTTTGCGCTATTTGCGCAATAGAGCTATTGGAGAATATTGATTATTGATACTTAAGTAACCCTATTGCATAAAACTTATAAAAAAGAATAGTGTTACTTATTTAATTGTTAAAATTCCTTTCAACGGCACATAAAATTTAACGGACATCCATTTGAAAAAAAAAATGACACTCTTCAGTTACACAATGTAATTCAGATAACATTAATGTTACAATACAAACGAACTATTTCAGAATATAAAATTCAAATGAATTCCGTTGAACGGTTGAAAAGTGATTCTATTTTCGAACAAAGCGTTTCGTTTCGTGAACTTTTAAGTGGGGCAACTGGCCGCTAAGAATTCGGTTGTCTATTTTATTTAACTTCTGCTCTGTTCTTTATTTAAACTTGAAATGGATATTTTCAACTAAATTGTTACTAAGACAAGTTGAACACAGAAAACGTCAGATAATAATTTTAAATAATGTTACGGGATCAAGAAGTAACAATACCGGAAATCGTTAATTACCGATATCAAAGAAACTGATATAACGTGGTATGAATGTTATTTGTGGAAATTGTGCGAGAAACTGCGTTCAGTCGGTAAAAATTGGAACAAAGGTAATGTAAAACAATTGCGACGAAAAATACACATTCAATAGGTACTAGATATGATGGTTGCAATTTTAACATATATCATGTAAGGCATCACTCTCGCAGTTAGGTATATGTATACGTTTTAGAAAATGCTGGCCATGATAAAAATAAACACTAAGAAAATGAAAACCCTTACAACTGTAATATAAAATGAAAAACATCATCCTCCAATAGTTCTCAACAATACCCCAAACCAGGTGGACCGTTTTTAATATTTAGGCAGCTTTTAGACCTCTTTGCAAGGATTGCTATTGCACAAAAAGCTTTCAACCAGAAGAAACAATTTGTTGAAATCCTGTTCGTCATGCAGAAACAAGAAATTACTGATTAAGGTGTACGTACATCTGGAGTATAGCCCACCTACGGAAGTGAACAATGACCCTAAGAGATAAGAGGCATTTAAAATGTGGTGCTGGAGACGATTAGTTGGAGACAAGATAACGAATGAGAAAGTGTTACGAGTGTGTGAAAAAGAGTGAGTGAAAGAAGAGCTATTCTGAACACTATTGAAAATAGACGCGGAAAAACGGACAAATGGTGAAAATGAGACAGACCACTTCTTTAAAACTATCCTGGAGGGGAGGGTAGGGCGCAAGCGATGTAGAGGAAATGCCAGACGCAATCACTTAGATCAAGTGAAAGGAAAGGTAGAGGTCATGTCGTATCAAAAAATCAAAGAGCAAGAGGAAGATAGGAAAAACTGGAAGATACTCCACTGACAAGAGAATAACTCTTAAGTTCACGATGATGATGATGATGATGGCCATGACGACTGACCTGAGGGCCTGGCCTAGCCAAGATAATAATAAATAAATAAATATTATAGGACATTATTACACAAATTGACTAAGTCCCACAGTAAGCTTAATAAGGCTTGTGTTGAGGGTACTTAGACAACGATATATATAATATATAAATATGAATAAATACTTAAATACATAGAAAACACCTATGACTCAGGAACAAAATATCCATGCTCATCACACGAACAAATGCCCTTACCAGGATTTGAACCCGGGACTATCAGCTTCGTAGGCAGGGTCACTACCCACTAGGCCAAACAGGTCGTCAAAGATGATAACGCCAAACACCAAACGAATAGAAAAATGTATCGTGATGACAGATGCTAGAAAAGTCGCGTGACTCTTTTCTCGAAGGTTTGAAGGTCGTATCGGTCTGGAAATACCGCAGGCAACAGTTCATTCCACAGTTTAGCTGTGCGAGGCAGAAAGTTCCTGGAGAAACGCACAGATGAGGACTGCCTACCATCTAAGTGATGAAGATGGAAATATTGTCGCGTAGGGCGATGGCGAAAAAAAAGCGAATTTAATCCATTGCTGTTTTCTATCAAGGCCCCTATAGATATATTTGTCAATACTGTGCGGGAATCAGAAACAGTTAAATTATTGTAATTAGTTATTGAACTAATAACTACAGTTACGAACGTTATTTGTCGAAGTTGCACGTATTTGGATCAACTACTGACATTACGTGATAGACTACGCCGAAGCCATACTAGACTAGAGTCATCACGACATAGTGCATTTTCTATGACGTCTGCGACCAACGTACGTTAAGCTGTCGTGACGCATCCATCAAATGTTACCCAAACTATAGACACGATCACGATATTGGGATCAGATAATACTGTTCCTAGTGTTGTACAGCCAATTGCAATAATACCTGGTATAGTGAAGCACGCAAAAATATCTGATTTTTGTTGGGAGATATGAGATTGAATATTTTTGCGTTTAATTAGGCACTACGTACGCGGAGTGGCATAATAAATGGCTCCTCTGCACGATGGCCCAGCGCTGGACCAGCGAGATAGCCATGCGATGGTTATGGCTCCTCTACACGATGACCCAGCGCTGGACCAGCGAGATGGCCATGCGATGGTTATGGCTCCTCTACACGATGACCCAGCGCTGGACCAGCGAGATGGCCATGCGATGGTTATGGCTCCTCTACACGATGGCCCAGCGTTGGACCAACGAGATGGCCATGCGATGATTATGGCTCCTCTACACGATGACCCAGCGCTGGACCAGCGAGATGGCCATGCGATGGTTATGGCTCCTCTACACGATGACCCAGCGCTGGACCAGCGAGATGGCCATGCGATGGTTATGGCTCCTCTACACGATGACCCAGCGCTGGACCAGCGAGATGGCCATGCGATGGTTATGGCTCCTCTACACGATGACCCAGCGCTGGACCAGCGAGACGGCCATGCGATGGTTATGGCTCCTCTACACGATGGCCATATATTTTGACTAAGGTGTAGAGTTAGAAGCCTGGCTCTACAAGAGAGCTGATAACTTTTTGACAGTGCGAGCCTTATGGTTTCGTCTTGTCTTGGCAAAATTTTACATGCAAATGTTTTTAATGAGATAATATTTGTCTAATAACGCTAATATTATTAGTAATGTGTGTTGCCATGGTAACCATACGACTTGACAGTTTGTGGACTATATCGTTCGAGAAATTGGCCCCGGGTGATGACGTTATTAGACGCGTCTATATTTATAGTTTTATACCCACTTGACTAAGTTTTCTTTCAATTATTCATCGCATAATCTCATTCCCTATACTTTCAATACCTATCACGTGTCCTGATTTCCTGCATCAGTACCTATATTCTAAAATTATGTAGTTTTAAAAACAATAAAATGGTGACAAACTTACTAAAAGCACATGACGTGTATCGCCGTTGTATTTGTAATAAATTGTGTATTTTTGTATACCACATCGGTGGCAAAGAAGCGCCTATATGGACGTCTATAACATGCGCGTTGCCGACCCTAAACAATCTCACATGTATATATATTTTGGAAGGGTAGATCACGATTCACGAACAGTAATAAGGTAGAACTAGGCATGATGGGTCAGGTTAAAATGGTTACATGTAGAGGTCGATGACACCAGTATTATGTTGTGGTTAGGACTAAAAGTACGTACGTCGCTATTGTTTTTATTCAACGATTACCAATGGAGAGGTATAGGTATGCTTCGCGTAAATCAAAGAGAATATGACCACTGAAGAACATAACACATATACTGGTAAGTATTGTATATTCAACTATGAGTATATAGTGCAACTAGTGCAAGTTATAATCAATGTAACGTGGATGTGCATTAATAAATTAAAAGGCAACATGAGTGGTCATTTCTCCATACAAACGTACTCGACAATTTCCTCCGTGGTTTTCGAGATTTTCGAGATCTAGAGTAATAATTTTTCCATCACATTTTTTTTTGATATTTTTGTTTTTTATGGCGCTAGTGCACTTCAAATATTCGCAAAAACGTTACTAGACCTCAAAAAGAAGCATGGTATTCAAAACTGAAATCAATTAGCCTAAAAAGCAAAACAGTCCGACACAGATAATTTCATTATCATTTAGATCTCAAAATTTCGTTACATTTAGTTAAGTTTTGGAGGATGAAACAGACGAGTACGAAACCGTTTCTTTTTTAATTTTTACGCAAAAAATTTCGCTAATCTAGCGTTGTCCTTATCGCACTACTTTTAGGAGTCGCTTCCGTTAGCGAGACGGATATATTCACCTAAAATATTTAAATCTTAGATCCCGTATCCTCTTAAATAAATTCCCCGCGATACAGGTCTCACCTAGTGCGGGGGCCCCTGGTAAATAATGTGAACTTAATTTAGTTGGTAAATAAATGATGATGATTTTATTATTATTAAATAAAAACTATTCAAGTATAATTCGAACTGCTAAAGCAGAGACGCTTTCCAGATAGATTTTCGTAAATTGATCAGCCTGTTGCTATCTCTATTGGACGCGCATAGTTATATTGCTGTATGTAATTAAATTAAATATTTTTAAGTATTCTCGAAAACTCCATTCGAAAACGACGGTTGGCCAAATTATGTCCAACATTAATTGTGGCATTATCTAGGAATAGGGACCTTATTGTCGATGGCGCTTACTCCGCACTGCGTCACGCAGCATTGTATTTGTATCGGAGCATCGTTTATGACGGCGGAAGCGCCATCGACAATAAGGTCCCTTTTCATAGATAACGTCACAATTAACCTTTTAACCGCTTAGATTTTTTTATTAAGTGCTTGTGTCGCCGCCGGTACGAAGTTACACGAAGTTTTGTCTTATTTATCAGACTATATGCTTGTAATGTGGTATGCAATAAACTATTCTATTCTATTCTATTCTATTCCATTCTATTCTATTATATTCTATATGTCTTATATACCTACCTATGTGCCAGACTACGGCGGTTAAAAAGTTACACATGCAGCGCATTAAAACCTAAAATACGATTATAATAATAATAATTCAGCCTATATACGTCCCACTGCTGGGCACAGGCCTCCTCTCATGTGCAAGAGGGCTCGGGCTATAGTCCCCACGCTAGCCCAATGCGGATTGGGGACTTCACATACACCTTTGAATTTCTTCGCAGATGTGTGCAGGTTTCCTCACGATGTTTTCCTTCACCGAAAAGCTAGTGGTAAATATCAAATGACATTTCGTACATAAGTTCCGAAAAACTCATTGGTACGAGCCAGGATTTGAACCCACGACCTCCGGATTGAAAGTCGGACGTCATATCCACTCGGCTACCACCGCTTCTCATTCTTCTCATGCTTCTTCTTATACGATTAAATCTATTATTTATGGTCTTTATTTTTGAACACACTCGAACTCATCAAACGTAAATATAATAAATGGAACGCACTGAAATGCATTTAAATTTGAAATAAGAACCGATTTAAAAATAGAACAGCGAGCCATCATGCGTTGAAACGGCCATTTAGAATAGAACCATGTAATCAAAGATGGCGGACAATGTATGAGGTCACGATACGTTGGTCGGTTGGACCTGTGTTGTGTTGTTCCGGGTCGACGCTTGCTTTCAGTCGGTTACTTTACAAAGCGGGCGTGTCTGCACTGATTATAGATATTTTCGCAACATTTTGTAAAAATGTGGAGCTCTGGTGGTATTCACCGCGAACAAACGAAAGTTGGAAACTCAATCTGCATCTCTGTTACCCGAAAGACGAAGAATAGCAAGAGTGACAGAGAAGGATTTTTTTTGTTTTTAGATTTATATTTTCGGCTGGCTTCCGAGCTTCCGTACAGCAATAGCAGCTGACATATTGACATCGATGTTCGTATCCCAGTCAAAAATACAATTAAACTACCCTATATGTCCTTTTATTTTGTAGAGCAAACTAACTATAATTGCGTACTTTTCATGTATGGGCCCCCAACTCAACTATAAGATTCTTTTCGATACGCTGTAGTCAACTATAAAAAAAAATTGACCAGTCACGTGCCGCCGCCGCGCGCCCATAGAAAAGACCAAACGGGCGCGGGGCGCAGGGTCGCGGAGTTTATGTCTGTTGTATTAATACATTTTTTTCTACTTACCAATTTTCAATAATTATTTAGGTTTTATAGTAAAAAAAGTCTTATTTTAGATGACTCGTATAAAAAGTATTGTATACAATAGTGATATAATCAAGATTTTCAATCTCGAGCCTTACTTAGGCAACTCTGCGAGCTTCGTTGCCTAAACACGGTTCTCGGTTGAAAAGCTCTCATTATATCAAGATTATATAAAATACTATTTCCGGGCCTCAAACATCATCTAAAGCGGTTTAAACACGAAGAAGTAACAGACAAGACAGACTTACTTTTGCCTGTAATATTAGTAGGAATAACGATATCCATCGACGCAATTATACATGCGTAATTAAAACAGACGATTGTGATTCATTGATTTTAAATTGATTTGTGATAAGATTCACAATGAGTCAAATGCGCAGTAGCTTTTTATTACAAGTCAGAGACATGTAAATAGTTAGGACTGTTGATCTCTACGGTCTCTCTAAATAATGGTACTCTCACATTGGCTGTTATTAAGTGTTATATAACATGGTGTGACAGGGACAGCATGATAGTATTTTATTTGTTCTTGTCACACAATGTTATATAAGGGCTCCTCTACCGATGGTCCAGCGTAGGCCAGTCTAAGGGACGCAGCTATGCGAATGAAATAGTAATATCACTTGCTCCCTCTAACGCATAATTGCGTCCCTTGGACTGGCCTATGCTGGGCCATCTTGTAGAGGAGCCATAACATTTTATAAGGGGGCGTCCATTAATCGCGTCATATTGTATAGGGGGGGGGGGGGGGAGGGGGTCAGCAAAAAATCACCAATGATCACCACAGGGGACGGGGGGGGGGGGTATGGACACGTATCACGTGTATTTTTTTTTTCATCTGTGCTATACTGTATTATAGTCAATAAAATAAAAATAATAGTTTTCCGCCCTTCAATTAACCAAACTGTCAAAACACGTGTACTTAGGTTCATTTGTTAGAAAACTGTTCTTTAGTTATCGAAAAAAATACACGTCATATTGGATGGGGGGGGGGGTCCTGAATATATCACCAAAGATCACCATGGGGGAGGGGGGGGGGTCTAAAACAAGCCAAAAACGTATGACGCGATTAATGGACGCCCCCTAACAGCCAATGTGGAAGCACAATCGTGATGTAAGATATTGCCTTTAGTTAGCGAGTAATGTTCCCATATTGGAGATCCCATGATACGTCAGTAAAATTGATAATTAGCTGACGATGAAGAGATCCCCAGTGCCATAAAAAACCAAGAATTAAAAAATTAAACTGATATCGGATTTAAAAAATATTTCCATCAGGCCATTGTTTCCGTAAAAATATTTTTGAGATGGAGTAAAGTCAATAAGAGTACCTACATATACCCCATAAGTAGGTACCATAACACGTTACCGTTTCTACTCGAGTGAAGTAGCGGAAGGAACACAACAAATGTTTGCCAAATAATTAGATTTTGTGCACATGCAAATTTAGGAAATTCAAAGGAATCCATATGGCAGTAAGCCAATGTCGTAAATACCTAGAAAATTCACAATCCCTTTGCTTGCTTGTTTAGTGAAACTTCTAATAATATTCGACGACATTATTGAAATATCTAAAGGGAAGTCCTTATAATGCGCTGTTTTTTGAGGAAGGTCCTAAATAATATCTGAGATGTATTTTTCATTAGTTAGTTTCTAATTTGTAATTGTGATTTTTATTTTTATTAAGTTTTATTTTATTTGTAATTTTATTTTTAATGTGTATATGGACCAGAGTCCATAAAACAATTTTATTTATTTTTATTTCTTATTAGTACTGTCCGTACGTCCGATACAAGTTTATTCTATAAATAATTTGAAACAGATTCAGATCTGATTTTACGTTGTGAAATGTTTGTGTTGACCAGTAGCCTTACCACGACTGCCTTAGCAGTGTCAAACTGACAAATTCGCTAACGTCTGCGTAACTTACTTTCTATACATCTCGCTCGCACTAATATACGAGTACGAGCGAGATGCATATAAAGTAAGTTACGCACACGCTAGCGAATATGTCAGTGTTAAATTGGTGGTAGCCGTATAATTAGGTATACAGTATACATATAATTAAACGGAGTCGGTTTCAGCACGAGGGATTAAACGAAGGGCAATTAAAGACGACCTTAAATCTACTAATAGAAGGTAAGTATGTTCAGTTAACATTAAGGTTTCGGAGAAATTACAGACAGACCAAGATAAAAAATCGTTACAGTAAAATAAGGTAGAAGTACTAGTGCTCGACGCTGCACTAGTACTCGACATGGGTATTACTTTATGTCAAAGTGACAAGGATTAAGTTCGAATACAGAAAAATATTCGTTGTTCAAATTTAATCTATATTTCCATGAAATAAAGTGCCCATGTCGGTGACTAGTGCAGTGTCGAGCATTAGTACTTCTACCTTAATATGCCATAAAAAAACCAAGTCTCGCAACTCAGTTATTCTACATTTGTTATCTGTAATAAAGAATTGAATTGAATATCAATATTTTTTTTTATGTTTTAAATAGATTGACTTGGTAATCGCACTAAACAATCTAATTTAATATAATATGTATTACTTGTAAGATACCTTATGTTTTCATGCGATGGCCAAGTCATTGAACCTGAACTGCTTCGAGAAAAGGATGCTACGGCGTGCCGCTTTTTTGCTCGGCTTGGCTGGGGCACTCCCTTGCCCCCATATTTGTCATAAAGCGGCAACTTTTTTCCCTTGTTTACCACAAAAAGCGTCAAATAATCAATAATAGAGTCAGAAAACTGATTTCTCATTATGTCTAGAAGTATGGATAGAAAGACAAACAAACTACAACCATAGACATTTTTTGCATTACATTTCGCTCGCCCTGCCCCGCGCAAGGCCGTATCAATAACAATAAAAGTTGAACTCGCGTCTATCCGTCTGTCTCGTTCAAGGCCGAGCACTGCACAATGACAGAAAGAGAGCGACGAGGTCGACTTGTAAACAATACGATGGAAAACAATAACTGTTATGACATGTCATTTACTTCCTGATCGTAAGTAAGTAAATATTCTTTAATGCACCAACAATTATACATTTTACATACATTCTGCTTAAGAAAATTGAGCGAAATAACAGTATGCCAACAAATTTATGCA
The DNA here is from genome assembly GCF_033807575.1 of Cydia pomonella. NCBI lineage: Eukaryota > Metazoa > Arthropoda > Insecta > Lepidoptera > Tortricidae > Cydia > Cydia pomonella. The sequence continues at coordinate 20,652,766 of NC_084714.1, read as the reverse complement.
AAAAGTAATTCTGCCAACGGTTGTTATGCGAAGGTACAATATGACAATAAATTTTCTGCAACATATTAATAATCCAAGTTTATTAATCTAACTTTATGTTCATTTACTAACAATAAATATAAATACATGTGTCGGCAGCCGATCGTAAGTTCAGGTAGATCGTAAACGTAATATTCCTGTGTAATGTTTTGACGGTAGTCAAATTAAACCAATAGATAAGTAGGTAGCATTAGGTTGCTTCTGATCCCCGAAGGCCAAACTGTTTAGAAATACACTCAGGGAAAGAGACAAAGATTTTCACGATGTGCCTAGGAATTTAGTGATCCGCGGACACATACATCCAGACAAAACAGAAATACTACAAACAAAGATACTTCAAAAACTTTTGAATTTCGATTAAGAAAAACCTAATCTTATTTTAGAGTCTGTAGACACAATTTATTGTTGCAACAAAGAAACACATTCAAACAAAATGGAATAAATTAGATTAGAATTCAAACACAAAATCTTAAACGAGCATTTAAATTTCGAACGAAAAAAAAAAGTGTTCCATAAACAGCTCTAATGGCCGCACCAGCCAGTCAGCGTTTAGGTAACGGTCTGGCTTTTTGCCAAGGATGTTCGGCCAACGACCAACCTTTTGATCACTAGTGGTGTTCCTGTTTTGGGGATTTTTTCTCAGGTGGGAACATGCTTACTGTTAATACATCTATATTTGTTATAAGTACACTGATTTTCATTTATTTTAAATGTGGGACGTACCACATTACAATATTTACAATTTATGGCAACATTCTTTTTTTTTAAATACCACTTCGGTCGCAAACAAGCATACGGCCCGCCTGTGGTAAGCAGTCACCGTAGCCTATGGACGGCTGCAACATCAGAGACATTACATGCGCGTTGCCGACCGGTTAAAAACTTGTACACTCCTTTTTTGAAGAAAATATTCTTCTTCAAAAATAAATGTCTAATATTTGTGGAAATATTATCGTCGATATTTACTAATAAAAATTGTAAGTAATATACCTACCCTATACCATAAATTAAGTTTTCACAAAAACGTATGTCGGTCGCTAAGTGCCATAGAAAATAATAACAATAGCGACAGTAAATTTAACATCGATGAATCAATAAAGAAATAAAACATAGTACGGTACATGTACGCTAGTGATAGCAGTTTATTTACTAGAGCAACATGAGGAAATCATTTCTTGACGACCGGTTTGGCGTAGTGGGTAGTGACCCTGCCTACGAAGCTGATGGTCCCGGGTTCAAATCCTGGTAAATGCATTTATTCGTGTGATGAGCATTGATATTTGTTCTTGAGTCATGGGTGTTTTCTAAGTACCCTCAACATAAGCCTTATTGAGCTTACTGTGGGACTTAGTCTAGAGCTTTAAGAAACTTACCGTTGTGATCCGATTAAAAAAAAAAAATTGTGTAATAATGTCTTATAATATTTATTTATTTTATTTTATTATTTTTATTTCTTAATAAAAATAGGTAATAGGCAGTCATGACTCATGATTTCTCGTGGACGGCATATCACCAGAGCCTCAAGCAAGTGCAAGCAAGCAAATAAAGTCGGCCAAAAATCAACAATGTTCGAATGCTGGACCATTATTACACTCTGCGAGGAAGATCATCTTTTTATTTCCATGGTGTTCCATTCAAAGCCTGTTTTTTTTAATATTCCCGGGAATATTCCTGTCTGAGAATATTTTGGTGCCCATCACTAGCCACGGCGAACGGTGACACTACAAGCACTTCAGTTTCACTCCCGTTTTAGAAGCAAATTCGTTTTATTGCGTCTAAATGTCAATCTAAAACTATACTGAATAACTTTTACTATTTGTGACGCTACGTTACCTAATCTGTAGAGAGATGAATAGGGTTGTTTCCAATTTTTTGAAACTCTTGTATTACGTTCTATATTAACTAAAAGTTGGCCTAAAATTCAACTTTTATACTAAAAACGGCTTTAAATGTTATAAATGAACAAAATATATTTTGACAGATGCTTTCGCGCCCAAAACGCTCTTTGAAAATTGTGTGACGTCACAGTTTACGCTTTGACACATAACTACATACACCCGTAGAAGATACGAACTGTCAACTGACATTTGTTGTTTATCGCCTAACTGTCAACAGTGTCAATCCGACAGTTGTGACGTCATCAGAATCTTCAATGACGTTTCGAGTTTGGTCACGTGACGTGTGGCAAAAGATATTTTAAATTAAATATTTACAATAATATGGTCATTACAGGTCCCCTAAAAGTAGTTTAATATGTTCTTATAATCCAAAAGAATTTATTGGGATACAATTCTGCCCTAAGATTTGTAGATGGAAACAACCCTATTGCATAGGTACGTTTCTTAATCTGGGCTATAAGGGGAACGATTTCTTTAGTTCGTTGTCTCTCAATCATTATAATAAGCAAGAGTGATAGAGAGGTAGATAATCATTTCGATTTTCGATGTTTGTGGCTTGGAAAGTTTCGCCAGGCTTGTTACTTCGAGCATAGGCAGAGAATTATATTTTAATCCTTACGCCATGTCACTATTACCTCGTGGTGTCCTCATATCTTTCTTATAGCTTTCTTTCTTTTTAAGTTCTGTAGGGCCTACCGCGAACCACGTTCGACGTGTTGCCTCTCTGTCTAACTTGTAAATTCGTACGTAAGTGAGACGGAGGCAACACCGTTCGAGGTTCGCGGTAAGCACTCAGGCAACTTTTGTCCTCCTCGGGGATACGTTGGAGTATAACCTCAAATTTCCTAGTGACACGACTGAAGTTTTATTTTTTTCTATGGTGTAAACGATTTTCTTATTTGATATTCGCGCTACAGCTCAATGGGGTTGGCCGTTTGGAGTACGTCGCAGATGGCAGCATAGCTTGCCCTGTCAATCCCTAAAATTGTGTCAAATTCTTGTTTTTTTTTATTGTTCTGGATTCCAGCCCTTTATGTCGCGACGGACGCGAAAATCCGATGCCACAATACTAATTCACCTGCGGCAACACCGAACAGCGCCCTCTAGGTGGAACTGTGGTAAGTTAACCAACGTAGTAAGTTGGTGAAGCTAGATTCAGTATGGCGCGAAACGCGCTAGTTCTATAAAATGTGATATAAAGTGAGGAAGCCTACAGCTGTCCGGAATCATCTAAAGCTAAGTATTTTATTTACTTGGTGAAAGCTCGCAGTAGTGGTATGGTTTCTCTGTGCGATTATCTCCTTTATTCCTTTCTGGTTCGAGCTTGCCACGTGACCTTGACGTGGAAGCTATTGGGAGCCCATCTTAGGTAAGGCGGACTAGGGACTTATGATTGTGTAGGAGTCTGCGGCTTCGGCCGCAGATCCTCCTATATCAATGTGTAAGAGAATGGCAGGTTTAGCTGCTAGATGCTCCCCGTAAGGGGAGCGGCTACTATAGAGAAAGGCGTTAGGAGTTCTGTGGCTTCGGCTGCTAGGTTCTCCTTTATCCCCGTGTAGGAGTAAGGTGGCTCCGGCCGCTAGTTACTCCTTTATCAGCACGCAAGGGGCAGCTTCGGCTGTGGTACGCCCCCTTGAAACCAGAGAAAGGCGTTAGGAGTTCTGTGGCTTCGGCTGCTAGGTTCTCCTTTATCCCCGTGTAGGAGTAAGGTGGCTTCGGCCGCTAGTTACTCCTTTATCAGCACGCAAGGGGCAGTTTCGGCTGCGGTACGCCCCCTTGACTATACAGCTACTTAGGTAGTTGGCATTATGTAACCTACATCCGGCCGGGTAAGATGGGGCTCACTAGTAAGATATATAGATTTATGTGTGGGGGTTAATGGTTTGGAGAATACCATGTTCATAGAGCAATTTTACCCACAGATCTCGGGTGTCATACATTCAGCCGCCTTAAGATAAGCGAAGCAGATTAAGGCTCCTCTGGCCCAGGAGTTGAGGTGCAGAGAGAGTGAGGATGAAGAGTCCCTTATGGGATATGAAGGTATGTATGCGATGCATTCTATTTCCCAATTAGATCCCCCCATATAATAAGCATATATATATAAGTTGCCGCCTTTCCCCTCTTTACGGTCTCATTTATATTAGACATGCGCGAAACAGTGCTTCAAAAAGTAATGATATATCACATCACTTTTTCGAAAACGTAATGTTTCACTGAGATATCACATCACTTATCACTCGAAACGAAACATTACCCGAACGAATACAGCGCGCGGGCGCGCGCGTGATGGCAACGTCACACTCATCACAGTACCAACTACATTACGCAGCGAGTGTTAGGACTCTAGGGCGTATCATATCGGCGCGTCGATCTATTACGCATTGCGTTTTGTCACCGCCATGTGATAGATCGTTTTTGTTAATGTTTTTATTTTTATACTTAGTCGTAAAATATGCATCATAGATAAAAAATAAAAGAAAATATCTGTTAATTAATGAGATAACGCCATCGAGAGTCACTAGGTAGTATTTTTATTTGGGTATATCAATAAAATTATGATATGATACTGATACGAGAATGTACTGTAAACACTAGCTCGCTCACTATTAAATTTAAGATAAATAAGTAACTTCACTCGTGCTTAATTTAGTTTGCCGCGAAAGTCAACCAAACCAAACATTTCACAACAATAATAAACAGTAAATACGTTTTTGTTCGTCAAATTCAAACTCGCAAGCGAATTATCATTTAGCCGCATCCTTATAGGTAAAATACTAAAAACATTGTAAGCTCTATGGTAACGCATTACAGTTTTAAATCGATTGCAGGTGCAAAAATCCGTTATCGTATCAATTTAATGAAATTTGCAATAACTCAAATGCGACTGCTACCGACCGGCCGAGCGGACCGATCCGAAGTGTTCCGAAAGCATTGCGGAGCGGAATGAGAGCGAGCGAGCAGTGAGTGCGGGTGCGAGCGGGATAGCAAAGTAATGATAGCATGGCAAACAAACATCACACATCACACCATCACGTCTCATTGCTCATTATACATTACGCGGATTGTACTTGAACGGACCTTTCGTACCGACTACCGGCGCGTCAATCTATATTGATGCTTTACGGGTTTACGCGCGCTTCGGCCAGTCATGTGCTCGAGTGATGTTTGAAGTAATGTTTGGTTTCTCGGAGTGATGCGTAATGCAATATTACGCGTTTGAGTGATATCTCATTTGTGATGTTACGCGCATTACTTACACATGTCTAATTTATATACCGTAGGCGGCTAGGGGAGAGGCGGCCACAATGGTGGTTAATGCTGGGATTCAGCAGTTAAAGAACCAAGGCTTTTTTGAGAATAAATAATATAAAGAATGCAAAGCATACATCTTCACTATAGGCATATATGTTTACTATCGGAAATCATAGATGGCGCTAACAGTAGCGAATACTGCGAGGTTTTATATTTTATGTATACATTTTAAAGTGTTTTCTTATTACATCTGGTTCGACATTAATTTAGGCTCGTTTTAAATAAAGAGGCTGGCATTAATATTCATCAATTGAAGATATTTTGAGTTAATAAGTCATGTTTTTATATACGTGAACGGCAGAGCATCAACATTGTACGGAGCCAACATGAAGAAATTACATCGCGGTGACCGGAAGCAGTCACACGACATTTTCATAATGGATGTATTTTATTTTCCAATTAGAATGGAGTCGCAAATTAGTAAAAGAATAAACAAAGATGAATAAAATAGGGATTGGTGAATTTGTCTATATTTATCAATTATGATATTTATTACTTTAAATTAAGTGATATACTATTGTGTAATAATGCCTTCGAGTTACCAACGTAACCGCAAGAATAGGCGGCGCGAACCGCCTAGAACAAGATGGCAGGTGTTGCCACTCGGAAGATTATCCACAAATTAAGATTATCGCGGAAAATGTGCGGATTATCGGGATTCTCAAGAAAATTAAAGAAGAAAGAAAAATTATGTCGCTAAGCTGATTCAACATAGAAAAGTTATACGATAACCAATTTCCAATAAGACGCTTCAGTAGGTACGTCATAGCAAAGCGTACTTAGATATAAGTAGAAGATTTACTTTATTTTATTATACATTAGTTGTTAGAGTTGTGGATTTAATATGATTATAATAAGTAAACGTATGCGAGTCAGAATAACTAATAAGCATCTTATAAGAAACGTACGTGTAGTAGATAAGAGTTTGTATGAGTAAGCACTCTACATTTTACCTTTTATATTTACGTTATACTTTAGAACTTAAGTAGTTTTAAGAACACAAGGATGCGATCATTTATACGGAATCAACATAAAGAAGAAAGAAATTTGTTAAAGGCCCTAAATTCATTTCATATTTATCGAAATTTATGGGGTTTGAGTTGACTTTGGCAACACTGACTGTTGCAAAGTGAACGTTCCACCATTTTGAATCGTTGGCGGAAGATCTCCAAGCAGACGCGAGTTCCCCGGGAAGGTTCCTCAAGTTATGCTGGTAAATATTGAGAATATTATAATTTAAAGGGCACCAACAAAGGGATAAGCGTGTAGATAGGCAAGATTGTGAAAAATTACGTATTTGCTTCATAGGTACAGTGAACTCGCCGCCGCCAACCACACCGGACAAGACAACTCGGATTTGACGAAAACCCCCCTGATTAGACCTGCTATCGGACTAGACTATTTCTCGGTAAGTTTTTAAACATTTACTTCACAGTGACAGAGCTCTATTCTGTAAAACAAATGCGAGCGACGAAAATTATTTCATAGCAAGCGATCCGACAGCATGGCGGCCATGATAATTTGGGTTTCTAACAAGAAAAGGAATCCGTTTTTAACTAAGTGTCCTTCCGTATGTATGAATTATGAGTCGATTTCGTCTCCTACTTTATTGAAATAATTTCACTTTCTAGAAGTTGATAGTTGGGGACGACCGTAGACAAGAGTCAACCCTATTGTTTAGGTAACACGGCTCATATTAGTACGACTCAGTTTTAGAAATATCTAGAATTTTCCAAACAAGAGGCGAACCTTAGTAATTTTCCAAGCTTACTATAGGCCTTCTGGAATGTTATCTCGGGTTCCCTAGTTAGATAGTTTGGTATTATTACGCTACCTTATTTAAACTAAGAAAGACAATTTATTTCTTTATGAATTGATTTACGGCGTATGTACAAAGGATTTAGTTGAGTAAGTAAACGTTAAGTAAGAAGTATAATTATATACAATATTATGTATATAGGCCTAAAGGGAACTTATACCTGGTTTATTTTACATGCATTCCATATTGAAGTCCATGATTATATTATACGAAAGCAATTGTGGTGTGTATATGTATACAGGGTGATTCAGGAGACGTGAGCAGGATCAAGCTTGAGCATTCAGTAAGTTATAAGCAACTGTTTCATACCAGTATTTGTGAGATTAACGTTCTTTTAATTTTTACTGTTCAAAAAAAAATGTTTTAATTTATTTACGCCATGTATGGTCACCCTCTTTGTTTTATCCATAACAAGTGACAAATTGAATGTCATCGGAGTCTGGTTACTTTTGAAAAATCGTATCTCACTCAAGTGTGACATTTTGTTTTCTTCATAATCAAACTGCTGTCATAACGGTTAAAGAGGTTTTATCTTTCTTAATTAAGTGTTGTAGGGTGTCCATGATTGTAGATTATCAAATTTGTCCTTCCCAAAAAGTTAAATAACAGAAATAAACCGAGATTGTTTTACTTAAATATGATGATGAACGGTTCATTAACATTTACTGATTGTGTAGGCTTAGTCCTGCTCACGTCTCATGAATCACCCTGTATATAAGTTAACATCTTCTTTCCAGATTTATTGTGGTGACTTTTATGTGCAATTAGACTCATTAGATAAGTGATTCTTTGAAGTGTTCAAATAAATAAAATTAAAATGATTACTAAATAAATAAACCAAGCAAGTGAAATAAAATTAAAATTATTACTAAATAAATAAACCAAACAAGTGAAATAAAATTAAAATAATCATTAAATAGATCAATAAAACAAGTGAAATGGAAATAAAGTATTAATTTTCGTCGTGCTACGAGTGAGCTTGAATCAGGGACACCAACATTAGAGGTTGTGTTGTGGCAACAGTGTATAAACGTCAACATCACTTACTGACGTCGATGACGCTTGTATTGGTGTAACCTATAAATTATAAAGATAAAACTAGACACATTTATATGTAGGTGTGTATGTTATGTTGCCTTCCACCCTTGTTTTACTCCCTCTCATGATATTTAAATGAAACATCGGATTATAATTGGGTCAATGGTTTAATTCATGTAATTTAATTGACTTTGATTTTTATTCTTTCTTTGGTTTCAAATTTGAAAGGATTTTAGAGATCATTAGTTAAATTTAGATTTCAATATTTTGAGATCATTAAAATAAAGAATAAATAAAATAATTTAAAATTAAACAACCTAAAGTAGTATGAAACATAGTTACTGCAAGGCAGTATTAATTAAATCTACAAGCGTAATCATTTCATACATAAACAAATAAATAGGACTTTAGGTTAAATGGGTTTATTTCTATACGTTACAGGATTAAACAAGAAAAGAGCTTACACAAACAACATAATGGACGATTTGCTTTTAAGAAGGCTTAGGCTCATTAACGACAAACTCACCACAGACCTAGAAGTTATTCCTGTTACCATTAATTCAGAGAACTTAGGGCAGGCTCAAATTACTTACAGTAAATTAGATGCATCTCTGAAAAGACTTGACAACGACTTGATGGAGTACTTTCGCTTGGCTTCGACACCTGCTTCTGATGAAATATGTTTACTGAGTGGATTGCAACTTCAAACAGAGGAGACTTTGGCTGAACTTAAAGTGAAGATCGATCAAATAACTTTCAAAAGCAATGCTACAGAGAAACCTCCGGAAGCGAATGCCTCGTGCCGACTCCCTAAACTTCAGCTGCCGGTGTATAGTGGAGACATGCTCTTTTGGTGTGAGTTCTGGGACTCCTTCAAGAGCAACATTGATTCAAGAAATCTGCCTGATGTTGACAAGCTCTCCTATCTTAAAGCCTCGGTGACGGGAGATGCCAAGAAAGCCATAGATGGTCTGTCAACTACTAATTCTAATTATAGAATAGCCATATCAATCCTGAAGGAGCGTTTCGGCAAGACCTCTCATCTCATTGACGCGCATTATGCAACACTATATAAGGTTAAGATGGCCAAAGGCACCGCTGAAGACTGTAGAAAGACATTCAACGAAGTTGAACGAAATCTCAAAATTTTGGAATCGTTAGGTGAAAACATCAATCACAATCATCTTCGTTTTATGTTGCTGGAGAAATTTCCACCCGATCTAGTTTACGAAATTAAGCTGAAGGTTAATGATGATTCTATACAAGAAATCAGGAACCAATTAGATAGAATTATTACCGCAAAAGAGGATGCTGAAAGGATTTCAGGAAGAAAACGCACGCATGAAGCAGAAGATAGTACAGTCGGAACTCTACATATAAATGTGAAACGTGCAAGAAGCGCATATCAACCCAAACAGCAACAAGGTCCCCCTAAGAAACAAAATCCTCAAGGAGGTTTTGATAGAAGACCGGAAAGGAAGAATAAGTTTGATAGTATTAATAAACCCAATAAATGGAACAGACCAAACCAAACTCCGACTTCTAACAAGGATCAACCAGAACCTCAGCAGGGCCCTTCAAAGGGGAGACCAGCGTGGACATGCATATTTTGCAAAGGTGATCATTACAATGATAAGTGCTCTGAAGCTACTACCTTAGCAGAAAGAAAGAAACGACTTGGAAAGAAATGCTTCATGTGTTTGAAGTTAGGCCACTTTATAAAAGACTGCAAGAACAAACGTAAGTGTACCATTTGCTGTAGTGAGACACCGCATAACAGAGCTTTATGCCATTTAAATTTTCAGAAGAATACTGCAATGAAGAAACAGTCCTGACGGTTCTAGGAAAGGGATTCACTACTCTTCAAACTTCTGTCGTTAGGGCTAACCCCCTAGATGATAAAAATAAACAATATAAATATAGACTTCTTTTAGATCCAGGCTCTCAGCGCTCCTATGTCACATTTCAAACTGCCAAGGAATTGAAGCTTCCCATTGAAGAGGAAAGTCATTTAACTATATTTACCTTCGGTGAAGATCCTCCTAAAGAAATACATAGTCCAATAGTTACTTTACAATTGCTGTCAAGGACAAATAAGAAGATAGTTATACAAGCCAACTGCGTTGAACGTATTTCAAGAGGATACATACCCACTGTCAAGTTGAAGGACTTACCGGAGTCATATATACTAGCGGATGACGGCTCGCTAAGCGGACAGGTGCAGATTCTGGTTGGAAACGAGTACTACTTCAACCTAATTTACGAGAAGAAAATACAATTGGGTAGTAACCTGTTCCTGGTCGATTCTGCCCTTGGTTGGATAATAAGTGGTAGAACAGAACCACAGCTTAGTGACGAGCCCTATGTAGTGACTTACGCTCAGACTTGTATAGAAACGAAGCTTCATCAACCTGACCCACCCCTTTGTGATGGAGACATAAAGAGCCTCTGGGAACTAGAATGTATAGGTATTAGTGATTCACCGAAAGCAACTAGAGAAGAAGAAGCAATCAAGTATTTTAATAATACCACTCTAAAATTAAATAATCGTTACACGGTAAGCTGGCCGTGGATAACTTACCCACCGGACCTACCCAATAATTATGGAATGGCTTTTGGTCGCTTATCAAGCTTATTGAAGCGTATGGATCAAGGCACGTTGTTATCATACGATGATACGTTTAAACAACAATTAGATAAGGGTATAATAGAAGTTGTACTTGCTTCAAGAACGTCAACGGATAACGTGGTTCACTACCTACCCTTCCATGGAGTAAGCCATCGAGGGAAACCTATGAGAATAGTTTATGATGCTAGCTCCAAGAGCAGCAAAGACACCAAGAGTCTGAACGAATGTTTATACAGAGGACCACTCATGTTAGAAGACCTCACAGGTTTACTCATAAAATTTAGAACTCATCAGATAGGACTAACCTCAGATATTGAAAAGGCGTTCTTACAGATGGCGTTACACGAAAAGGATCGTGACGTAACCAGATTCCTGTGGCTCAAAGATACCTCTAAACCGATATCTCAAGACAACCTATTACACCTTAGGTTTTGTAGAGTTCCATTTGGCGTCATTTCGTCACCGTTTTTGCTTAATGCAACAATCAAACACCACCTGTCTAGTGCGGAACATCAACAAGTCAGACTAAAAGCAAATGACATATATGTGGACAACTTTGTTTCGGGTTCCAGCACTACAGATGAAGCGATGGAGCTCTACAGAAATCTAAAAGGATCTTTTCAAGATATTTCAATGTCACTCAGGGATTGGAGCTCAAATTCTCGAGAATTTATGAAGAAAGTTTCTGATACATGTAAAGAAGATAAAGTAAAGGTACTTGGTTTAGAATGGGACATTAAGAAAGATACTCTTCAGTTGAAACCTAACTTGCAAGAGGAAGCAGTCACAAAAAGAGGAATACTGAAGACTATTGCATCAATCTATGATCCATGTGGTTATGCCGTGCCCTATACTCTATCATCTAAACTCTTTCTACAAGGACTCTGGAAGGCTGGAGTGTCGTGGGACTCGCCATTGTCAAGCGAACTAACAGAAGAGTGGAACGTCATCAGACAGAACTTAGAAGCCATTAGGGAAGTGTCAGTGAACAGATGCTACATGAAGACACCAGTGGGAAAAGGCTACCAACTACACTGTTTCACTGACGCCTCCCTACAGGCTTATGCAGCATCAGTCTTTTTAGTCAACGGCTCGGGGAAAAGCTTCATCATTGGTAAATCCCGTTTAATACCAAGTAAAGATCAGGAGAGTCTCAAGATACCCCGTCTTGAACTATTAGGAGTACTGATTGGCAGTAGATTGATAAAGTTCGTTCTTAAATTCTTCCAGCAGAAGATAGCAAGGCAAGTCTTATGGACCGACAGCCAGATAGTCATAGAATGGTGTAAATCTGACAAACTATTACCACCTTTCGTTGCCAGGAGGATAGAAGAGATCAGAACAAATAAAGATCTGGAAATCAGATACCTTCCAACAGACCTAAATCCAGCAGACGTAGGCACCAGACCCACCTGTTCGAGAGAGGACGGGGAGAAATGGCTGAGTGGTCCACAATTTATAGTAGAAGATCCGAAGACGTGGCCAACTACATCCGGCAGTGGACCCACCAGTTCTCTCTTGACTGGGGAGGGTCTTGGGATCCAAGAAGATGAAGAACTGATGGAAATAGATGATCCAGATATACCTAATGTTAACCCGGCGGAAACGGAAGATGGCACAACTGCAAAAGAGATAATAAATCAAGAGAATGGTCAGATGCCAGACAATAAGTTTCAAAAATTGAAAGAAATTCAAGCAGAGTATTTTCCTCTAGAAGTAGAGGGAAAAGTAACTAGTTTAAGTTTGAATTTAGGCATATTTAAAGATATAGATGAGTTACTGAGGTGCAAAGGTCGTATGAAACACACAAACTGGTCATTTGACAAACGCTATCCTATACTTATTCCAAAAAATTCAGATTTCACCAACGAAATTATAATAAAGACTCATCAAGAAAATAAACATGTTGGAGTGAGTCACACGTTAGACAAGATAAGGGAAACATACTGGATTCCACAAGGAAGAAGCCAAGTTCAAAGGATCCTGAAGAAATGCCCTGAATGTATGAGACATGACGGAGGGCCATATAGACTACCGGAAACTCCTGCTTTACCGAAAGAGAGAGTCAACTATAGTTCTCCATTTACATACGTTGGTACCGACTACCTGGGACCACTTCTAGTTAACAATGGGAATGGCAATTGCAAAAGGTGGATTAGCCTTTATACATGTTTGGCTGTAAGAGCCATTCACCTAGAAGTTGTAAACGACCTAACAGCGGAAGAAGGTTTATTGGCCTTACGCAGGATGATTTCAGCAAGAGGAGTGCCTATCTTGATAACCTCTGACAACGCAGCTCACTTTAAGTTACTCTCGGAGATTCTTCAGAATCCATACTGCGTAGATAAAGAAATAAAATGGAAATTTATACCACAGTTAGCACCATGGCATGGAGGATTCTACGAGAGATTAGTCGGATTGGTTAAGAACTGTATGAAGAAAACTTTACAGAAACATTTATTGAATGACAGCCAGCTGGTTACAGTGGTTAAAGAAATAGAAGCGGTTCTTAACACAAGACCTTTAACTTACGTGGACTCGGAGCCTGATCATGTATTAAAACCTTCAGACTTTCTTACCATGGGAAAATGTATCATTATGGAAACGTCAGGAAAGGATCCTACTACGTCACAAGGAACGGTGACTAAAGACAATTTAATTAAAGGTTGGAAGAAAGCACAGATAATTCTAAGAGAATTTAAAGAGATGTTCGAGAACCGGTATCTCCTAAATTTGAGAGAAAGATATTCCCACCATCCTAAAGAACCTAGGGTAATATCCAAGTTGGCTCCAAAGATAGGTCAAATCGTGCAGATCAAAGGTGACACGAAGAACAGAGTCAATTGGAAAGTTGGGAAAATAGTATCTTTAAGAAAAGGCGCCGACGGTTTATGTAGGGTTGCCACGGTACGAGTAGGAGATACAGAGTATACAAGATCTATCGCGCATCTCTACCCGTTAGAGATCGAAGATGGAGAAGAACAGTGTAAACAAACATCATCTTACGACGAAAGCGCAGAAGAACCTCTGCAACTTCCTAATCTACCCCGTTCGTCACGCAGAGATGACATGACGGTGGATTTCGTCAACGATGTTGCCGAATCCGAGTCTCTTTCTGAGCAAAGATGCACGCAAGCAGTCAGAGATAAGCCAGAAGAAGAAGTACAACCTTATGCCTCGCCAGTAGAGGGAAGGAGTTCCTCTCAACGAATCCTAGAGCCTATGTATAGTGAGTCAAATAAGCCTAAGCCTAAGTCTATGTCCGAACCAGAACCGTTCGCGGTCGTCGACCTCGAATCTTACGAGCACACTAAGCCAGAATCACACAACCTGGAGGAGGTTACGCTAGGCAACGAGTCAAGACCTAAGAGAGCCGCAGGTCTTCGAGCCCTTGAGAAGATCAAAGAATGGACCAGCAATCTAGTCGCCCTATTCCTGCCTGTGTTGGGGAGTGTCGCGACGGACGCGAAAATCCGATGCCACAATACTAATTCACCTGCGGCAACACCGAACAGCGCCCTCTAGGTGGAACTGTGGTAAGTTAACCAACGTAGTAAGTTGGTGAAGCTAGATTCAGTATGGCGCGAAACGCGCTAGTTCTATAAAATGTGATATAAAGTGAGGAAGCCTACAGCTGTCCGGAATCATCTAAAGCTAAGTATTTTATTTACTTGGTGAAAGCTCGCAGTAGTGGTATGGTTTCTCTGTGCGATTATCTCCTTTATTCCTTTCTGGTTCGAGCTTGCCACGTGACCTTGACGTGGAAGCTATTGGGAGCCCATCTTAGGTAAGGCGGACTAGGGACTTATGATTGTGTAGGAGTCTGCGGCTTCGGCCGCAGATCCTCCTATATCAATGTGTAAGAGAATGGCAGGTTTAGCTGCTAGATGCTCCCCGTAAGGGGAGCGGCTACTATAGAGAAAGGCGTTAGGAGTTCTGTGGCTTCGGCTGCTAGGTTCTCCTTTATCCCCGTGTAGGAGTAAGGTGGCTCCGGCCGCTAGTTACTCCTTTATCAGCACGCAAGGGGCAGCTTCGGCTGTGGTACGCCCCCTTGAAACCAGAGAAAGGCGTTAGGAGTTCTGTGGCTTCGGCTGCTAGGTTCTCCTTTATCCCCGTGTAGGAGTAAGGTGGCTTCGGCCGCTAGTTACTCCTTTATCAGCACGCAAGGGGCAGTTTCGGCTGCGGTACGCCCCCTTGACTATACAGCTACTTAGGTAGTTGGCATTATGTAACCTACATCCGGCCGGGTAAGATGGGGCTCACTAGTAAGATATATAGATTTATGTGTGGGGGTTAATGGTTTGGAGAATACCATGTTCATAGAACAATTTTACCCACAGATCTCGGGTGTCATACATTCAGCCGCCTTAAGATAAGCGAAGCAGATTAAGGCTCCTCTGGCCCAGGAGTTGAGGTGCAGAGAGAGTGAGGATGAAGAGTCCCTTATGGGATATGAAGGTATGTATGCGATGCATTCTATTTCCCAATTAGATCCCCCCATATAATAAGCATATATATATAAGTTGCCGCCTTTCCCCTCTTTACGGTCTCATTTATATACCGTAGGCGGCTAGGGGAGAGGCGGCCACACTTTAAGCCAAATCTCATAGAACAAAAACTAGCTGTATTTAACGCTACAATTTCACAACATTACCTAATCTGTGGTTAGGTTATATTGTAATCGTTTGGTAAGAAGTTTCAAAACAATGAAAAAGTCGTCAAGCGTGAGCATCGATCGGTGCTTGAGATTAGCTGTTTACGTTCTAACTTTGTTCTTTACAGTTTCACAACTATGTAACGTCTAAAACGAATATAAAGTTCGAAATTTAAAATATAAATTCGTTTTTTTTTTTGGGTCGATCGAGCATTAATTTTTTTTTTAATTATAGCGGTAAAGGAAATACACATTCTGTGAAGTGTTCAGCTGTCTACCTATTACGGTTTTTGAGAGCCCGCCGACAGAAAGACGGGCAGACAGTGGAGATTATTAAGAGCCCATCAACGTGCTGGGGATCAAGTTTTAGCTACTTTTTGCCTCAAATTTCTTATATTCAACAATTTAACTACTTTAGTTATAGTAATCATCTGTATACATCCATTATGTATATTGTTATTGTCAATAAATAGAATAATTGAGCCTTAAAAAAAACAAATTAAATACTTATTTACCTACGGTTTATTTTATATGCCTTTAAATGAGGTAAAAAGGCAATGAAAGTTTGTATAGGAAACATTTTTTTAAGCTACAAACTTGAAACTTTGAGAAAAGGTGTTATATCAAAATAGAAGAAAAGTAATTTCACGTTTTTGGAAATTCATCCCCTAAGGGGTTGAAAGAGGGGATGAAAGTTTGTAACCATGGGGATGAAGTTTTAGCTACTTTTGCCTCAAATTCTCGTATTCGACAATTTAAGTACCTACGATTTATTTTTATATGCCTTTATTTCATAATTATACTTTTAATTGGACCAGTTTTAATAAGCTTCACAAACACTAATCAATAACCTACTTGATCTCTTTTAAACTGTCCAAGCGTAGAATTTATTCCATATACTTACTTAATTGCTAATAGTGACCGGTTCCCTCATAAACGTATAAGCAATGCGAGCTAATAGATTATAATGAATTCTGACACTCGGCGCCATAAAGAATGCATTTTTTTTTTCATACCGCACTTTGTTTACTTCCGTAAAACGGAACGCACAATAGAAAAAAAAACGCACTTTCACTCTCAACTTTTACTATCTGTAATCAGTTTAATGAGACCGATATAGAAGTAGCCTACATTTGAATGGCGGCTATCAAATTTACGGTCTCCTCAAACTGGTCGGATAGCGGTTATTACGACTGCTCTATCATGTTGACCAAGCTAAAAACAACTTTATTGCTAAAACATAAGGTTCAAAATAGTAAATACGGTATGTTTAATATTGTAAATCCAGGCTGAATGCTAGAACGCTCAAGTCCCTGTCGTTGCATTTATGAGGCAATGTGCATGTCGTTTTGTGATTTTTATTTCGTGTCGTGAGTAAATTACTTCCGCTTATTACTTTATGGAAAAATACATATAAACACAGATATGGAAAATGCGATTGCGACATACCTAACGCATGCATTTCTCAACTCGAATCGTATTTTTCCGCAAACGTGTTAAGTTGCGTTATCAGGGTTAATTAACCTTTAAAAGCATAGATAATATTCAAACTATTCTATTCAACGATAGACAGAAAACGTTACTTATATTATGCAATTATGCACAAGGTTAATCTACTTGTAATTGCTCTTTGTTAATACGGGTAAATAAACGATTTTTCATAAATTATGATACGAAATTCGAAGATTAGCTATCCTTATCTTGGTGGCTTTTGCACTATTTGAGTGATAGAGATGGAAAGTTCACGGTATGACCCGGGACCTACCATAAATTCTGGACTCGACACAGTTAAGTCTCTCTCTAGCAAGTGAGTTTTCATAAATCAAATCAGCACTGCATCACAACATCACATATTAGGTCGGGACGCTTCACTTGGCAACCTTACTGACCTACTTTAAAAATAATACATACAAACATAAGGTTATACAGGGTGTTTCGTCCAAAGGGACAGTAAGAAAAATAAGTCGTCCAAAAGAGAGGTATGGGAACTGTTGTAAGGCACAGCACAGCGGATGTCATTCCAGATTTAGAGCAGAGCCCAAATGGGGAAGTACCTCCACCTTACAGAAAACCGCAGCCAAATAACACTGGACTCTAATCATAGTGTTGTTCCTGCCGGTGAGTAAGGTTGCTCAAGAGTGCGGAGTGTTATTGGGACCGTGCGAAGTGCATGGTGGGGGTAAGCAAAGCGATCCCAGCGCATAAGGTGGTAAAAATTTGAACTAACTGCGGATAGCGTCTTAAACATTTCGTACAATTATATGGCTCGAAATGAAACTTTGATTTACGATTACTCCTGAAATATTCATTTAAATTGTATGGTGTAAGGGACCATTGTAATCTGTATGAAATGAAATTTTTCTTCTTCTTCTTCTTCTTCTTAAAATGCTTAATATAACTAACGTATTTATTTCGATAATTGTTAATAATGTATCCATGAAAATAGCTTTGCAAATGCCACATATTACGTGATCTTTTTCTAGAAGTTAAGAATGGATATAGTAAGTTATCCTTAAAAGATAGACATTTAACATCGCGGACTTTTTTGTAGACCTATGAATGAGAAACAACCCCACCATACATTGTGTTGTTATAGCTCAAACGGATTAGGCAGCGTTTTCGATTAAAGCTCCTAGTCAGCGTGATTTTTTCCGAAAACGTCGTTATATTTCAAACAATTTACACAAAACCTTAACAAGTTATATACTTAAGCATTCCTCAAGAATCACTCTATTGATAGATGAAAGTCGTATGAAAATCCGTTCAGTAGTTTTTAGTTTTGGAGTAGTTTTATAAGATGTAGTGAATTGACGTTTTCCCCTAGACTTGCCGACACTAGGTTGCGTGACAGTCGTGCACGCTCCCAATTAGTGCGGCAACGCGCATGTAACTCCTCTGAAGTTGCAGGAGTAGGTACATAGGCTGTGGAGACTGCTTACCATCAGGCGGGCCGTATGCTTGATTACCACCGCGTGGCAAAAAAAGAGACTAGTTCGAGATACGAAAATGTTCATTTACAGATTTCCTAAAGACACTACGCCCACCAAAACCTGCCATAATAATTTCGATTTGTCTCAAAATAAATCAATATAGAATGGAATGAAATTTCTCTAAACGACTAGGGTTTACATCTAGCTGGGAATCAAACCCGGTGAAATGTGTAAATTGACAGGAAGGTATTTTATTGCGCAACTGGACAGTAAGACCTGGATGTTTTCTTCCATGCTACTTACAATATGAAAGTCTGCAAGTTATTATTAACGATCGATGAAGTGCCAAATTCTGTCATTTAAGTAAAAAAAACGATGCCTCAGAGCAGTGACCGAACAATTTAGTACAATAAAATCGTCTTGTTCTGAAAATCGATCACGCTGATCTCGGATCTGTAAATTTTTTCTTCAAAATCGGCCTCATGGATCCTAAGAACAAAAGATTTTGCCTCATGTATGTACTGCCATCCTGTATACTAATACAAAAGATCACGTGTGAATCCTCCCCAACTCGTCCAAGACACGTAAAAATTGTAAAATGTTCAGTTTTCATTCCATTCGGTCGTTCATTCCATTGGGTCGTTCACTCAGAGGTTACTGGCTCCGAATTTCTAGCGATATGACTGACTAATACATAGTGGAATAAATAGCGCGAAGGCTAAAGCAATTGGCTTGTCTTCTGACGGATCAAATAATGATTAATCGCCATTCCTTTGAAGGCAAAGATGTATGGCTATGTGCTTTGTGGAGGGTAGAAAGTTGGAGAGTACGATTGCAGTGTGAGCCGTGGCTGAATTGTAAAACTCTTCATATATATAATAATAATTAGCCTCTTTATTTCCATAATGAATAACTAATCTAAGAACATATTAAATATTCAGCATGCATAACATAATTATTAAGATTACGACATTGATTATTAAATTGTAGTCTAATCATGATTCGGACAAAACTCTTCATTATATATGACTGAATGTCAAAATTATGAAATATAAAAAAAATATTGGCGCCCTCGTGTTACAATTAAACAACAATATCAATATATTTTTTAACCTTCTTAAAATTTGTCTAAGTGATTTCCATTTCACTACTTTAGGTAGTCTAGTAGTAGCCCTTTGTGCGAGCGTTGAGAACAAGTGGTCTCAAAGTGGTAAAAAAAATTTTCACATCCATTTTTTATTACAACTTTTTTTTAGTAATATGCCAAGTCTTCTATTGTAATTCACAGTATTTCATTGCAGTATTCATCATATATTTATATACAATTACTAGTAAAATATGTAATCTACAAACTAACCTATATTGTTTACTCCATACATGCTGATACGAAAACAACACAAAGATGATATATGTATGTATTATTGGCCGGTATATACCTGCCTCGATCATAATGTGACTTTATGCTTTCGTTACCTAATCTATTACACGTTTTTTCGGCTAATTTACATAGAGTAAGTATCAATGGCGAGATTTCCATTAGCGCAAATGAAAATGAACTCGCACTCAACAAAATGTAAATCAGTATACGACGTAATTCAACGCATTAAGGAAATGATTATTTTATGACCTACTTTATAATTTGTTCAATGACATCTGCGCTGATAAAACATTGGGGCGTGTGATACGATAAGAGAATTAAAAGATATAATCTAGTTTTGTTTTCTTTTTTATTGTTTGTATATAAACAATAATGTATTATTAAGAGGTAAGTATACTACGTGATCCATACAAAAAGAATAAACGTTTTTCTACTTCTAAATATTTTCCATTCTCCATGATATTGTAATATGTTATTGTATGTTTTAATTTTTTTTCAAAATTTGCAATTTTCTTTTGAACGAAACCTATAAACCTAGAATATACTATGCTGAAGCGATCGACATCAAAATCAAAGTGATTTGTTAAGATTTCGTTAGTGGAAAACGTTTTCTCCCGAAATGGAATTTCATAGAAAAAATACCGTTATTTCGCTAGGATCGCGAAGCTATTCTTCCCTCTTAATAATGAATTGATTAGCTATATTGAAAAGTATCTGGTGGGACCAAACCCAACCCCGTTGGACAGTAAAAAACGGCGTTTAAGATCTTGCGGGGCCCCCGTGAGGTTGGGGGCCCCGGGCACGTGCCCAGAGTGCCCAATAGGAAAGAGGGGCCTGGGTGGGACTGGTGGGAAAAGAGCGATGAACACGCTTGGCCTGGCTAAGCTAAAGTGTGAACTTTGTGTTTCGAAGGCACTAATTTTTATGCTACAGGTTAATTCGTTGAAAAACGTTTTTTAAATGCATATTGTTGATAATTTTAACTAAGGTTTGTGTACCAAAGGAAAATATTTTGAAAGATAAATAGGTACGTTTTGTTCCAGTTAAAATGATTGTAGTTTACATTTTAATAATATTTTGTAAAAGATGTGCAAGTAAGAAAATTATTCAATGTTTTTTTTTTGCCAACGTGTTTTTCAGTCACCCTGTATTTTCAATTTGAATGTTTCAAATAACTGCTGGCAGGTGCTACACTAGAATAAAAAGATATTTTGATGTTCGTATTTGATCATCACATTAATTTTCTTAGCATTTCGAATCATCACAATACTTAGAGATACTTAGAGGTGTGGAAAGTTTCAAATAAGTTGTAAAGTACTCGAAAAATGCATAAGAAACGAAGGAAACTTTTATTTTGGAAACGTAATTTTTCGATTCCCATACAAATTAACAAAAATATGAGAAAATTTACAAAAAAATTCAATGTGGATAAACTAAAGGTTTTAATAATCGTACCTTAAGAGGCTGTCAATACCTAAAGCGCGCACACTGTCTATTTGTATCGGAGTAAATGAGATAGCACTGTCGCATGTTACTGGGCCTGAGCAAGGGAATAATAATAAATATTTAAATAAAAAAAAGTGGATTATTAGTGTAATATTTTACTCAACCACGGTTTAGATATAAATGTTTTGAAATTGTGATTTTAATTGCAGACCCATAAGTCAAAACAATAAAGACATAAAACCGTTTAATTGTGATTTTAAGACCAATCTTTGCAATTATTTTCTATCGAGCCGATTTCGTTCAATCGTGTATCGAGTACAACCACGGTCTTTGAAATATAATTAATATGAACATATATTTTTCTTACTTGACTAAAACAAATAGTCTTTCTTAAAAAACTGTTTAAGTAACATAAATTTCAAGGACATTTGGTGTTGACAGCCTCTTAAGGGGGAAGTATATATTAGTGATAGTTTTTCCACTTTTTTACTATTTTCCATTCTCCATGGTTTTTTTTAGTATGTTATTAACACAATGAAAAACTAGGTTTACAGGTTTTCTTATTTGTCATTTTTATTTTAAAGCGAAACCAGGCCTATGGAACTCTCTTATATCGTCCCGGAGTAGAAATTATAAATAAATAAATATTATAGGACATTAGTACACAAATTGACTAAGTCCCACAGTAAGCTCAATAAGGCTTGTGTTGAGGGTACTTAGACAACGATATATATACTTAATATATAAATATTTATAAATACTTAAATACATAGAAAACACCCATGACTCAGGAACAAATATCCATGCTCATCACACGAATAAATGCCCTTACCAGGATTTGAACCCGGGACCATCGGCTTCGTAGGCAGGGTCACTACCCACTGGGCCAAACTGGTCGTCAAGAAATTGTCTTACCAAAGCGTATTTGCCTGGCAATCCTTAAGGCGATGCACTCCCTAACCTCAAACCGACCTTGTGCACAACACAGCTATCCCAAGATCCCGAGGTTAACAATCACCAAATAGCTTTGACTTTTGCCTCTCGGGAGCGGCTATAAAGGTCGGGCCACACCTACATTTCTACTAAAGGGTGCAACTTAATAGTGATTTCTGAGGACATACGTCCTTTTTATGTCTAAATGGCAATTATCTTGATTTATTTAGCGATATGGGTTTATTTGAGGGTTGTAATTTCGACGTTTGTAACCTTAAAATAATTTTTAGAGAAAGGTAAGACGTTTAGTTACCTCTCGTTTGGGATTTTTCATGTGCGCGAAAGTATTGGATGTACTTTGCCTCTTCTATTGAGTAATTTACATATGTAGCTACTAACCACCTTATTCATAAACGTCTACTAAAGTTACGAAGCCGCTAATAATCGTTTTTCTCTTTCCGACGTATTGGAATGAATGAAAGGGACAAACGATTATTAGCGACTTCGTAACTTTAGTAGACGTTTATGAATTAGGGGGTTAATGTTTCTAAATAGACTATTAAGCTTATACGCTAACTAAGCCAAAGAAATTCAAGTTTCCAGTATGAGTTTCTTCAAGAATTAAGAATTGTAGGTACGGGTTTTTCAAGGTGTATTCCCATCTGTGCCCGCCCCACGTGACCACCGCCATACAAGAGGCGGGAACAGATGGGAATGATTTGTATGTAGCGCCTATCCCTATTTGAGGACAGATGGGAATACACCGTTTTTAGTGTCGGAGAAGTGCAAGTGGCATCCCTGGAGCCTAGCCAAGTAACAAGAGTTGGTAGAAAACGCTGTCATCTTGGCTACGCCCTCTGGTGACTACGTTATCTACATGATACCAGTCGGGAGACACTAGAGCGTTCGGGCATTCTCGGCTCCGTTCGGGTCAGCATTGCTCCGAGCAATTATTAGGGTTGGCACAAGTCGACGTCCCTTTGCATGCACAACTACAGATAGAATAATTACTTGAATTTTGACAACCCTAAATAGCAGAAAGGGATAGTGTACATTAGACTCTAACATGACAAATCTTGCTGTCTCTCTCTAATCATTAGAATCTCTGTCAAAATGTCGGTTTTGTAGGAAGTGTCATTTCTGTACGGTAGGTAGTATATTACTTATTCTGTGATAATACGGTAAAGTTAATTAGAGAAGAAGAAGAAATAAGACGGGTTTCATGCTTGCCTTACACCGACGAGGTGTAAAAAAGTTTACATTTCAATTTCATATTTATTTTATTTCTTGTTTATTGTTTACTAGAGTTCAATTGCATTTCAGTAAAAAATACTTCACACCAAGCCTCTCAGTTCTCACGATACCATGCTATTTCATTTGTTTACTCCATACTATAATGAGGAATTACTAATGTGAGTGAATGAATCAAACAATGACAGCTAACCACAGCTCTTGAGGCTTTTATCTTCTACAATAAGTACAATATCCCCATGACCAATGTTTTGTAACATTAACTGTATAATAAGCAACAAAAGTTGACAAAATATATGGAAGGCGCTACATACAAATCATTCCCATCCGTGCCAGCCTCTTGTATGGCGGTGGTCACGTGAGGTGGGCACAGATGGGAATACACCTCAAAATAATGATATTTATGCGCGGCTCGTATTCGCATACAAAACTTTAATTATAGTTCTACGTCAAATATTCTTCTTCCTCGCGCTGTCCCGGCATTTTGCCACGGCTCATGGGAGTCGGCCAAAGAACCCGTCTGCGTATCGTTGTCGTCGAATCGAAAATCGGCGTATTGTTTGTCGGAAAATCAATAGGGCACCGAATAAAACACTAGGGGTACTGGATGTATCAATACGCCTCCCGACTTCCATCCTCAAATGGCGATCCTGCCACTAACTTCCACTGCCTCTGTCCTGGTAACTACTCATTATTAGGCGATCACAGTGGCGCCACATCCACCGCTGTGATAACCGCCTTAGCTTCAGCCACGGAAGCCCATCGTCCTGCGGCGTTATATTTATCCATCCTGTCGGGACTTGTTTCCGATCGGCATATTTGTTTTAATTCTCGGCTTAGCCCGATTTGGACTGCGTGGGTGTGGGCTGTATTTGCCACAAAAGGCATACTTATTGCTTTAATTTATCATCCTTTGTTTAGAAGTGATCTCTTTTAAAATGCTTTAGTACCTACTACTGTTTGTGATTAACTACCACGAATTCACTTAAAATCTTCAGAATTTCGAAGACGGTTACCAATTGGTATGTTCCTCGATTTTTTGAAGACAGCTGTTTAGAAAAAACCTTTTTTGTTTTTTTTTCATTCATTTACTCAACATTTACTAGGGAATGCAAACCGGTTTTAACCGAAACCGAAAAAACCGGTTAAAACCGGTTTTTTGACGGAAACCCAAAACCGGGTTTTTAGAATTTGAAAAAACCGGTTTCGGTTTTATTCGGTTTTTTTATATTTACCTAAGTTGCATGTTTTATTCATTATAAGGGTATAAATCGGTCCTAAACCGGTTGAATCGACATCAAATCAAATAATGTGGTGTTGTGTTAGTTTGATCATAGACTTTTTGGCGATGATCCATCTATCAAGTCAAAATTACAGAGCCTTGAGCATCGCCGTCGAGTCGCTAGCCTATCGGTGTTCTTTCGGATACATTTCGGGGAGTGTGCACAGGAACTGCACGATCTGATCCCACCTTCCCCTTTCCATCATCGGACGTCCAGGCGTGGGGAGCGAATGCACCCGTTCGTGGTACACATTCCATTTGTTCGCACTAAATGGTTTGCCTCCTCATTTTTGTTACGGACGGCTAAAGAATGGAATGCGCTCCCGTCCTCTGTATTCCCTGATAAATATGACCTCGGTCTCTTTAAAGCAAGAGTGAATAGGCTACTACTGAATCGGTGAGCTCCATCTTAGGCCCTGTCTTCACTTTCCATCAGGTGTGACTAGAGCCAATCGCCCATCAGTTTTTAATAAATAAAAAATCATTTGTAACGCTAAATGAATTTTTACGGTACAAAAATACGCAAGATTTCAATAATTGAAAGTATTGGCAGTGGCAGGACATCCGTGCTGGTGTACGAATTGTATAGTAGTACTTTTTAATAAAAATGGGTATAAAAGGTCTTATTTATAATTTTATTATGCGATGCGCTATAGAAAAATTCCACGTAATCATGGCAGCTTTAGAGTCTTTTGTTGGTTCGGTGATAACGACTTACCGACAACCTTTTTTGTCTCTTTCGCACTAATAGGAAAGGGTAGTTCAAACCCTAAAGAATGGAATTACTTGACTACCTGTGTTTGCCCAGTTTAAGCTAACACTATCAGTTTCTACTCGTAATATACTAGAAGAAAGCGAAAAACTTAGAGCAAGATTTCGGATTAGGCCATTTGATTTAAGACAAATAACATTAAATTATAAATTGATATTGTCATATATTTAAGAAAAAATGACAAATGACAATGTCTAAACAACAAACCAAAAAAATAATTTAATAAAATTAGTTTGTTCCTATTCCTAGTTACAAATAACATTAAGTCATTTGACAATTCCCATACAATACAATAAAATAGTCAGATATTCTGTCTTTAATTTCGTGATAAAATCGTGTATATACTATACTAGCATTCGTTTTTACACGTGAAGCAATCTTTTCTTTATTCCATGGCGATGAATTTAAGAATTGTTCATTCTAAAAACCGAAACCGGTTTTAACCGGTTTCGGTTTTTTTTTGGTAAAACCGAAGAAAAAACCGGTTTTGAAAAACTTCCGGTTTTTGCATTCCCTAACATTTACTAACACGGCAATATTCATTTTACATATTTTTCGCCAAACTGCTTGGCAGTTTGTTGGCGTTGGATTGAAAGGATAGGTTGTCAGGTACCTATATCCTCTTATCCCCTGGTCATCTGTAGGACTAAGATGATCGGCTCTTTATCATTTGTCACCATGCCTGTCACGTTCTAACAAGTATGTAAGCGCGAAAGTGACGCGCATAGTGACAACTGATAAAAATGGAACCATGCTGCCACCGCAGGTCTGAATACTCTAAATTTGATGATGCGATCGTAGAATAATCGAAAAAAATACTCTTTCAGCTCTTAAAATATTATATGCATACCTACAATAAATATGAGACGCTTTCTTGCAGAATCTCTGGAAAGAGCTATCGTACTATTTAAGAAGCGTTCGACGTGATTTCACGGGCCCGATCATGGTTTATAGCTTAAGAATTTATTTCTCCAAAAGAATATTAGAATTCACTCTTAAAGCCCGACCAGAAATATATGATCAATTTCAAGAGGGCGCTGTTATTCTTAAGTATAGGGTGACAGTTCAGTTTAGTACGAAAAATGTAGTTCCAATGAAATTCCGCAATATGGCGCGTGATCATATATTACTGGTCAGGTTTTACATAGCAAAGCACTACGTCATCCATGGTGACACCTTTACATTGGTCATAAAACTTTATCTTTGCGAATACAAAAGGACAAAAGAGGTGTGAAGTGTTTTGCCGCACGTCCCATCCATATAGTGGGAATAACTGGTTATGATACTTTCTTTCTGGGATAATATCGACACGTTATTAGGTAAATGAATAGTGATGGGTAGGACATCAATTTAAAATGAGTTTGTATGAGTACCTCATTCTCTAAAATGAGGTGTTACAATGTCTTACTTCAAATGAGGAGAGGTACTAGCACTTTTGCAGCATCGACTATTCCATCAACTCCAACGGCAGCAAACCATATTTAATGTAAATACATATTTAGGCATTGCTAAACTTCCTTTTAAATATTTACTTGGAGTGCAATTCTGGAGGTTAAAAACAGAACTTTAACAACAGAAGACATACATTTAAGAATCAAACTAAGGAGTTAAAGTACATACATCCTATTGCAACTTAATATGATGCTTTTATGAAACTTGTTCTAATTTAGCAGTTTATTATTTTTATTGTTAGATTGTTCAGTATCAATCCTTGCTACTTGATATCATTTTAAGTTTAACATTCATATATTGAAATAAATACTAACCATAAACTACCAGACAAACAATTAACAAACTAAGGAGAACAAATCCAATATTTTTTGTACCATTATTATATAGAAATTACTAACTTACCACCTCATAATTTATCAGTAATAATAGCATTGTTATATTATAACAAACGAAAGCCTCAATAACGTTCGCGCGGTAATGCCACCGGCGTGTAATATACACTTGATTTTTGTATGCAAAAGACACAAAGAAAGACCCACAGGTATATTTTATCGCGAAAACAATGTTAATATATTGTTATTTTGGTATAATTATAAGAATGGTCACTGATCACTATTTATAAAACACAACTAAAGATTACGAACAACTTTTTCGAGTTTCTCGTACTATAAATATGTCAAAATCATAAATGATCGAAATACTATACGAAGCACGTTAACAAAAAGTATTACAAATTCAAATCGTTAAAATGTACATGTTTATTTCACCTATACAAATTATATTTACTTTTTTATTAATAAACTAATGTAAAATATCATATTTTGTGTACGCCACTATATTATATTTCAATAATTTAAATAATATTTTGGTCTCTTAAACGATAACTGTTTCTAAGCTAGCTTCGTAAATGCCCAGTGAGACTTGGTTGGCATTTCAATCGCTTATCAAGTAACCATTTCACTGTCCAGTCTAATTGATTCAGATTATACATGACACCAGCAATATGAGTCTTGAGGTCAGGTTATACTGGTATGCGCGTTAGTACAATAATAGCAATAGCTAACAAATATGGAGGCCTACCGCGAACCACGAAGTTTTGCTTTGCTGTCGCACTTACGTATGAAATTACAAGTGCGACAGAGAGAAAAAACTTTCTTCGGTAGGTTCTTGATGACTTAGATTTTTCGCTTTTGACAAGTAACTTAGCAATGCTAGGATCAAAATGACGTAATATGTATGTAAGCTTGCGGACGCTTACGCTTGTTTTCTTTCGTGTTTCATTTTTAACGTATTTTCGATGAGGTGTTATTGAAGCACGGCGCGTGTCTGTCTCACTCCCTCTTTCGGTAAATCTAATTCATTGTTTCATTTTGAAAGGATTTTTGAGGGGATGTCACAGTGAGGCGAGTGAATAAACACAACGCATTTCTCGGTGGACCTTTTGTCCTTGCAATAAGGTTTGTAGTTGGGCAGTTGATAGTGTGAGCGATGAATGCGATGACGTCAATGACTCATTTCTTCATTTGAATGTCGGCGAGCACCGAGCGCCTCGCGACTCTCTTGCGAGTTGTGAGGAACGCGAGTGAGTTTGAAAGGCTGAGAGTTTTTTTTCAAATTTGAAGTGTTTGAATGGTTTGAGTGGTAAGAGCTGTGTGTGATGCGCGCGAGTAAATGAGTAAAATTACTTGAGGAGTGATGTATGACATTTATGCGGTGTGAAGTTCTGCGACAATTTAACTAAATGAGTGGTACAAATGAGGTGCCTCACGAGTGAGCAACTCAACACTATAAATGAAACTTTTCGATACAAATCGAATTTACTATGAAATTAATGTTTTTTTACGTTTTTTTTTTTAAATAATAGACTACAAATCAAAATGTTGCAATACTAGGAAAACTTAAATATTTAAATGTAGTAAAGTAATTAGGATTTAGGATCAAGATTGTTTAGCTCGAGTATACTTTAAGCGAAACTGGCAGCTAATTGTTTTATTACCCTATTGTAAAAGAGCCGTTAGTCTTTTTTTTTCCTCTAGCATAAGTCTTTTTCCACCTCTATTTTCTGGCCTCTCCCTACCCCCCCACCCCCCACCCCTGTACAGTCAGCATCAATAGTAGCGGATGAAACAACGCGCCAAAAGTATCTGACATCTCAATCTCAGATAACTTTTCCAAATATTGATAAATTTCTAAAATTCACGTTCAAAGTATATCTTTTACAGTCTTTATTGGTCTATATTAAAGATATCACAGTTTGTTAAGCTGTTACATAATGGTAGATACTTATGAAGCGTTATTTGATCCGCTACTTTAGATGCTGACTGTACATCAGCCCTAAGTTAGACACTTTTAAAATGAGGTTAGTATAAACACATTTTAAATTGGCACTCGCACCGCTACGTCCCGCATCCCAGGTCCCAATTTTCCGCCATGCTCAGCAAATGACAACTCCAGTTTGAACTTCGAATGCACTTTTTCCCTGACCCAGATCTAGGTGACCTGGATTTTTAGGCCGATCTGATATCGGAGAAGTTTACCTTTATTTTATAGGTTTCCTTGGCTGTACATTTACTCAAGTCAATTGAATGTAAATTTTGTTTAATTAAGTTTTCGGAAGTTTGAATCTATGTTTACCTACTTATTCGGTAACATTCAAAATATTTTCAAAGGTATAATGGTATAGAAAATATTATTTGCACCGATGAATCATATCGCTAATGGGGTATACCTTTTACAACAGGGTCATAAAACAATTAGCCGCCGGTTTCGCTTAAAGTATACTCGACCTAAACAATCTTGATCCCAATTACTTTCCTGTATTCTAACTTTTCAATTCAGTCTATTATAAAAAAAAAGATTTATGACCAATGGGCGCAAACTATATTTCGTCGTCTAGATATACCATTTTTTGCCGTTTACAGGGTTTCTAAGTACCTACTTCCTACTAAATCGAGATCGCAGTAGAGGGCTATAAAATTGTGGCGTGCGATTTCCCGTAATCAATTTAATGTCATTACTTATTATGTAAGATAATACGGCGCTGGTGATACCGTTTCCCGTTTCCTTGATCTTCGTCGAAATAGGTAGGATGTGTGTGTGTGTGTGTGTGTGTGTGTGTGTGTGTGTGTGTGTGTGTGTGTGTGTGTGTGTGTGTGTGTGTGTGTGTGTGTGTGTGTGTGTGTGTGTGTGTGTGTGTGTGTGTGTGTGTGTGTGTGTGTGTGTGTGTGTGTGTGTGTGTGTGTGTGTGTGGGAAGTGGGATTTGTGGTCTAAAGGCTTCTACAGACTACAGACATTGCAACAAATTGCATGCGATTTTAGATAGAGATAATTGCTGGCTCGGTAGGAGTAACGAAATTGGTCGATCAAATGCCCCAGCAATGTACATTATAAATCGCACTCGATTATTGGTGACGTTTGGAGAAGTGCTAATGTGGAAAATATGTCAATTGAATACTGTAAACGTATTGTTAAATAAATATGCGACACGGATATTCATTAAGATTAGATTATAATAAAATACATATTAAAATTTGAATTATTCTCGCGAAATGAAGACCCTAAAGTAGGTATTTGCATAAGTAGATTATGGAGTACAGGCGATTTTTTTTAAATTCCTATAGGTAAATAGGTCGTTTTTAATTTAGTAGGTACAAGTAGGTATTCATCTTACTCAGGTCAAAAAAATAGATTCGAAAGTTAATTAAAGAGGAAAAAGTAGAGTCTAATACCTATACTAAGTTGTTAGGACCTAGCTGTACACTGAATATATAATAAACATTAAACATATAAAATGTCTTGAATAAGCTAGCCTATTTCATCGATTTGACATTTAAGAAGCTGAAGAATTTCACGAAGAAAATCTCTTAATTCCACACTAGCAAACCCTTTACACATCCTACATAAATCCAGGCGAAGGACTCACGCACACACGCTCATAAAAATCAATACGGAACGAATGAAAACACAAACAGCTGATCGTAAGCAACAAATGTTGAAGTAAATAAATGTCCACTTACCATGACTTTGGCTGGTCAGCGGGGTTATTATAGTTAGAAATAGCGGGATATCTGTAATACAAAATTGCAATATGTTACGAAAAACACTCAAGCAATAGCGTTAGATATTATTGGGGGAAATGGCCCGTGTTATGTTGCTGCGTTGTAGTGCAACGAACAAAGGATTCAGTTATGTGGTTTTACAACTCACCTCTGCGCTGTGCACTCTAGTACTTTCTTCTTTTCCCATCCTTCCTGTGTTTTGACCCATTCCTCGCCAGGTGAACGCCAGTCTTTAGAAATAAAAGGCATATTTTTCGACACAAACACAAGTCCAAAGCGCGAGCGGATCGCCGCCGCACGAGCAAACGTCTACGGCGCGAGACGCGATTTGACAAGCTCGTTTGCGATGTGCTATGTGCTATGCAGTGCTATGGCTAGTTTGGCTGGAGCAAAGCAAGAAATGCATGCGCGCAAACGAGACGAACTGTTTAGAGCGAGACTGCGACGCGCATGGCCTTTGTTTTGTTGTTACAACGTCATAAACAGCTGTTTAAAAATATTGCGCAAAACAGGATTTATTTATGTTTGAAAACAGTACTTGTTTTGTTTATAGATTATTTCTATGTATGCAAGTTGCTGTTGTATAACTGTGACGATAGTTTATTAGGTATAATTAGTTACTTTATCAGAGTTTTCAGTACTTCCTTCAAGTTTTTGCAATCGATTAAGCGCAAATAATACGTGTTAACTTCCGATAAGCCCAAATATTCCAAGATTAAGTAATTATGAATAAATATAAATAGGAAATATAATTTTTTGCTGGCTCAACATAAGGCTAACATAAGATCACAACTTTTTTGTGCATTTTCACAGAAATGTCTTAAAATAAAGAATGGTACTATTTCTACCAAAAACTACCATCTTTTGTAAATGGCAACGATGACTGAAAAAAAATAATACTTAAGCTAGCTATACACATGTAGTTGTTGTAGTTTTACATGTATGTAAAATGTATAATTGTTGGTGCAATAAAGAATATTTACTTACTTACTTACACTTCAAGCATGCATCGCTGAATCAGCAAGTCATACAGACGTATATTACTGGCATAATTTCTGGATTACAAATTAAAATTTCTGTCATCAATGCGCAATATATACCTACATAATATTGTTTACTGATTCTGTTTTACATACAAAAGAAATTAAATTTTATTTTAGATTTAAAAAATTGAGCTATACATCAATAGTAACTAGTAACACTGGTTAACTGTCACTGTCATTTACTATATTCCGTAGTATTTGTTTGAGGTTAGAACTTGCATTATATTTCGTAATGGGGGACTCCTTCAAGCCCAAGATCAATCTCGAAACTAAAGACCCTCTCTTAAAGAAGGCTGAGCTGGAGTACATGAAGATTATCGAACAGAAGAACCGTGAGCGTGTTCAGAAACTGCAAGCCATCGCTAAGAAAAACAGGATCACTGGTTTCGCCATAGGTGCCGGAGTGTTTAGCATTTACTTGTATTCTATATTCGCGGTGAAGCAGGAGACGTTCCTTGACGATTTTAACGAGCCAGCGAAGATACAGCAATAATGGCCGCGGCTAAAGTGGCTCAAATAAGGTTGCCTCCTCTTCCAAGCATTAAAGATGTTATTCGTTTGTACAAACTCCGTGCTCTTAAGGAGCTGTCACAAAATTTCCTCATGGAGCCACGCATGATAGATAAAATAGTGCGCGCCGCTGGTAATATAGAGAACCATGTTGTTTGTGAAGTTGGTCCGGGACCTGGCGGTATAACCAGATCAATAATCCGTCAGGCACCAAGAAAAGTCATCCTAATTGAAAAGGATCCTCGTTTCATACCGACTTTGGAACTCGTCGCTGATGCTTGCAGGAACAAAGTAGATGTAGACATAATCACAGGAGATATTTTGAAAACTGATCTTGCACATTTCATACCAAAAGATGTTAAAGTTGGTTGGGATGATCCTCCGCCAGCGTTAAATCTTATTGGTAACCTGCCTTTTAGTGTTTCTACAATTTTGATAGTTCGTTGGTTAGAAATGATCTCTAAACAAGAAGGTCCATGGGCTTACGGCAGAGCAAGAATGACTTTAACATTTCAAAAGGAAGTAGCAGAACGGATGGCTGCTAGAATACTTGACAAGCAAAGATGCAGACTGTCAGTCATGTGTCAGAATTGGTGTAACGTAAAGTACAAATTTGACATCCCAGGCTCCGCTTTCTTGCCAAAGCCTGAAGTAGATGTAGGCGTTGTAACTCTTACTCCAATGAAACTACCGATTATAAGATTGCCGTTTAAGTTAGTTGAGAAAGTGGTGCGCAACATTTTTTCTATGAGGCAGAAGTATTCTATCAGAGGTGCTCAAACTTTGTTCCCGGAAGAGGTTCGGGTAGAAATGGCTGAGCGAATGTATAAGCTGGCTGAAATAGACCCTGTTACAAGACCTTTTCAGATAGCTAACACAGAGTTTGCTAGACTCTGCGAAGCTTACAATGAGATCATAAAAGAATATCCAGAGTTTGAGCACTATGACTACAGAGCTCCAAAAAATAAGAATATTTTAGAAGAGGCAACCAATGATAGTAGTTTGTAAATATTTAAGGATTATGTTATATTAAAGACAGATTTTTAGTTCAGCAGTTTGTTTTATTCACACAATTAATAAATATAATTAAACATTAACATTATCAGAATCTGTTTTTGATTCTAATTTCTTTTTCTCTTCCAATTTTCTTTTTTTCAAAACTTTCATATGCTTATTTGACTTCATATGTATCCCATATTCCTTGTCTCCGATAAGTACTCTTTTACAGACTTCACAGTAATTGTTAGAAAATGGATTGATATCTTTTTTTGCTTCTTTAGTTTCCGATGTCAATGGTTCATATTGGCAAGGAGTTCCATGGAGATAACTTTCGATTACGTGTATAGCTTTCTCTTTTACTTGAGTATCCCATGCTGAAACGTCCGTTGTGTCCAGTTCATAAATTGGAGGAACCTGAAAAAAATAAAGATGTTCATATAAGCGACACCTAGTTATTTAAATAAGAAGCTAGCAGAATGTGTCTATGTGGCGACATCTAGATACATTGGCAGAATATTTATTTACACTACTCATCACTAGATGGCGCAATAAACGAAACCTGTTACAAAGGCCACTTGCATTCTGTGATATTAGTTTAGCTACTCTACATTAGATGGCGTAATAATAAAAATTTACCAACACTATGCCGGTAACTATCTATATAAACGTAAAAAATGAAATTTTATGTATAAACATAAGATTTTCATTATTTTATAACTTATTTCTACGCTATAATCGTAAAATGTCTGTTAACAGGCAATAACTGAACACGCGATATGTTTGGTACCCATTTCCAAGATCTTAATCACTATTCGTAGTGGTTGTTTCCTTAATTTTATTTAGCTTTTTATTCATTTCAGCCCTAAGGTTAAGTTACATAGGAGTATTTTTTTTCTCTATAAATAAATTTTTGAATTAAAGTATAGCCATGGATTAAAATGAAAATATGTAACGGTAAATAGGAGACTCCCAACATTTTAAAATCCAGTCTCGTTCATTTAAATGAATTATTATTTTTAATAACATGACATTCAAAAAATTTAATAAATAAGTTAAATCAAGATAGATTCGACATTCGAGAAAAAAGTAAAATACTACTGAGTATAACAACCTTAATCTTGGGGTGCAAATACATAATAAGCTTTGCTGTTATGTCTTTTTGTGTAGTTACATGGAAAAAAACTGGTTATATACATAGAGATGATTGTGACCATTTCTCTAGCCATTCTAAGCGGTATCGAAATGCGGGACACAAACGGGACAGATGCAAATACGGGACGCGATCCTTTAATACGGTGACATACCTACCTACCTACCTACGTATAGCAAACCTACTTATCAGGATTCCGATTTAGTGATACCTACCTCCCTATTAGGGTGCTCCAGGAACCGTCCCTTCACCATCTTGTTCTGCCGCCGCGCGTACCGCCGGGTCCCCATCTTCATGTTTACAATGCTCTGTTGCAGCAAGTCAGGGCGACCCTGCCGCTCATCTTCGCTCAGCATCAGGTAGTCGTGGAACTCCTTAAAACCGAGCGTTTGGAAGATTCCACGGGTGTAGTCTGGTGGTCTGTGGAAAAAGGAATTAAGTATACTTAGTTCAGTTGAGATTTCTTTCAAGTCCCACCATAAACATTTTCATGTAAAATATTGCCAAGACGAAAAGGTTTCTAACTCACAAACTTGCCCCCCCCCCCCCCTCCCCCCCATACCGCGGTAGGGAAGCGCTGGTAGCCGAGCAAAGGTGCGTCCAAATCTGAAAGTGTTCGAATGAAACGCACGTAATGTTCGTTTCAGATTACGCGCCATGTCGAACTCGGGGCGAATTCGCTACATCGTCCAAAACAAACCCCGTCGTGGAAGAAACCCCGGTTCGTACACCATTTTTAGTTTATTAGGAGTCGAGTACGAATTATCATCGCATATGTACCAGTTTTTTTGGTTAAGGAAAACCACGTGAAGATACTTACACACGTGTGTGAAGTTAGGAGAGTTTAAAGTTGTGTGAGGCCCTGTAACCTTTACAATCCAAAATTGTAAAATAAATAACATTTATTGGAAGTATTGGAACACCTCTTTGTCTGTCCAACCCAACCACATACGTTTTCCGTGTCCGAACTCAACTGAAGTTAAAATCCTTGCTAAATGCGTTAAAACCAACAAAATTTCTTATTTCTTTAGAAAACGAAACATAGTGCAAACACGCACCTTTGTCAACATTGCCGAGATGTAAAAAGAGAGGGCTACTTGCCGCCGCGGGAATCAGAGAAGCCTTATGAGAGCGCGTAAAGACACTGGAAGCGCCATTTATTTTGTTTTTGCATTACACATTGGTGTGAACGGTGATTACTAATTTGAATCGCAATGATTATACCTAAATAAATAAATATTTGGGGACAATCTAACACAGATCGACCTAGCCCCAAACTAAGCAAAGCTTGTACTGTGGGTAGGCGACGATATACATCTATATACATAGATAATATCCATGACTCAGGAACAAATATCTGTGTTCATAACACAAACAAATGCCCTTACCGGGATTATTATTTACTTATTCATGAACAATATAATAATTGTATTTGAATATAACTACTTACTAAAATTCCTTAAATCTAAGTTCTAAATCTATTAATTCTATAATCTAACATGCAGAACAATATCAGACGTATTTATCTACATAAATTAATTACCAATCATCATTACGTAGGCAAATTACTAAAGTAGGTCACAAACTCCTCTATAGAATAGATTCGAACCCGGGACCATCGGCTTCATAGGCAGGGTCACCCACTAGGCCAGACCGGTTGTCAAACCTGACACGTCGAATGATGATTTCAATGACAGTTCATTTTTATTGGAGTAGCTCTCGCGTAAAATGTTAAAAAAAGCAAGACTTTTTTTGGAAGTATTGCACATTTAGAAATGCTACATTTAAGTGATAGAAATACGGTAATATATTTCATCATTATTTTTTAACTTAAGCTTATCCATAAGCGACTTGGAGGAACTGTCAATGATGATCCTCATCATTCGACGCGCCAAGTATATAGTTGTTCATTTTCTATCCACGCATTGCACTGTGCATAGCCTCAGCATTGAGGCCGTGGTTCTTATGAATGTATAAGCGAATGACTACATATTTTGTATTTATTGATGTAGAGGTTGTGATGTACGACCTTTTAATGGCTTCTATCCCACCAAACATGATATCCTTTCAGTGAGTATTATTCTCCTAGTTGATCCCCGATGACCTTACTTGGATATCTAATGACTTTACAGAAAGCTAAGCTTCATCTGATAGTTATTACCTTAAAAGGACAAGCTCTTCGTTCTAATGAATAATACATTATTCTGTAACTTTCTTGTGTTTTTAGATACATATAGGTACGGGGTGAATAGAGACGGCTAGGGTGAATAGAGACAAAACATAAAATAAGATTTACCTTAAAATTTCTTAATATCTACCCACACAAACTGTATTCTTCGATTGGAAATAATAGTAGAATTTGTATGATACGATTTGTGTGGATAGATATTAAGAAAATGACAGGTAAATCTAATTTTAAGTTTTGTCCCTATTCACCCCGGTTGACGGTACTTTGTCCCTTCCAGCACACTATATCGCACGATGTCACCGGAGTAACCGCGGGCGCAGCTACCGTGCTCCGCGGACGCAGCCGTTTTGATACTTGATCGTGCAACACGTTATCTATTACTATTACACATCTCAACAGGGGTGTAATTAGTGTAATTTAGTAATTTAGGGCTACTTTCCTTTACTGTACGGTTAAGTCTGTTGCGATGAACTGATTGACGTAAATAGACAATGAGAGATTGGAAAATCTACCGTTTTATTTCTGATTATCTGCGAGATTCTGTGTAATGTAATAAGTCTTAAGTCAGTTTGTTTTATAAAATAATAATAATGATAATTCAGCCTATATACGTCCCACTGCCGTATTTTATAATCTTCTTTTACAGTACATATGACCTTATATCACTAGTGCAAAAATTAGCATATTACGTTACTGTGTCGAACATTTAAAGGGCCATATGTACTGTAAAACGTTGTACGATACATGTGCGAATAGGTAATTCGCAACTCGTGTCGATTTAAAACACTCCCTTCGGTCGTGTTTTAATTTATCGCCACTCGTTTCGAATTTCCTATTTTTCGCACTTGTATCGTAATGTACTATTATATCTATATCTTAAGAGTTCACAGAACCTGTACCCCTAGTGTAAATATTTTCGACAGCGAAACGTGACGTACGCGTTTGCGTTAAGTGTCATTTTGTATGAAATTTTTGACTTTCCAAAAGTTAAAAACGTCCCGCTTGGTGCGCTGTTCAAACACCCATTCAAAATGAGACTTAACGCAAACGCGTACGTCACGTTTCGCTATCGACTAAATTTACACTAGGGGTACTGATTGATGATTCGGTTTTTGTATTTGTAAAGTACATCGAGACTTACGTTATGACTGTGTATGGAGCTTATCGATGAAAATTAAAATGCTTCCTCAATGCCCGACGATAACTCGGCGTTAAACGCTAAATCCATCAAAGATCGATCGCTGTTAATATCTAAATAAGAGCGGGAATTAGTATTTTAAGACGAAAGGACCCGAGCGAAATCAGCTTTTCATACAAACGTAGTCTAAATTCTCCTCTCTACCATTATTGAAAATATTTTCACACGATTTGCTGTATATCGATCACAGCTATGCCCCAACGTTTGATATTTATCGAATTTTTAATTATTATAAGAGTTAAGGGCATTTAAAATTTCCATGGAAACCGTTTTTCGCTCCTAATTTTTACTATAATCAAAAATTCTAAAAAAGTCAAACGTAGGAGCATACCTACTGTTAATGTACATCAAATAATGTAAAAATATTTTCCATAATGTCGATATCCAGAGAAGAAAATGCGAACTACGTTTGTATGGAGAAGCGGCCGTCCCCTTTCCTCTTAACAATTTTTTGGATGAATAAAAAGTAATATATTTCTCGATGTTATTTTTTTCAATGTTTATGCTGGGATGCTATATAATTCATAAGAATATTTAATAAAAATTACTTAGTGTCATTCCTAGGGCCCACAATGTGTATATCGTAAAAAGTAGCTGTGACATAATCGGACAGACAGACGGACATGACGAATCTATAAGGGTTCCGTTTTTTGCCATTTGGCTACGGAACCCTAAAAAGTCACGTAAAATCAATACAAAAGTCACGTAAAACATTACATCCAAAAGCTACCATATTTTCGCTCAGGTGTAAAGGCCAGTCCAGACGGGATGATAAAATCGACCGACTTGTTCAGAAAAGAAATTGGCGTCAATCTCCAATTTAATTACCAATTTAGATTTATGGCGATATTAAAGCGCTCTAAATTAAAAAATAATTTCAATACGTGTTGAACTTGTAAGGCCAGATTCTAATTTTAATATACGTCAAAAACTAGATCTATGTTAACGGCACCAATCATTGAACATTTAAGAGAAAATTTGGAGTATTTTTGATATCTCACCGACACATGTAAAATTTCTACCGCTTTACGCTTTAAAAGTTGAATGTCCAATTCGACCTTTATGTTTTCTATGTATTTAATGAAAGCTGCTGCATTTGGTTCCAATATTATTAACCAATTAAAACTGTGGTTTTTTGCTCCAGTCATAGGATGTATGGCGCCATTCGATTTGAAAATAAAAAATATCAATGAAAAATAAGACTTAAGCAGCTATTTCGCTCTTGTTTATGGTAAAATATTGCAAGCGAATAAAAACTGATGGTAAATACTTGTTTTACATCATTTGTCTATACCAGCCCATTACTGGTGCCTGTTCAATTATAGGGGTGTTTACTATAGATTTTTTACATATTATTTGGCATATTAAAATTAGAATCAGGCCGCTAGTACTGGACTACAATTAGGTGGTTTTACGGGACTTTACTTCTAAATCAATATAAACACGATGAGTCGATAATGTCGATATGAACTCGATGTCGGTACCTTTTTTACCATCATGTCAATTATAAAAGACAAAAAAGCTTCAACTTACACGTGTATTCCAAACTATAAACTCACGTAACCCACGTTCATCGTCCAATGACGAAAAAATGATCAGTCCGCCGACCCTTTGCGGGAGATAATGTCACTCGTCAACTAAAATAGTAGCCATTACTCATTATACTGATATTCAGTACAGAATTAGGAAGAGCAACTGACAACAGTTAAAAAAACGTGATTCTGTCATATCTATTTAAAAATATGATTGGGGAGGAGCCATGCATGTAGATAGAATAAAAATACATTTATTTTAAAAATCTTCTACAAACCACTACAGTTACAACATGGTTACAACAGAAGAACTTACTAAATACTTAAAACTAAAAATAATAGATAACACATCAGCAAAAGAAATGGAGTAACTATAAAAGAAATATTGGCGCTGGGATAGTGGCTACAAAGGGACACCACTCAGCATATGCTTTGGTAATAAATACCACAGCGCTGGTCTTCTGTGGAGCCCCGAAATGAAATAAAAGTAAATATTTATAATTTTATACGATAACGTGTATTATGGGCCATCGCCCACTCGGCTTGGCACAGCACATATTGTCGAGGCGTCGTCGACAGGTGTGCGGAGGCGTCCTTAGGCGTGCCGTGGCGTCCTCGGGCATGCCAAGGTGTCTTAGACATGCCGGAGGGTTCTTGGCATGTCTGGCATGCCTAAGACACCTTGTTATACCTGGCCTGAGGGCGCCTCGGCTATATGGGAACCAGTGAAGCCCATAAATAAATACCTTAGAACCAACATTTTTTTTAATACTACGTCGGTGGCAAACAAGCATACGGCCCGCCTGATGGTAAGCAGTTTCCGTAGCCTATATACGCTTGCAACTCCAGAGGACTACATACTAACTACATATTATAATTATAACAATATATTTTAAAATTAAACACATTATTGTTGCGATGCATTTACGCAACCTCGCAGTGTCAGGGAGCCGGCCTCGGAACCGCCGAAACTTGACACCCTTCGGCCAAAACTCCTCCTTGTTTAAGGTAATATGCCGAAGGATCCCTTGCCGTGCCATGCCGATAGTACGCGCCGGGCTTAAGTACTCTCCTGTAACTACCACTTGGCTAAAAAACTTGAACCCAACCTATAATAGCAAAATAAGGCGTAAACTGCCTTATTTTGCATTTTGTTTGAAATTTGAATCCCTTCTTCGTCGAACTTCGAAAACTGAATTTTTGTAACTGCCTCTCTATTTCTCGAATAAGAGGCCTTCTGAGGACCTAAAATCGTAAATCGAACTTTCGTTCTACTTCTCGCATATTCGAGCAATAGAGAGGCAAATAAACGAACGAATGAAATGGTTCGTGGTAGGCCCTCAGGATACGAGTCACGTCGTTAAGGACCATAGTCGACGTCACGGGTAACCTGAGACCATAGACCAGGGGTCGCCAAATGGCGGACCGCGGTCCGCATCCGGACCGCCGACCCATTTTGTGCGGACCGCGAGAACACAGCAACTTTTGCACTACAGAGTACGTAATTTAAAATAAAAATGTATCCCCCGCATTATCTTTGTTGACGTCAATTTGAAAACGGCCGGGCGAAGTCACTAGCTAAGATAGTCCAGATAGTCCGCAACAAAAAATGTCATTTTTCTCATTGATATGTAAAAAAATACCTTTGTTATTTCTGTAATTACATTTGTTTAATAAATATTTTTTCTATAAAATGTTGTGCGGACCGCGATGGTCATTTCATTTCTTAATACAGACCCCGAGCGAAACTAATTGGTGACCCCTGCCATAGACACTGGAGCGGACGTTGCCCGTCGGCCATATTGGTTTAACGTGTTTATTCTAAGGGCTAATTGTTAACCGACTCATGGAGAAAGGGTAATTAATGATTTTGATTTTATGCATTTTTTTAGGCGCGGATTATTTACAATTTTTAAACTAGACTCAAGTGTTGTTATTGGAAACAATAAAATCTTATACACGGTATGAAGCACCTATTTCGGTCGATATATTTTGGCGCCAAAATGTAATATGTATCTAAGGGCGCTTATAACTCAAGAAATGAATGGATTAATCTGTCGTAAACTTAGGCTTGGTTTGGATTCATGTTGCGTTTCCCATACTTGAACGTCCGGTGATGGAAGGTAAAAGGTGGCATCCGTGAGATTGTGCACAATATTAATAAGGTAACCGTGGAAGTTGAGTACTCGCCGATGAGACCCTCTTTCGACAAGTAAGTAACTCACTTTCCATCCTTCAGCCTCTGCTTGTGCCGTGGAAGACGAGTAACTCGCCGATGAGACCCTGTTTCGACAAGTAACTCACTTTCCATCCTTCAGCCTCTGCTTGTGCCGTGGAAGTCGAGTAACTCGCCGATGAGATCCTGTTTCGACAAGTAAGTAACTCACTTTCCATCCTTCAGCCTCTGCTTGTTGTGTCGCTCATGGAAGTTGAGTAGCTCCTCGATGAGCCCCTGCTCCAACATGGCGTCCACGCGCTTATCCAAACGCTCGTCATGGACTTTCTGCAACAATATTTTCTATCAAGATTCAGATTCTAACAGAAATCGGTAAGTAACTTTTAAAACCAGTGGCATGACGTCAGAATTAATACAAATGCAAATAAAAAAAAGAATTAAGAAAATAAGCCGAAGATAAATGGCCTTTTACTTAAGTAAAGTTTAGTCAGATAATAGGTACAGTTTGGTAAACGAATTTGTCAGTAGAACAAGTCACCGTTACAAATATTTTTTGATAAGTACTTATTTGACTTGACTTTTATTGCCGACTTTAGTTCTTGAAATCTTTCTAATCATCGGATATACGGAAGTATTTCTACGTCCAAAAGAGAGGTATGGAGAGCCGGGTATGTCCTTAAACTACGTCCAAAAGTCTCTGTTCCTGTCGACCACTAATGTCAAAAAGAAGTACCCACTTAGGGCGGCACGTGTTGCAACCCTATGAGGTACAGAACATTACGGCCCAAAGAATCTGGAATTTCCTGGATTCAACGGGCATCAGTAATGAACTTTAAAGGGCTGTCACAATAGATCACTACCTGGTCGACGTGGCACTCAAAGGCCCAAAAAAACCCCAATAATAATAATACGTCCAAAAGAGAAGTATGGGCACTGTGAATGTCATCTCGCTTTGTGTGGTAGGGCACAGCACAGCGGATATTATTCCAGATCTACAGCAGAGCCCAACTGGGGAAGTACCTCCGCGCCTTACAGAAAATCGCACCCAAATAACACTAGGCTCTACTCATAGTGTTGTGTTCCTGCCGGTTAGTAAGGTTGCCAGAGCTCAACGAGGGTACGGAGTGTTATTAGGGTCGGCAAAGCGCATGTAACTCCTTTGGAGTTGTAGGTACATATGTAGGCTACGGAGACTGCTTACCATCAGGCGATATGTACTGTAAACTATTATACGAGGTGAAGCTAAATAAAAGTATGTAAAAAGGCACAATATTTAAATTTTGTACAAACGGTCTACCCTAGTCATTGACATGGGACT
The DNA here is from genome assembly GCF_033807575.1 of Cydia pomonella. Classification (NCBI taxonomy): domain Eukaryota; kingdom Metazoa; phylum Arthropoda; class Insecta; order Lepidoptera; family Tortricidae; genus Cydia; species Cydia pomonella. The sequence goes on along the minus strand of NC_084714.1, from coordinate 20,609,760 downwards.
CCCTCTGGTCGCATAACAACTTTTGTCATATTTTTAACTGTTATAACACTTTATGCATAAAATTGTAAGTCATAAAAAATTTTAGTCAGAATTTTTCCTGAGCACAACTGGGTTTTTGTCATAATGTCATAATTTTTATAGTCATATATTTAATTCGCATAAAATTTTAGGTTAGGTTCGTTAGGTATGCACAAAAAAAATATGACAACTGCTATGTATGTCATCAAATATTATGGCTAAAAATGTATGACACAACATAATATGACTTTTCATTTGTATGCGCAATGATGATTACAAGTTGTTATGCGTATCAAAGATATGACTTAAACTTTTATGCCATCCAATATGGACCCCATTGACATACATATTTAAAATGTTACTTGTAAGAAAGATTCCTCAAAATAGATAATGCTGTCGAAAAAAGTCGACAAAGGACCCCGACCACTCCAACTCGTAAAACTCAAGTTCGGTACTTGAAGACTCAATACAAGTCCTTATAGATCGTGTCATTCACGAAGACGCCTGCCTTTACTCGTATTGTCATGTGATGAAAGGTTATATTTGACAAATCTGCGCGTCATCGTGGATGGAACAAACTATACCTATACTTCACGCGGCGAATGATGGTCCCTACAGCAGTTCCTTCAAGTCTTATTTAGTTGAGTTTTTTTTTCTTTTTGTACGTTTGACTAGAATAAAACAAAGTATCTAATCGATAAGTTCCCTTAAACATGGTGTTGACATTTTTAGGAGTAATTTTTATATTTTTGTGCAACATTTGTTACAAATTTTTAAAGTGCATTTTAGACGCGCGTCGCCTCTATGAGGAGCTGTCAAAGCGCTTTATAGAGGCTTCTGGTGACCAGAGGGCTGGCCAATATTTTGCCCAGCGGATCAGCATTGCCATCCAGCGGGGCAATGCGGCCAGCCTTCTGGGCACCCCACCGACTTTGACTTAGGCCAATTTTTTAATTTATACGTTTTTAATTTAAGTGTGTTTATTATGTTTTACGTGTTTTTTTCTATCGAGCGAAAGATTCAGTATTCGAATCGATATCGTTACACAGTCCCTCGAGAAAGGCTTTAAGATTGCTAATTCAATGTATGTCAGCCATATTGTATTCCATCGCAAGTTTCGCGTGGCGCGCTAGATTTTCTTTCTTTCTAATTTCCTGGCTTTACTCTTAAGTGTTTCTATATGTACATTTGTACAATGGGTGTCGACACATTGTTTCGCTATCGTTACTATTTAAATCAGGCATCGTTCCGTCGATAAATCACTTCAATCATGATTGATAGTCCATTCACTACCTGTGTTGGAGCATTGTTAGCCGTTTATTATGAAACAAAGATTATTAAAGAGCTGGCCAAAGTACGCTTAACAAAATAGAACGTACTTATAAAGTATTATAACTTTTAGATTGTCTTGTGTATAAAAAAAGAGTTCTGCGGAAAGAGAAGAGTCGTGGAATGTATAATAAGACGTATAACGGCCGATTCGAAGAATGATTAAGACACGTTTAAGATCTTGAAAAGATCTTTTAAAGATTGATAGCTAAACGACATGTCCAAATTGACGTTTATTTCGATTCCACTGTGATCCCAGTAAGATCTATTACGATATTTCTAACGTCACTTACATTGGCTGCTAAAATCGAGCTGGAAGCAGCTCACAACTCACAATAAGAAGAAAAGCAACTCACAAAGAACACCACCCTCAAATAAGTGTCAATTATACGACATACAAACGATATCTAAATGAGAACTTATCTAAACCAGAACTTGAAACTCGTTGAAACTCTAGGTCATTGGGGTCCCAGCCAGCGCGCACAATTTTTTTGGAGAAATCGCGTCTGGTTGACGTAATTGGTGACCGAAGAGCTCGCGGCTTTCTCGCACAACGTATCTGTATTGCGATACAACGAGGAAATGCCGCCAGCATCCTCGGTACAATGCCTCAAGGGCCTATTTTAGATATAAGCTAGTTATATTCATCATCTAAGGGCCGTAAGCGATTTGCATAGAATCGCATTCTCTGTCATGAGGCCAAAACAACGACAAGGTGTTTCAGTAAGTTTGTTTTTTTTTTTTGTTGAAATTTTTATTAAGTCTGTGGACCCTGCGGTAGACTACGTCGGTCTTTCCAGTCACCCGAAACGGTGACTCTCCGGTGTTCCACCATAAATAGTCTATAATAAAAGGCGAGGACCAATAATGTGTGCTGATGTGATCATGTGATTTGCATCTAGAGTTTGCAATATACCATGTATGTACGGGTCAAATCTTGTAAGTTAAATTTGATCCACTTCCCGAGTTCAAATTTTAGCATGCATGAAAATTTGCATGCATAAATAAGTTGGATGACAATGCAATATTATGGTACCATCGAGCTGATCTGATCATATTGGGATACTTTCCTCCAATTGAGGGGGGATTTAAATCTTCTCGGGTCAGAGATGTAGGGTTAGAGCCGGTGTAGCTTTATATGACGTTCATAAGCGCATTGTAATATGCCTACTTGAATAATAAACTATCTTTATGATGATGGAGACAGGAGACGTCCATAGGAATTCTGTAATAAACCAACGCGATCTAATTGTGTTTGGGGTTTTTGGATCTCGATGAGTATTAGTTGCCTGTGAAAAAAGTACAGTCAGCAATAAAAGCTTGTACCAAAAATGAATTCTTTGCCTAAAACTTATTTCAAATCATTATGTGAGTTGGATATATGTAGTCGTACTAAACAGTTTTAGCTGTGACTTTACCAACCAAAGCCGACAACTAAAAAAGATTACGTTGTCTCATAATGAATACCAGAAATACTTAAATGAATCAAAAAAAAAATTACGACATTAGTATGATCAATATATTTATCTCACAGATAAGGATTGAAAAAAGCTGTTAATTTTTTTATTACAATACCTTTATTTTAATGATATATACCTACATTTACAAAGGATGTAAGTGTTATAAAGGAATCGATGGAAAACATTAACAAACGCTAAAACCAAAATGTATCAAACGGCCAACGTCAAAATAGTCTCGACACGTAATTCTAAAGTAATTTTGAAAAAGCTTTTTTTTAACAAACTCTTGAACCAGCATCCTGGTTATTGGCCGCTCTCCCACGAGGGCCACGAGTGCAAGTCTCGACAGGCCGCGATCATCGTCCGTAGACCTCGGTAAAAAGTGTTGCCAGTGATCAAACAAATTGCGCGTGCGTTGTTACTAAGCTCTGAGCTCTGTTTTTATATCACATATATACCCGGACACACCCAGCAGTTTGTTAGTAGAAATAGGCGCGAAATCCAATTGTCCGTAATTAGGCGCAAAATCCAAATGTCCGGGTTGCCTAAGGAAAGTCAACTGTTCGCGATGACATTTTTTTTATTTGTCGCCTTTTTCTACGGACAAAGTAGGTGTGCCAGAGTAATACATACGAAGAACGACAGTTTGTTCAAGCAGACGAGCTACCTGAACCCCTAGTGTAAATTTATTCGATAGCGTGACGTGATGTATGCGTTTGCATTAAGTAAGTTTTTAGAGTTATATTTAGAAACAGCGCGCCAAGTGGGACGTTTTGGAAACTGAAAATCCCATACAAAATGAGACTTAACGCAAGTCGCCCATACACATTATACGCTAAACATACGTAAATTTAAAAATGACAGATCACCGGACCAATTGCGGCATGGGAACTATCACTTAAATTGTTACACCTTTTAGAAAGACATATTCCATAAAAAAATACACGGAAACTAGATTATATTTCCAAATCACGAAAATATGCACCTAATTTTGATTTGAGGTAGACTAATATGTAAATAACATATTGGGTAAGTTTAGTTTTACTCGCTTCGCTTTCTATTGTTTATTATTATAAATTATAAAAGATATGAGTAATTTACTAGTTTAAAAAGCCTTAGGTAGCCATTTAGTACCAATTATTGTCCGATTTTCTGAATACATAACATTTATTTAGTAATTTACTCAAAAACAAGACAGCTTAATAAAGATTCATTATGACAAAAAACGCTTGAATTGTTTGCAAACTTGAAAATGAACCGTTTAATGAACCCGAATGTCATGGCCGTTGCAAAAACTGGCGTATTTCCTACGGTTAGGTAATCAAAACATTGGACGGCTCCGAAACCAGTGATGGGCTAAATGTATACAATTACGAATAATGAATAAACACCGACGTATTTGGTAAGTTTTGATTAGGCGAAATCTGAACCATTACTTTTATTCATAACCGAACACAATGTTATGTAATTGTAACTCTTTAGGTTATTGTTTACTCTGTTACAGGGATCGGAACCGGTTTTTTGCAAAAACATCGAAATAACCATATATTTCGGTTTATTTTATACTCTAAATGTAGGACTCAGTTGTGTTTTCAGATAACGACTTCGTATTATTAGATTGCCTAATTAGAAATGAAGTAATTAACAAAGAACGAAAAAATACCGTTTTCGTTGAGAAATGAAGTAATTAACAAAGAACGAAAAAATACCGTTTTCGTTCCCATACAAAAAATACCGGTTTCCGATCCCTGCTCTGTTATCTATGAGTCTATGATAACAACAAGATAAGATATTTTGAGTTGTCAATGAATAAAAATGTAGTAGGTTTTATGTGGAGACACGGTCAGGACCAGGACCCCTTCTATTTGAATTGTCTCTCCCATTCTATTCGAGTGGTCCCACTAGTGAATTGGAAGAAGAAGACTCCCAGTGATGACATACAACTTCCAAAGGCCCCCTCCCCCCCCTCCCCTCGTTTTCTCCATTCGAACCCTTTTCGTTGGTATTTTCTCATCATTTCGGGTAGAATGCGTTTCAGTCGTCCCGCCATCTCCTTCACTGTCAGTCTGCACCCCGATTTGCACCGAATAACGAATAAAAAAAACTGGTGTATTTCTTGTGATTAGGAACACTACACTCAGACAGAACAGAAGCATACAGGGCCAAATGTAAACGATTGCGAATAACGAATAAAAGTAAAAACCGACGTATTTCGTACGAAAGCGAAATTTTAAGTTTATTTTATGATTTATTCATTTAATACCTTGCTGCACTATAAAAATAAGTACAAACGGCGGACTTAAGATTTAAGAGACGAACGAGTAGACGAATCGCCTGATTGTAAGCAATTACCGTCGCCCATAGACATCTACAACACCAGGGGTGCGTAGCCGGCCTATACCGTTTTTATTTATTTTATTTTATTGGTAAAATGTAAAATGGGAATACGCCCACAAACCTCCAACAATCTTGAAGTATTGGGGTGGTTCGACTGACAATAGTCCTTATAATGTTACTATGTATTCTCAATTCGTTTTATGTAAACAATCGATTATTCAGGACAGGTTATTTATTACCCTAATTGCAATCTGAAAGTCCAATATTGATTTACTAAAGTTAAGAATTTATTCAAATGAAATGTCTAATATGATACTTTCGTCACATCGCGAAGCAAGTAGTTGTATATTGAGAAAATTATTCAAATAAAAAGTTATTCATCAATGCCCATCTCTATCGGATACCTGCCTCGGTGCGATTGACCGTTTACAATTAATTTTTTACTTTTTTCGCGTAGGCAGCCTTTTTGCGCGCGACCGCATTTACTTTTGGCGCGAACGCGTGATGGCAGCTGTCTGTGTGTTTTTCTTTCTTTTTTTCTAATCTAGCAGTCTATAAAAGCTGCCAGTTCTATCAATGATTGTTAATGGTTTCTTAGTCCAATCAAACAAGTTTGATCATACATATTAGTCAGAAAAGTTTTAGAACCAAATCAATGTTGCTGGTATTGTTTTAATGGATTTACACAATGTATCTACATGTATTTATTCGGCTGTAGCATAAAGGAGCGTAATCTTTTCAGAGTGTATATTTTTACAAAATCTCGATATTTTAACTAGAAAAAGAAAGGAAACTTTAAAAAAACTTAATTTTCACAAAGAGCTGCTTTAAAATTTTATTATGTTATGTATAAATTAGGTTATTTTTAAATTATTTTTAATACAGTTGATCAAAAAGTGCTACTTTACGTAGCTGTTTAACGTGCGGAAAGTTGGATTTCGCGAACTAGTGCTTTTTACTTTTCCACTTGTTCCAATTCATGACTACTTATTGATGAGTGTTAATGTTAGTTTCCTTTAAAAGTCGTAATCAACATAAAAACCTACTGTTAATGTAAAAATAATAAATATAAGCATATTTAATATTTTATTACTTACCTCTTCATCATTATAACACGTTTATTTTTTAATATTGAAAAACCGTTCTTAATAAGTTGTCTGAATGGAATGGAATAGCTGCCGAAACGCCTGTTAAAGCAGAGGCGTTTTTTTGTTTACCGCAAGAATGTTTTAAGTTTCCAAAGGCAACATTCGATATTGTTTTCATACAATTTAAATATACGATACACAAATAATCGTTAATAACGATACATAGGTAAAAATAGTATAATATTTTATATTTACAATTGTTTCTATCTTATAGAACATCCATAAAAAAAGTTCTTGTTGTTTTTCTTATTTTTTCGCAACTGTATTAAAAAAATGTCGTTCGCTACACGTGCGGAAATGTCATTCTTCACTCATCCCGAGTCTTGTCACTCGCCTACGGCTCGTGGCAAGATATCTCGGTACTCGTGAAGTAATGACATACTTTCCGCACTAGCAACGAAATGTACTATTCCGTAAAATAGAGGGTTCATGAAAAAAAGACAGTTTTACCGCCGCCGATTTAATCCTGCCTTTTTGTTTAGTTTTGATCTCCTATCCCACATTATGTTATGATATATACCATAACATTAAAGTTCTCTTTAGCTTAAATCACAAATACCTTCCATGGTATCTTCATCCTTTAATTTTTCTTTCTATTACGGTATAAAATTTATGTAATCGTCGTATCGTGACACTAACCTCCAAGGAAATCCTCTTCTGTTCTCAATTATGGTCATAATTAATATATTTTTATCTTACTAATTCTAAAACTTTTTCATTCGTTCTTTGTTCAGTTCAACTCATACCTTCCATCCGTAGCCTTTACGTCATCTAAAACGCACAGCGCGTGCTCTTTTTAGAAGATTTTTTATTTTACCGGATCCGGTGATTTAAATCGGATCCCGTACCTCCTAAGAAGAGCCGGATCCGGCCGAATTACCGGATCCGCTGGACCGCATTGCAATCCCTAACTAACTATACTAACAATACTCGACTTAAAAAAAAATGAGTTACACTTATTTAATACGTCTGAATCGGGGGAGATTTAAAATTAAGATAAGATAAGCTTTCTGAATCTCGCTTAAAGTGGTATGGCCATGTCATGAGGAGGCCAGAAGATCACATGACTAGACAAGTCCTGAGCATCAACGTTGGCTCCAAAAGATCGGGCAGAGGTAGACCCCTTACGACCTGGATGTCCGTCATAAACAACGACCTTAAGAAAGCTCAAATAAATGTCTCGACGACCCAGAACAGATACGCCTGGCGAAGAATGACGAGGAGAGCCGACCCCAAATGACATGGGAAAAGGCTAGGCAAAGAAGAAGAAGAAGGGGAGATTTAAAATTAAAATAACAAAATTTTGCAAGCAGCAGAATTATTGTCATAACCAAGCCCCTTTCGACTGAAGTATCTCTCAATAAAAAGCTTTCCCACAAAAAACTAGATCGATATGAAATGAGCATGCTTGAGGCCTCCATATTTGACACAATGAGTCCGCGATGATGTTGATGATCTATCGACTTATGAATCGATACGTAGATCGCATCACACATTCAAGTAACAGCTTTTTTAATTGGTTAGTAACATTACAATGAATTAATGATATTAGGGTTTTAATAGGTCGGCAACGTGCTTGTGACAACCCTGGAGGTACAGGCGTCTATAGGCTACTATGTCGACGATCCGCGAGCGTCGGTCGTCTAGAATGCTTTGCATGCTTTATACCATCCTCTTTGATCCAGCTGCACCAGATTACCTTAAATCAAAATTTCAATTTGTAACACCTCGTCCCGGTTCCGGCCTTCGTACCTCTCGGAGTCTTAAACTCTCTATTCCTCATTCCGCACTGGTTTCATGTCCAACTCTTTCGCCCTCCTGGCAATTCGTTTCTGGAACGATCTTCCTCTCCCAATACGATAAGCACAGAGCAAATTTTCCTTAAAACGCCAATTACGAAGTACTTTTCGGACGTACACCAACATTGTAAGAGTATATGACGGTTTTAAATGGGTACAATATTTCAAATATATATATATATATATATATATATATATATATATATGTATATATGGTATATGTTTGTATTTATTATAATATAATATATGTATATTTATAATAGTAGTGTTTAGATAGTGGCTTTTATCTCTCTGTACTGATTTTCTTTTCCGCACTAATTGTAAGTTTCTGTTTGGCCCAATGGTTGACTGGTAGAGAATGCCTTAAGGCATTAAGTCCGCTATTTGTACTTTTTTTGTATTGTGCAATAAAGGTTAAATAAAAAAATAAAAATGTCCAGTTAGCTAAAAAATTAATTTTATACGGCATATTTTTTTGTTTGAATATTTTTAGTTCTAAATTAGAATCTCTGACATACGTAATTAAAAGTGGAAAAAATCAGTCTCTCGGGCGAGGCACGAACTCGCGACTCTGGATCACTGGCCCATCGCGCTGCCTACTGAGCTATTGAGACTTCACTCGAGGACAGCGAATATTTCTACCTTACGCGACTTAGGGAGGCGCCTAGCGACAATACAATAGAATACAAATCCTTTTTATTGCACAACCTCAGAATAAATAAATGTACTTTGAAATGGAAACACATATAGTACATGTAGATAGAGGTAAACAACAGGCGACATCTACCGTAAGAGAACTAAACGACTATCGGGGTTCCTAACCATGTTGGAAATTCACCAGTAACGATGCGCGACCCCATACTAAATTAATTTTAGGCTAGTAATCCAGAGTCGCGACTATCGTGAGTTCGCGCCTTCAATTTTTCTACTTTTAATTTATTTCTGAGCTTTATTTTATGGCATCGTTTGCAGACGTTTCTTTTTTCTATTATCCTAGTTCAGGCATTTGTAAACTTTTCCTTATCCTTAATCCTTAGTCTTTAAGTGCTAACACTGTACTTATACTGGTTTCAATAAAATTATTTGTTTGTTTGTTTGTTTGTTTGTTTATTATATTCTAACATAACATTTGGTATATGCGGCACTCCCTCTGGTCACATAACAACTTTTGACATATTTTTAATTGTCATAACACTTTGTGCATAAATTTGTAAGTCATAAAAATCTATAGTCAGAATTATTCCTGAGTATAACTGGGTTTTTGTCATAAATGAGTTATGTTATAATTTTTATAGTCATAAATTTAATTCGCATAAAATTTTAGGTTAGGTTCGTTAGGTATGCACAAAAAATATATGCCAACTGCTATGTATGTCATCAAATATTATGGCTAAAAATGTATGGCACAATATAATATGACTTTTTTTTATACCACGAAGGTGGCAAGCAAGCATACGGCCCGCCTGATGGTAAGCAGTAACCGTAGCCTATGGACGCATGCAACTCCAGAGGTGTTACATGAGCGTTGCCGACCCTTTAAAAATCTGTACACTCCGTTTTTGAAGAACCTCATACTGTAGACCCTCGGGAAAACCTCGGCAGGTAGCTCATTCCACAACCGGAGCGTGCGCGGGAGGAAGTTCCTCTTAAACCGCACAGTGCGTGACCATTTAGGTTCTAGGGTGTGAGGATGAACACCCTGCCGACGGCGGGCGGTGCGGTGATAGAAAGTAGCCGTGAGCATCATGTCAAACAATTCTTCAGAGCACAGCCCATTGTACAAGCGGTAGAACACACATAAGGAGGCAAAGTCACTTTTCATTTGTATGCGCAATGATGATTATGACACAAATTGTTATGCGTATCAAAGATCAAAAATATGACTCAAACTTTTATGCAACCCTATATGGACCCGGTATATGCAAAGAGATTAAAGCCAGATCCTAGTTTCTATAATAAGCTTAGTTTTTCGACAAACAAAAAACCTTGAACTCATTGATCGCTTTAAAAGCCAAGGTCATTCTTAATCCAAAATTAATCGCATTATTTATGTTTTTTCAAGGTTTATCGACCCGTCTCCGTTGTCAAAACTGATCGGTTAAAAAACGCTTTTACTTTTTCGCGGAAACCCAATAACAATCACACTATAAAAACTTTAAGGCTTATTTTCCCATGGTCGTATGTTAATAAAAACCATTCTTGAAAAAGGTATCTTATTCCTTTATAAATAAGGTTGAAATTTCAATGTGACTTTTAGATAGATAAAAGTTTCAGGAAGTATAACGCGCAGCGCGTCTCGCAGGCACGTCTGCGTAAACCTCCTTAATTCGAAAAGGTATATAAAAGATCGATGCGCTTAGAGACTTACGCCGTTTCGTTCCCGAGCGGCTGATATTAGCAAGCGTCAAGGGCGGGCAAAAATGGCGCGCGGAAACAAAAAATCGTATGCACCAACGATTTTCTGTGTTTTTGCGTCTTTCTGGTTATTTTGGGTGGGCAGCTGGCTTGAATAAAATATTAACGCGAACCCGAAACTACGATATTATACTAGTTTTACGACCGCGCCCGAGGCCAACCGGACAAAGACACGTTACTACGCAAGTTTAAAAAAATGGGAAGCGCGCACCCGACGGCGAGCATATTGGTTCAGTACTTCCGTGTTGAAAATCTGCGATGATAATTTGTATACTATAATTACTATATTTAATTCGCTTATATGTATATATAATGCAAAAATAAAACAATTTTAAATGATATTTTCTTTATTAGTTGTAGATACAACAATTTAAATATACCGCTTCTGCTATTTTACTCAGGCAAACCAACTTCAAGAGAACGGCACGAAATACAAATTTTTCTACTGACGGAAATGGCTTGCCAGAGTATAAATACAGGTTGATTTCGGGGTCGTGGAGCAAGAGAACAAGACATCACACAGAATTCAAAGATGAGTCTAATGATGTTGCTCATTATTTATTATCACCAATAATTATGATTATTTTTCAGATGACAAGTAGAAAAAAACATGTTTGCTTTGCATACAGTTTGGTCACCCTACTCAATGTGACGTCTTGTCGCTTTCCATACAGCGTATGTCAAAAGTCAGGGCGACCATGATTACTTCGTATAAGATTAATTTTACTTGAAAAATAATAAAAATCAAATTAATTATCTTTCATTCATATACTACCGTATGATAATGTAAATCATTTATAGATTCAGAAAAAGTAGTTCTGGATCACGACCCAGAAATCACCCTGTAGTAATTGTCCAGGCAAGTAATGTGGCAATATGCAAGCGAACTATTTTTTTTCAGGCAGCGTTGGGAGTCTTTTCAATTAAATTAAATAATCATTTCTTCCTTAATTTCTTAATTTAATTATATGAAGCCTTGTGAAATGCCATTAAAGCGCTAAAGTTAACTTTGCCGTCCATTTTTGCGTAAAAATACATTTAACTAACCTAACCTAAAACAAGTCCAAAACCAACACACGTGAACTCAGAACATGAAACCCGCAAAAATTCCAGCGTTATCATTTATGAAGTCACAACACTGTTATGACAGTCGACTTTCATTTTTAGGGTTCCGTAGTCAACTAGGAACCCTTATAGTTTCGCCATGTCCGTCTGTCTGTCTGTCTGTCTGTCCGAGGCTTTGCTCCGTGGTCGTTAGTGCTAGAAAGCTGAAATTTGGCATGAATATATAAATCAATAAAGCCGACAAAGTCGTACAATAAAATCTAAAAATTTAATTTTTTTTCGCTTCAACCCTAGAGTGTGGGGTATCGTTGGAAAGGTCTTTCAAAACTAATAGGGGTTTTCAAGATTTTTTTTTTGATAAAGTGAATATATTCGGAGATAATCGCTCCGAAAGAAAAAAAAAATGTGTCCCCCCCCTCTAACTTTTGAACCATAGGTCCAAAAATATGAAAAAAATCTTAGAAGTAGAGCTTAAGAAAGACATTAAATGAAAACTATAGCGGACATGATCAGTTTAGCTGTTTTTGAGTTATCGCAAAAAGTTTTCCCTTCATAGTACAAAGACTTACTTTAATTAGGTACTGATTATGCAAATTTGCCTATTTGTTTAACTCGGGTGAAAGGTAACGTTTCATCCCTTGGTTAACAAATTACTATACTTTAAGCTCCAGTTTAGCTTATTGTGACGGAAGAGTAACTACGGAACCCTACACTGAGCGTGGCCCGACATGCTCTTGGCCGGTTTTAAATTTAGAATTCGAGCGTTCGAAATGCATTCTGTCAAACGCCATGAACTCTGTTCTATTTTCAAATTGGACTTGTCAATTTGAAATTTAGTCTCTTTTTGGTCGTTGTGTTGGTAAAAGTGGGCAGCAGTGGTTGGCATTATGGAGTGTGGAATTAAAAGGAGTGAAATCTCTTATGGTAGAACTGTTGCAAAAGTGTCCAGCTGTCAGCTATAAATAATAGTTCCAAATCTCTCCAGAGTAGCGCTAGAGTAGCTAAGTACCTAGGCGTTATTAACGGAGTGAAGTACGCTGTCTATGATTTGATTTTTAGGGTTCCGTAGCCAAATGGCAAAAAACGGAACCCTTATAGATTCGTCATGTCCGTCTGTCTGTCCGTTTATTTTTTCAAGTATTCTAGGTATTGTAGCGCCACCTATTTAAGGTTTTGTGATTACACTTGTTGGTACATGGAGATTCCATTCCTTAGGGCCGGTACAGACGGACTGCAACTCGACTGCAACTTGTATGGGAACTGCATGCCGACTGCACTCCAACTGCAACGTCGACGTGCAGTTCCCATACAAGTTGCAGTCGAGTTGCAGTCCGTCTGTACCGGCCCTGACCTCCACCTTCATGTGGCATGTCTAGGTGACCTTTCACTTTTCCTTATTTTCGAAAATGCTGCAGTCCTTTTGTTTCTATATAAGTACAAGTTCAAGAGATGCAACAAATATTTTTTGGGGCTAGATGGATCTGGGTAAGAATCCGGCTCGTTCAGTAATCCGGCAGTTAGCGTCTCAGATGACCCGCTCCATAATCCGGCGGTTTCATTGCTCGATAGTGCCACTTGTTTGTTTCCGTGCTTATATTTCCCATACAAATCCACTAATCCGTCTGTTCCATCAATCCGGCGAATGGGGAAAAACCGGGTGCCGGATTACCGAGCACCTACTGTAGTTTATTTATAAAACCAGTAAACGGATAGTAGCCATAATAGGCGTCATGCAGGTTCAATTCCCGACAGAGTCGATTATTGCCAACATTTCCGATGCTAGTTAGATTAATAATAAACTAGACTATATGCATATACCTATAGAATAGACACAGATAATAACAAGTGTTCATTGTCAGGTTAGGTCAAGGCGCAGTCTGCTTACTATGGATATTCATGAGGTAATATGCTTGTTTTTTTTTTTTTTTTTTTTTTTTTTTTTTTTTTTTTTTTTTTTTTTTTTTTTTTTTTTTGTTCGATCTACCTCCAACATGATCGGAGCCTACTGGGAGCGGGTTTCTCTTGCATACCAGTTCTCGCAGTTTTGCTTCTCGCACTTTCATTCTACATACTATTCTTTCTCACATTCATCATCTTTCACTCTTTGTGGTTGGGACTACCACCTATTTGTTCTCTATGAGCTACTTTTATTTACTTTTTTTTATTTCAACACGGGGAAATAAAGTTTACACATTTGGTTTTAATATTTCGAGTTTACAGTGTTACACGACGTTCCATTACATTTTATTCTTACATATCAGGTTCTTAAGTACTATAACAACTCTTATGACTATATTTTTTATAGCTACTATTTTATATGTATACTTACTTAATATATACCTATTATATATTACGTAATATACTTTTGCTTATTCTGATCTGTTTTTCATTCTAACGCTTATTACAATTTTCCGACAGTAACTTAAGAATGCATCCCTAGTGTGTCCATTCTCAACAATATAGTGCAAATTTTGTTTACTCAGTTCCATATATATTTCCTGTTCCAGATCGAACCTTTGTCGGCCGAAGATGGGGCACTCCAGGATGAGATGTTCTATGGTTTCGTTCGAGTTGGGCTCACATGCGCATGAAGGACTCTCCTTACACTTGAAGCGATTCAGGTATGAGGAGAATCCCCCATGCCCAGTAAATAGCTGTGTGAGTGTACTGTCTATGGCCAGTTTACGGGTTACTTTACGTGCCGTGATTGCGTCAGGGAAGAAGAGTTTGGTAACTGAGGCCGTTTCTTCTTGCTTGTATCTCTGGTCCCATTTTTGGAGGGTCTCTGTCCGGATGGTACGTTTAATAAAAGAAGCCGGACATTGATCATAGTCCGCCTTCTTTTTGGACTTTAGTGCTGCCTCCTTTGCAAGGCAATCAGCCCTCTCATTCCCTTCCAGCCCTATATGTGCTTTGATCCAGAATAGGGATACTTCCTTGTTCTGGAGTTTACAATTTTGGAGGTTTTTTCTTATACTTACTACTAGCGGGTGGGGAGAGTTTGGGTTTATTACTGTTTCCAGGGCCGTTCTAGAGTCACTATATATTCCGAATGCGGTCTCATTGTGTTTCAATACGACTTCTGTTGCTTTGTGCAGCGCGAGGAGTTCGGCTTGGTATACAGTACAGTACGGCGACAGTGCAAGTTTGTGGGCTTTGGTCTCTGCAGTACTGTTCCATACGGACACAGCTGCCCCGACCTTGCCCTCAATTTTGCTGCCGTCGGTAAATAGGCGCACTGCGTAGTTGTTATGCAGTGCGTATTGGTGCTCGTCTCCTAAGATGCCGAATTCCAGCCCTATCCGACTTGCGGGATGTGGGGCTTGTATCTTTGGAGTCATCTTCTCGACTTCCCTACCTCCAAGTGCTTGCTGCGGTGCTCCCTTCTTGGCCATATATAATAGGGCCGCCTCGCGAACTCGGAGGTCGAGAGGGAGCACTCCTGTGAGTAGGAGTGCGGAGTTTAGTGACACCGTCCGATACGCTTTACACATTTTCTGAACAAAGCCTCTCTGGACCGCGTTGAGTATTTTCCGTACTCCTAATTTGTCTGCGGCTGGTGCCCATGCCGCTGCTGCGTATAATACCACTGGCTCCACTGCGGCTGTATATATTGTGCGTATTATCTCTGGGTTTAGGCCCCAGCTCACTCGTGCCGCCCTGGCTAGCATCTTATAGATCCCTACGGCTTTCTTGCAGATATTGGCGACGTGGTTGTTAAAAGTTAACTTATGGTCTATGGTCAGGCCAAGGATTTTTACCTCTTCCGACATTTCTATGCTGACCCCTCCCATGATAAGGCGCGGTGTGTCGTACTTTAGTTTTTTAGTTATTAGCATAGCGCTTGTCTTATGAGGTGCAAACTTCAGTTTGTTGTCGACACCCCACGCCCTAACATGTTCGAGAGCAGCATTTGCCTGTCTTTCAATATCCCTGGCTTCCTTGCCTTCAAAGACTAACACCACGTCATCCGCGAAGGCCTGGCAGTAAAACCCCTTTTTCTCTAATCGTTTCAAGAGGGGGTCCAGCAAAAGGTTCCACAGGATAGGGCCTCCTATGGATCCTTGGACGCAACCCTTTTCCGTCGCCCTCTTGTGTGACTCTCCCGCATACCTAACCTCCACCATCCTATCGCTGAGATAGCTATTGATGACCCGTCTCAGGTTCACCGGGCATTTTTCCTCCACCAGTCTGGTCTTTATTGCCGGCCACCATGCACTGTCGAAGGCGCCTTCAATGTCGAGCGATACCAACGTGACTAATTTTTTATTATTTAGCCCTGCCCGTATGCGCTCCATGAGCACTACGAGGGCATCTTCAGTTCCTCTCTGCGGCATAAAGCCATACTGGTGAGTACTCATCTTTGGTAGCACATAGAACTTGAGTCGGTTCACCAACATCTTCTCATATATTTTACCTAGTACGGGCAAAAGCCCTATCGGCCTATACGATTTTGGTGATGTGTACGTGTCTTTTCCCGGTTTCCTAAGTATGACCACAATTGCTTTTTTCCATAGCTTCGGGAAATACCGATTTGCCAGGCATTTATTCATTAGTGCTAGGAAGTAGTCAAGGGCAGCATTTATCGCACGAGAGCAGATGTCTGCAGTGAAGCCATCTGCCCCGGGAGCCTTTTTTTTCATTCATGAGGTAATATGCTTGTTAGGCGATGATGGGACTTATTCTTTCAACGACCTTGAGCATACACTCATCCATAAATATAAAAAAGTTATCGTCAAAAACGGGATAAGCTTTATAATCTGTTTATGGAGCAGATTTAATATTAATAAATTATCTAGAAAAAAGAGAAAAATAGCCATTCCTCTCTAGATTGGGTTACTTGAATCCAGTTGAGGCCGGCTGCTGCGTCTTTCCATCGATCTATCTATAAGGCCCCATACGCACTATGCGGCGTGCGGTTGCGGCGGACCGCTTAGTGCGTTCAGTATTTATGGTTGCGGTTTCATACATTCTTAACCGTCATGCGGCTGTCCGCACGCGGCTAGCCGCTTAGTGCGTACGTAGCCTTATGTTATGTTTAATGTCTTTAGTTTTGGCAATAATCTTTTTTTACTTTACTTTACTTACCGGTCTAACCTTCCTTATTTTGCCTTGTGGACCTGTCCATGTAGATGTTTTGTGTATAGGGTGACCTTTTAGTCCATCATTTAAGAAAATAGGCTCCTAAATTGTGTGATCCATACTAGTCGCCTTAACATTGCAAATCTGGTCGAAATAATTGCGTTCGTCGTATGTAGAGCGACATAATCGAATGAGCGAATGAATGAACGAATGTCATTTATTCACAACAAATCACAGTCATATATTATAATTATGGCACAAGGTAAAACATGGTACGCGTATTAAAATTATTGTAAACAGGTCACTCACGTTTTTTTTTAATTTAATATTTTCGAGTCTCATGGGAGTTTTATAGTAAATATGATATGCGTAATTGTATATTTATAATATATTAACCCAAATCAGACCTAACCTCTTACCTTATGTTTGACCATCTACCACTATGTCAAACTATAAGATAGCCCAAAAATAAGTTAAGAAAATGCTTTTAAAGTTTTTTTTTCAAGAAACTATCTTTGAAATGACCTTTAGCTTTGATACTCAAACGGACGTTTTTCAATTTCATTATCAGCGTATTTTTGAGCTAACCTGTATGACGGCAATATTATCCGATATTTTTAGTAAGGCACAGTCAGCGTTAAAAACACACAGACTAAATTAAAAGTAAAAAAAATCAGTCTTGGGCGAGATTCGAACTCGCGACACTAACCCATGCTCTGCCAACTGAGCTACTGAGACTTCACCCATGGACAGCGAATATTTCCACCATATATTTACCTTAGGGAGGCACCCACTTTTAATTTATTACTTAATAGCATCATTTGCAGACGTTCATGCTTAATACAAAATTAATTTAGCATTCGAAGCAGTCGAATTATTTAAAACTATCTAATATGTATGTACTGTATAGTATACCCTCTTAAGGCCCAGCCATAGAAATGAAAAATCCAAAATTTGCCACTGGAATTTGAACCTATAGTGCACGGAATACAGTAGATTTTATTTTGTTTAAAAATTGCACGAAACAAAACAAATGCAACTCTGTCCTAATTGAATATGATTTAAATTTCATCGAACTGAATAAGTCCTATAGGTAGGACCTTGGGCCTTACTTTTTTCACCTTCCCACTTAAACGGAGTTTCGTTCTCATTTCAAAACTACGTGTTGGATTGTAATGAAACTTTGCACATAAATTACATGAGCTGTATCTGGGATTGAAATTAGTTTACATCGCTCCACGGTATAAAATAAACGAAATAGAGCAAAAACAAGTTTTGAATGAAAATCTTTATACTCTTTTAACTATGAGTATGATATCTGAAGCTAAATAAAGTAATTACAGCCCTAGATATACCTTATTCTATTGTAAGTATAAAGTTTCAGAGCAATCTAGCTAGTCGTTTAAAAATGGGAGCGTAACTACGTTCGTATGAAGAACCTAAGACAGCTAGGATTATTGTAAACTGTAATCAAATCTAAAAGCATAACCTAATGACCTCGGTCTCTTTAAAGCAAGAGTGAATAGGCTACTACTGAACCGGTGAGCTCCATCTTAGGCCCTGTCTTCACTTTCCATCAGGTGTGACTAGAGCCAATCGCCGATCAGTTTTTAATAAAATAAAATAAAAATCACTTCGTTTGTTTATTTTCTTCTGCTTAAAGTTAGCATTGCAAAAACCAACAGGATATTACGTAGTAAACAAGATTTTTACACACTGACTCACCAAACACGGCTCTTGCGTCATTATTCTGTATGCACTTAGCACCTACGGTTCAATGCACTTTTGAGGAAATTAGCCTCTGTACGTAATGCGATTCGCGAAAAATATACTTGGTATTCAATTCAAGTATCGAGTGCAATAAGGTTCCAAACAAACTGCCTTGAACGAGCCCGTAGTTATTTGGACATTATGGGACCTGTTCACACATTGTTCATTTGCCGCTAAACTAAACGCAAAGAGTAAATGTATATGAAACCGCTCTGCATTTTCTAATGTATAACGGGGAGCGCTCCGAGGAACTGTTCAGATGAATCCCTGCCGCTTCTTGTCGCCATTACCCTACCCGACAACATTCCCATCTTCACCACTTACTCGGTTGGCAGTCCTCAACTGAAGAAACTTCCTGCCTTAAACGGCTGCGTACTCCCGCCTTAAATACCGGCAACGCACTTGCAACGATTGCCTCTGGTATTGCAGGTGTCCATGGGCGGCGGTAATGGCTTCCAGTCAGGCGATTTAACATAAAAAACAGTCCACTCAACCCTTAGCAGCGCTGTTTAACCTGGCCCGCGCCGTCCATACATGACGGCATCGGTAGTGTTAGTGACCCTGCCTATGTAGCCGATGGTCCTGGGTTCAAATCCCGGTAAGGGCATATATTTGTTTGATGAGCACAGATATATGTTCCTGAGTCATGGGTGTTTTCTATGTACATATTATATCGTTGTCCGAGTATACCCACAACACAAGCCATTAGTCAATTATAATAATAATAATTCGGCCTATATACGTCCCACTGCTGGGCACAGGCCTCCTCTCGTGCGCGAGAGGGTTCGGGCTATAGTTCCCACGCAAGCCCAATGCGGATTGGGGACTTCACATACACCTTTGAATTTCTTCGCAGATGTATGCAGGTTTCCTCACGGTGTTTTCCTTCACCGAAAAGCTGGTGGTAAATATCAAATGACATTTCGTACATAAGTTCCGAAAAACGTACGAGCCAGGATTTGAACCCACGACCTCCGGATTGAAAGTCGGACGTCATATCCACTCGGCCACCACCGCTTAATCATAATTTATTAAATAATATTTATTTATTGATTTATACATCTGTAGGCCTAAGATGGTCGGCTCTTTATCATTTGTCACCATGCCTGTCACGTTCTAACAAATATGTAAGCGCGAAAGTGACGGGCATAGTGACAAGTGATAAAAATGGAACCATGCTGCCACCGCTGGAATGATTATTTATGTAATCATATATGATCAATATGATCAATACTTTCAAGATTAAAGGGAAACATAACTCATAATTACAACATCCTGACTCCTCCGTATCCGCCCACGTCTGACTCAGATCCAGCCAAAACCTAGCTTCCTATCTAGTTCTAGGCTAGTGCAATGAACCGCCTGTCTTGCATGCTAACTACTGAAGGCCTACCGCGAACACCGAAGTACGCACATTCCTGGCATCTTGCTCTTTTACTCTAGTTAAGGAAAGATAGAAGTTTTTTTTTTACGAGTTCTTTATTTAACATAATTTAGTACAATGTAATTACTTAATCTAGTGTACATTTCCATCCTAGACAGTAATAACAATAAATTAATACAGTTTAGTGAGCTATAGGCGCTCATTATAAACTTTTTAACAACTTAGTGTTTATAACATTGCCATGGGTAAAATCATACTTACACTAAAGCTTAGAAGTAAGCAACAGCCAGCAGCATAACTATTATTACGTTCGCTCAGATATAGCTCACGTTTGTTGCATACAAAGTACTGTAGTTAAGGAAAGATAGAAGTAAAAGAGAAAGATGCCGGCAATTTGCGAACTTCGGTGTTCGCGGTAGGCCCTCCGACGAAAGCGTGGACGTTGGACGGTTTTATGTGGAATTTGACCATGGAATTAATGATTATGTAGATTGTAAGGAATGTTTTAAAATCGTTAGAAAAAGAGATCGGGTAATAGTAAGGAAAAAGTCTGATATGTCTTAATCTAAGGAAAAAGTGATCAAGCCCTCGGGTGGCCGAGACGTGAATCCCCGTCCCGTGAACGTTTTGGACCCGGGTACGTCCTTAAACTACGTCCATAAGAGAGGTATGGGCATTGTGAATGTCATCTCGCTTTGTGTGGTAGGGCACAGCCAGTGGATGTCATTCCAGATCTAGAGCAGAGCCCAACTGGGGAAGTACCTCCACCTTACAGAAAACAGCAGCCAAATAACACTACTAGACCCTACTCATAGTGTTGTGTTCCTGCAGGTGAGTAAGGTTGCCAGAGCTCAACGAGGGGGGGCGGGTTTAGGGTCGGCAACGCGCATGTAACTCCTCTGGAGTTGCAGGCGTACATAGGCTACGGAGACTGCTTACCATCAGGCGGGCCGTATGCTTGTTTGCCACCGAAGTAGTATAAAAAAAAAAAACGTGAATCGAACGGGCATCTTCAGCTTGCGTGGCTAACGTCCTGACCACTAGACTACCCGGCTGCTAATGGTCACGTTTTGGGCCCTGATCATCAGATAGAATCCAATTTCGCTGGGTTTTCGGCCTTTAGCCCTAATAGTTTCTAATATGGCTTGGATTTAAGCTAAGGCCTTAGGACGAAAGTGGAGGGCCCGCGCGAAATTGCCTTTTCATACCAACGTAGTCCTCATTTTCCTCTCTGTGTATTACATTATTCAAAATATTTTGACACAATTTGTCAATTTGTTGTAGAGATCGGATATGACAGTGTCAAAAGTGACGTTTCTTCAAACAATCTAAATATCATCTACCCATTTCTACGTATCTTAAAGTTCGAATCAGGCCGTATTTCTATTCTATAACACAACCAAATCTGTTGGATTCGTTTTTTTATCATAGGAGGCAAACGAGCACTTCACTTCCACTGTTTAGCTGTGCGAGGTTGGAAGTTGCTGGAGGAACGACGCAGAGTTGAGGACTGCCAACGCCAACCATCTAATGTATTTGGTTGTGTTGAATCCGTATATAAATCTTTGTTACCCAACACTTCCCCGTCTGCCGTCTGACTAACCCTATTGCGAAAGGAAGCGCCATGTTTAGCTCGAGAATGGAGAGCTCGAGCTGCATTATTTAGTGCGCTGTTTTGAGTATCAGTCCCAAGCTTAATCATTTCTTTGTGTCATGTAAGTAACTAGGTATAGTTAGAGTGAAAAAAATGATATAAGAGGCAACCGAGCAGACAAATCGCCTGATGGTAAGCGATTACCGTCGCCTATGGACACCTTTAAGATGAAAGTACGCTCGTACGCTTTAAAGTTTAAAAGTCGTGTCGGAAATACCGCTTCATTTTACAGGTTAGCTTGAGGCAGGAAGTTTCTGAAGAAAGCACAGTTGAGGACTGCCAACCATCTAAGTGCCTTACACTCAGTGTTGGCTGAACGTTAATTAGAATTGAAAATATTAAAAATTAACCATTACAAATTGAGCCGTAAACCGTAACGGACGGTTACAGTTTACGGTTCAATTTCTAATGGAGAATTCAATTCTAATTAACGTTCAGCCAACACTGCCCACACTAGCGTCTCCCGGGCGTCGGCGTCTAGTCAACTGTGTGGCTACTGCTCTGCATAGCGCTCTTTAAACGCTCAAAAGACACTAGTGTGTGGTAGCTCTAAGTGGTGAAGATGGAAATGTTTTTTTCTGCCCTAAACGAAGTGGCCGCATTCCGCCTCCGTCGAGCAGAAAAATAGTATGCGCACCACGGGAGGAAACGTAGGACATTCCATCCCGCGTGTTAGACAATTTTACACGCGGCACGTAATGTCCTACTTTTCCTCCCTTGGAACACAAATAACTATTGACGCGGGTGACATATGTGTTTGGCTATATTTTGACATATGGGTCTTTCCATCTGAAAATAAAAATGTATTGATAATAATAGTTACAAGTCGTCTCGTAGTTAAGTATATTAAACCTACATACAGTCTTAGTTATAATGACAATTATACATATTTACATTTGGAAATTCATTAGGTATATGTTTATTGAGAAGGGTCCTTAAGCTTCATCTACGATTAGGACATCCTTATTGTAGATGAAGCATAAGGACATAAAAAGGAAAGGAAGGAAGATAGAAACGTTTCTATCAGAATTTCTTTTGGAACTTCAGCTGGAAACGTCCTTATTGCACTTGATCCGTTCTGTAATGGCAAGCCACATTTTTTTGAAATAGGAAGATTTTTAACGAAACAGTTACCGTAAAACCACCCAACTATAGTCCAAAGCTCCCAACTGTGGTCCACAAATAAACTCAATTTTTCTCCTTCAGGTGTGTATTTTACTATATGTTTGTAGTTCTAAGGCAAAGTATGTTTATAAATGGAAGGTAAAACTAGGAGTAAACCACAAGGAACATTGGTATAGATACTTAATTTCCTTTTGAACTTGTGGACCATAGTTGCAGTATTGGACTATAGTTGGGTGGTTTTACGGTACTAAGCTAAATTACTAACCCAGCTTAAAGTTTTTCAAACGTTTTATTCCCAAGAATAACTGCATTCACAGATTACGTGAATATGCCTCTTGTGTGAGATTATATTAGTACCTATGTATTATGAAAACACGTTATAGCGGATTATTAATTCCCGGCTAGTTATCTCGCATCTCGTCACGACGCCAGTAGCATGCAATTATGCACTAATGCATGTGATTTGTTCAGCTATTTGTACATTGAACAACCTTGGCCGAAGGCAGCTCGGATACGATGTGCGGCTTCTAGCCCAGAGGGCGTGTGGGTTCAAGCACAGCGGGGCTAATAGACCGCGGGCCAGGCGCATATTTCGTCAGTCATCGCCTCCCGGCTGATACATTGTCAGATGATAGTTTAGATGCTGTTTTAAATTTAAAAAACCGTCAGCCGGTTGTATCGCGGGGGAAAGACCTTCAGCTGTAAAATGAACATGTAAAAAATACGCGCCATACCACTTTATATGCACAAAGTATGCGTAATGTGTAAATTGCGTAATCCGTTTATGGCGTTTCAGGCTGATGAAATGCTACATGCAAAGTGTTATGATTTGTTATTGCTATCATAAAAAGGTAAAGCGCTTATTTTTTACATGTTCATGTGACCAGCTTCTTACCATCGCAATATAATCGGCTGACGATTTTTTACAGTAACAATTAGCATCTGAACTATCATCTGACAAAGTATCAAATGGGAGGCGATGACATTTTTTTTACATGTTTAGGTGGCTGCCATTCCTCAACCCACCAACGCAGCGGCAGCTGACGTCCACGAGGGTTCATCATACATAGCCGTTAACCACTATAGAGATTTCGCCCGTGAGGCGATTGGTCATGGAAATCTGTTCCTGGCTCGCGGTCTATAAGCACGGTCGCATTTTTATAGCCTGTCACCATGCTTGTCACGTTCTAACAAGATGTAAGTGCGAAAGTGACATGCATAGTGACAGGCGATAAAAAAGCAATAATTTTTTTTTTATACTACGTCGGTGGCAAACAAGCATACGGCCCGCCTGATGGTAAGCAGTCTCCGTAGCCTATGTACGCCTGCAACTCCAGAAGAGTTACATGCGCGTTGCCCACCCTAAACCCCCCCCCCCCCTCGTTGAGCTCTGGCAAGGTAAGAATAATACATATCATCGTATTGTAACAGAGTAATCTATAAACATAGGATACCTAAGCTATATTTGTACGTGGGAATCCGTAGTTGGTCAACAGACTACCCTCTGTAGACTACACATATTACTACTAAAACTCTAAAATTATATATTCTCACTAAAACTCTTTATTGTACAAAAACACATATTTAAAGTAACGTATAACTAGGAAAAGCTAAGTTCAAAGATGAACTTTGACCTTTGAGGCATCTATTTCAGCTAACCTTTGAGTAGATGATGAGGAGAAAGTGAGAAAAGGGTGACAGATATAGGTATAGTTCGTATTTTTTGGCATTAGAAAGAACGTACCTAAGCGAACTTGACGTGTCTTTATTAAAATACTCTTTTGAAAAATAAGTCACGGCAAATATGCTATAACCATATACGATTATTTACATGAGTTTGCTTTCATAAGATTTTATTAAAATACTCTTTTGAAAAATAAGTCACGGCAAATATGCTATAACCATATACGATTATTTACATGAGTTTGCTTTCATAAGATTTTTTTATATACATATATTACTTATGAAAGCAATTGCAACTTTTTATTGAAAAATATACATCAAGATTGTTTACCTTTTTTCTAATGCTATATATTCTTTAATGTGCACCATACAGTTAAAAATAGACAGGAAATGAAAAAAAACACTTAAAAGTTAGGTAACAACAGGCGGTATTACTTGGTCTTATTGTGAGTAGCCTGGTTTCCTCACGATGATAAACTTGAATATCAGCAATGTGCGCTCGTGCGTGATAACGTGATGGAACACGTAAGATATTACGTGTTCCGTCTATTGTAAGTGATCTATTGGCTGTGGGTTAGTCATAATGTCATAGCCATATGGTATAGGTGCCGGTAGGAATACAAACGAGCGACCCAAAGGACATAACGTAATTAACCGTGACCGCGACCCAAATGATATAGCCGTGACCACGAGTGAAGCGAGGAGCGGTGTGGTGCTCCGTCTATTGTAAGTGATCTGTGAGCAATGGGTTAGTCATATGGTATGGGTGCCGGCAGGGATAGACACACGAGCGACCCAAATGACATAAGGAGCCGTGACCACGAGTGAAGCGAGAGGCGGTATGGTCTCAGGTAGGTACGCTAGGAGTGAGATACATAAACCTACTTAAATACTTTTGTGAAATAACTACCCAATTCGTATTTATAAGATTGAATGTGTAATTAACAGTAATTAAAATGAACTTGTATTAAATAGGTAATTTTATATTTTGCTTATATTTATTTAAAAAAAATTAGTTCCGTCGAATTTCTTGCATCGATACCTTGTCGGGGATGTGGACCACACACAATGTAAGATGCCCACATTCAAGATGGCTAATCGAAGAATGCCGACGTTCAATCGAAAATGGTGTTTTTGAATTGAATGGAATTTTGAAATTGCCACTGTTTGATGGGTTACAATACAATATTATAGTACCTTCGAGCTGATCTGATGGTGGACACAGGAGGTAGCCATAGGAATTCTGTGATAATTGTTTTTGGTTTTGTATTGTTTTGTTTGTCTACTGAAAGAAAAGTACAGTCGGCGATAAAATGTTCAAAATTAAAAATGTCGTTTTTTTTTTTACAAAATACTTATTACAACCAATGTCCTAATTCTTTCAAGAGACTCATTAAACTTCACTTTTTATCTGTTCCGTAATGCTTTTTTATCTGCTTCCTTTTCCATACTTATATACTTATAGCTGACATTTATTATACAAATATATATATATAATCTGTATTTTAATATATGTTTGTATATTTGTATATGATATATTGTTTTGTTTTGTGTTTATTCTGTGCTAGACTTCTTTTATTGCATCTGGAACACCTACTGACATGACATATTTTTTTTTAAATTCCGCTACCTAAAGGTTGTCTGGAAGAGATCACTTTTTAGCGATAAGACCGCCTGTTGTTTGTTGTTACTGTTTATGTATTGAGGTGTGCAATTAAGAGTATTTGTATTGTATTGTATTACAGTAGGATGGTATTATGCAGCTGTACCTCATAACTTAGGCTCTACATGCACACGCAATCCGCATGCATTGGGAAACGGTCGTGCATCACATGCATCGATAACTGCATATTCACGAGCATTGCGAGATACTAATTAAGAGCATGGCTTTATTCCATATTATTTCTACGTTTGCTGCTGGACTAAATATTAATGGGGCAATCTTTCACAATAGATATATAATGTTAACGGCACCAATCATGGAACATTTAAAAGAAAATTTTGAGTATTTTTGATATTTCACCGACACCTGTAAAAATGTCTACCGCTTTACGCTTTAAAAGTTGAATGTCCAATTGGACCTTTATGTTTATAGGGACTGCTATGCGTTGTCAGCATTCCGCGCGGCTACGGAAGGCCCGACGCATAGCTCGCTCCTCAGTTGTCTCCCGGTCGTGATTGGTGAAATACACGTATTAATTAGTACTGCCGCATTTCGTATTATATACTCCCAGATATCCTATAATGTTTTCTATGTATTTAATGAAATCTACATTTGGTTCCAATATTATTACCCATTTAAAACTGTGGTTTTTTTGCTCCAGTCATGGAATGTATGGCGCCATTCATTTTCAAACTAACAAATATCAATGAAAAATTTCCTCCTCCGGAGTTGCAGGCGTACATAGGCTACGGAGACTGCTTACCATCAGGCGGGCCGTATGCTTGTTTGCCACCGACGAAGCATATAAAAAAAAACTATCACGGTCTTTAATACCGTAAGTATTACACAACCAAATCAGTTTGAACCCTAAATGGCTCATCAATTAACGACCGTGACTGTACATTAAAGAGAAGCAACGAAAAACGAAATCTCTAAAGTACCTAATAAAGTAATAACAATTCTGTACTCAAATCGTTCGCCCTTGGCCGGCTTTGTTTGGCTTGAAAAAAAGTTGAGGAACTGACACAGACACATAACAGTGATAGAACACTCGAACGCGATTATACTGTACAGTGATAACGTACCTACTCACATTATATATTTTAAAATCCGTACACAGTGTCCACACGCAACCATTAATTAATGGTAATTGGGTCAGAAAAGTTCCGGAAAACGGGCGGTTTTTCCTTTGGAGAATATGATGGTTAATACCTATTATATTGACCGAGCGAAAACATTTACTGATCATCACTAAGTAATGATGAATAGCGATGGTTTTAGATAAATACTGACGACTTAAAAAAAACAAATCAAAATATTTCATTAAATAATTTGTTTTTTTTTCCCTAAGTTGTATTATTGTTAACCATTTGAACAATTTTTATTGGGACTTCCAAAATACAGATTTTAAAAGTATAAGGTTTGAGCATGCATTAATATGCACCCTAATTATTATGGATCCTAATGGGTCCAGCAAAAAAAATAATTGAAAAATAGGTTTTAAAGTAGTACATACATCAGTACATACTATTACATCAGTAGTATGTAATTTATTTATTTAAACTTTATTGCACAATAAAAATAAGTACAAATGGCGTTTTCTACCAGTCAACCATAGGGCAAAATAGAAATTCTCGAATGTGAGTGCAATGTGAAAAATAATTCAGAAAACATAACAACTATAAGCAATTTTGGATAACTATTAACAATTTTGGACATTTACAACATAATAATGTACTAATTTGATTTGACCAATGTCGTGCAATTCGATTTCCCATACACACCAACCATACAATTGACAATATAATCAAATTGTAGAAAAATTGCTTTCGCTTCGTAAGTTTTAACACCGATTTTAAAATTTTCAGAAATTGGCATGCTTAGATTGCGGCGTCTATATACATTATATGTCTGCAAGATCTTTCTCTCAAGTAAACAAACTCCATAATGCTTATGTAAATGGGGCACCGTTTAATTTGAGGGCATACCTTTACAAGGTTAAGGGGGAAGGGTGAGGAGTAGGGAGGCAGACTGTTGCAAAAGGGTGGGTAATGTTTTACGGGTCCATGTTAGTAGACTAGACAATCGTTGCTGAATAACAGTGGCGAGGCGTTCATAGAACTCGATGGCTATTACCGGCTTGTCCAATTTGAATGGATAACTCCTTATCGAATTAGGACGGACAAATTTCCTCTCCTACGCGTGGTGGCCAGCAGGCTGGATTGTCCATTCCAGCAACACTGGATGAAATTACATGTCCGGTGACAGCGGGCAATCTAGACTGCGCATTTAGGATTGTAAATTATTTTTAGTTTTTATTTTAGCCTTAAGTAATACTAAATTTTTTTTATTGTTGTTACACGGTTACTAGCCAAGATATGAATACCTAATGTGTCTGAAATAAAGTTTTCAATTCAAAAATTAGCTGGCCTTAACCTTGGGAGGCCCAGTGTCTTAAATATATTACATAGAGTTTGGACTCTGTACATGTA
This sequence comes from Cydia pomonella, assembly GCF_033807575.1. Classification (NCBI taxonomy): domain Eukaryota; kingdom Metazoa; phylum Arthropoda; class Insecta; order Lepidoptera; family Tortricidae; genus Cydia; species Cydia pomonella. Next base: position 20,581,336 of record NC_084714.1, on the reverse strand, counting down.
GTGCTAAAGTTAAAATTTGCCAGAAAAGGATGACGTCAAATGCCATGAGTCCTATATAATAAATAAATAATAATAAATAAATAAATATTATAGGACATTATTACACAAATTGACTAAGTCCCACAGTAAGCTCAATAAGGCTTGTGTTAAGGGTACTTAGACAACGATATATATAAATATTTATAAATACTTAAATACATAGAAAACACCCATTACTCAGGAACTAATATCTATGCTCATCACACGAATAAATGCCCTTACCAGGATTTGAACCCGGGCCATCAGCTTCGTAGGTAGGGTCACTAGTTCACTACCCACTAGGCCAAACCGGTCGTCAAGATTATATCGACATTTGATCCCCAGAAAAATCAAGATCGATTGACATTACTTACAAAAAATTGTCAAGTAGCTAATTGTGTGTTCGGCGATGAATGATGATGTCTTATTTTTTTGGGTGTAGCTGTCAGTCGACTTACATGCGTATGTAAAATTTCAGCTCAATCGGAAATCGAGAAGTGGGTCAAATTTAGCTTTCATGATTTGACCCACACCAACTAAAACACAGGCAAACATACTAATATGTTTTTTTTTGTATTTTACTAAATACTAATACTAACACGGCAAGTTAAAAAAGCGGCCAAGTGCGAGTCGGACTCGCGCATGAAGGGTTCCGTACCATTTGAGACGTATTAAAAAAAATCTACTTGCTAGATCTTGTTCAACATTTTACCACTTTGGACACACATTTTACCACTTTGGAAGTGTCTCTCGCGCAAACTATTCAGTTTAGAAAAAAATGATATTAGGTACCTAAATATCATTTTTGAAGACCTATCCATAGATACCCCACACGTATGGGTTTGATGAAAAAAAATTTTTTTTTTAATTTTATGACGTATTAAAAAAAACTACTCACTAGATCTCGTTCAAACCAATTTTTGCTGGAATTTTGCATGGTAATGTATATCGTATATTTTTTTTAGATTTTTCATTCTGTTATTTTAGAAGTTACGGGGGGGGGGGGGGGGGGACACACATTTTTTCACTTTGGAAGTGTCTCTCGCGCAAACTATTCAGTTTAGAAAAAAATGATATTAGAAACCTCAATATCATTTTTGAAGACCTATCCATAGATACCCCACACGTATGGGTTTGATGAAAAAAAAATTTTTTTTTAATTTTATGACGTATTAAAAAAAAAACTACTTACTAGATCTCGTTCAAACCAATTTTCGGTGGAAGTTTGCATGACAATGTATATCATATATTTTTTTTAGTTTTTTTCATTCTGTTATTTTAGAAGTTACGGGGGGGGGGGGGGGACACACATTTTACCACTTTGGAAGTGTCTCTCGCGCAAACTATTCATTTTAGAAAAAAATGATATTAGAAACCTCAATATCATTTTTGAAGACCTATCCATAGATACCCCACACGTATGGGTTTGATGAAAAAAGATTTTTTTGAGTTTCAGTTCTAAGTATGGGGAACCCCCAAATTTTTTTTTTTTTTCTATTTTTATGTGAACATCTTAATGCGGTTCATAGAATACATCCACTTACTAAGTTTGAACAGTATAGCTCTTATAGTTTCGGAAAAAAGTGGCTGTGACAGAATCGGACAGACAGACGGACATGACGAATCTATAAGGGTTCCGTTTTTTGCCATTTGGCTACGGAACCCTAAAAAGCTTGTAATTTTTTTTACCGAAATGCAACTTGCACATTGCTTAAAATTGCACCCTAATTATTCTACGGTAAGGTACAGTTTTACATAACATCTAATTGTTTTGTAGGTATTTACCTGATATTTACATAATTATAGCACCCATATGTAGATAAAGGTAATTGTATCAATTACTGATACATTTAGGGTAATATGGGTAGATAAGGCTTTTGAGTAACACATTTAAAATTGATAAGTCTTTTTTATGGTTTCGTTTTGTTATGGTAGTTTTAGAAGGAAAATTACTAAAATTAGTACCATTCGTGAAGACAGTTGACTCATTCGTAAACTTTATTGACCGATCGAAGCGAAGTATGGCAGTCCGTCTTTTCTCCACTACAGGTCGCATTTTTCAACGGATTTTCGTGAAATTTTGGGAGCATTTCCGATAATTACCTATACATTATAAATAAATATTGACTAAGTTCCACGGTAAGCTCAATAAGGCTTGTGTTGAGCGTACTTAGACAACGATATAATTAACATTTAAATATTTATAAATACTTAAATACATAAAAAACACCCATGACACAGGAACAAATATCCGTGCTCATCACACGAATAAATGCCCTTATCAGGATTTGAACCCGGGACCATCGGCTTCATAGGCGGGGTCATTACCCACTAGGCCATACCGGTCGTAAAATCTATTAAAAAAAACATATAGAATATAAATATGATTGTTTTGTAAATTGACAACATGATTAGGCCCTGAATCGCTGTCAAACTTCAGTTTTGTAGGAAGTTTCCTTTCTGTACTATTATTTATTTTACAGTACATATGGTGCTACTTTATAGCACTAGTGCGAAAATTAGCATATTACGTTACTGTGTCGAACATTTAAAGGGCCATATGTACTGTAAAACGTTGTACGATACATGTGCGAATAGGTAATTCGCAACTCGTGTCGATTTAAAACACTCCCTTCGTTTGTGTATCGCCACTCGTTTTGAATTTCCTTTTTTTCGCACTTGTATCGTAATGTACTATTAGAGCACCGAGGCAAATTCCTCTTCCCGTAACCCGTAAACACAAATTGTCTTTAACGAAGCCAGAGTTTCATACCAAAAACGCATTCAAAATGTATTTAGATACGCAAAAGGTTAAAATGGTAACGACCTTCCATAATACTTACCGAGTTAAGTTACCACTGCGAACAAAAAAACAGCGTTTTCTAAAAGGTCTCATAATATACGCGAGGAAGTCGCCTACGCCGTTTTGTGTGAAAGGCGACAGGTGGGCGTATACAGGCTGGTTGGAAATAGCTACCGTAAAACCACCCAACTATAGTCCAAAGCTCCCAACTATGGTCCACAAATAAACTCAATTTTTCTCGTTCAGGTGTGTACTATATTTTTGTAGTTCTAAGGCAAAGTATGTTTATAAATGGAAGGTAAAACTAGGAGTAAACCACAAGGAACATTGGTATAGATACTTAATTTCCTTTTGAACTTGTGGACCATAGTTGCAGTATTGGACTATAGTTGGGTAGTTTTACGGTATTAAATTAATTGGCAAAGTTATACGGGATTTATTGAGCGAGATATGTAACGTTTTTATAATTGACAGTAATGGATTCTGGATTAAGTTTTTTTTTTATATTTGGAGACAAGCTTACACAGATCGACCTAACTAACTTTTGTAACTTTTTGGTACGGAACCCTAAAAATGCAGTTGACCATTAAAATAAAAAAACCCTCTATGAAAAAACCATTACATGAGACCAATTAAAATACCTAAAGTACCTACTCCCCAGGTAGAAATTACAAACTTAAAAATCAAATGAGCCTGTAACAGACACCGTCAAGTGAGATTAGTGTCAATGCCTGTTTAAAAAAAACCAGAAGCACCCTGTTTTCCCGTAGGGGCGCAACAGGTGGCCGACGCACGCGCCTGCTGCCGTAGATTTGCGTTTGTACCCACACAGGCACGTATGAAGAGTTATCGTAAGTGTTGTGTACAAGTCAAAGGATAATTCAGCCGAATATTCGTATTCGGCCAACTCCATGCCCATCTCTTTTTTTATGATATGAGCAGACGAATCGCCTGACGGTAAGAGATTATCGTCGCAAATGGGCGTCCATTTGCGACATAAAACACCTAAAGGATTCACATGGGGGCTTTCGTCACTATCTATTTTTGATGCTAACTGTATATATCCCTAATGCGTCAATCCTGACTGAATTAAAAATCCAGTGCCGGTTGTCATCCATTTGTCTCCAGCGGATCCTTAGTTACTTTGGACACGTAGCCAGACGGGAGCTGGACAACTTCGAAAAGCGCATTATGTTTGGCATGGTGGATGGAGGACGGGGTAGTGGACATCCACCAAGCTGGGTGGACATTGTTAAGAAGGTCTGCCAGGGATCTAAACAGGCGCCTATTATTATTAGGAAGGCGGAAAATCGTGCAGAATGGAGGCTCTTGGTGCACAAAATAATGATCTCATATGGTCGCAAACCTCAGTCATGAGGAAACGAGGAAGAAGAAGAAGTATCCCAAAGAAGGCACCATACTTGACGGAGAATTCGGCATGAAAACTAAGCGAGGTGGAGCTATTTCTGTTGGTCGGTCAAGGAATTTAATGCCAGTACCATTTCGTACCGTACCTTGTAACAGTGACAATCAATTTGTATAAGTCGCTAGGGACGGGACCTCATAGGCTCATACTACTATAATTGTGACAAGGTACAAAATGGTCCCAGGTCCCAGCTTCAAAGGACTGTAGACTTGAGTATGGTTTTAATTTCAACTCGATACCTCCACGCGTTCCCGAGATAAAGGGTCTTGACAGACAGATAGACGGACGGACGGACAACAAAGTGATCTCATAAGGGTTTCGTTTTTTCTTTTTGAGGTAAGGAACTCCAAAAATTATGGCGTTGCCTAAGCCTTACAAGCCTGAATTAGCTATGAATTGTATTTGAAAAAATAAAACATAATTTAACTTATTCAGGTTTCGTAAAGTGTAATGAATAAGGAGGTTACACCTTAAACCTCATTAGTGACGCCATCTTTGCATAGAGAATCGCCGCCATCTTGTCCTGCCTTTAAATGAATACTCTACTCATTAATTAGTGCACACTTACTGTCTTTAGCGAGTCATTAAGTAAATTAGTTAAAAGTCGAACATTTATTGCGTAGACAGGTGCCCTTTTAGTAGTTATAAATCCATTTAATATGTGACATTAAACGAAATGATCCTATTTTGGAACAAAAACTGTTGATGTAAAAAACCGTCAAGAAGACCTCGTTTTAGAAAAAGTTAGGACAAATATTAAAAAACCATACGCTTGAGAAAGTTGCTGGCTGTGTCGTTGACATTTATAAGGTTTGTTTTTGTCTGACTTATAAATAAGGTTTGTTAAGTATATATCGTGTCATCCACGATGACGCGCAAATTTGTCGAATCTAACCTTTAATAACATGGCAATACGAGTCAAGGCTCGCGTCGTCGTGAATGACACACAACAAAAAAACAAAACGGAAGGTAGTTATAACCCCTTAATATATAGACAGACGGACCATTTTAACACCAAGCGCTGTCAAATCAGGGTTGCTCCATTAGAATTATATATTATCATGTTATTTTTATTTAAAATTTTATGATATACGAGGCAGACGAGCAGACAATTACCTTCGCCGGCTTCGCCCATGGACACCTGCAACACCAGAGGGGTTGCAAGTGCGATGCCGGTTTTAAGATGGGAGTACGTTCTTTTCTTGAAGGTTTGACGGTCGTATCGGTCCGGAAATACCGCAGGCGACAGTTCATTCCACAGTTTAGCTATGCGAGGCAGGAAGTTTCTGGAGAACGCACAGTTGAGGTCTGCCAACCCTCAGTGTGGCTAAGTGGGTGGTATATACTGAAATTTCGGTAGCTCATCAGTTGATTTATTGGCAGGCTGTATCTCATGAACCGTGATAGTAAGCCAGTTTAAATTTCTACAGATTATGTATTTCTGTTGCCGCTCTATAACAACAAATACTAATAACAGAATAAAATAAATAATTAAGGGGGCTCCCATACAAAAAAGTGATTTTTAGATAATGGTTCGTGCGCGAGTCGAAATGAAATAATCATTTCAAATATTATAATTTCATTAGCATAGTACGACACTGAGAGCAAAAACTATGAATACGAATATAATTTGTTCATTTTCAATACAGCCATAAACCGAGCGAGTGACAACCCTGCGTGTGGCGTCGCGTGCGCAGCGCACCTGCTGTAGCGGCTGTGAAACACGCTAGGGCTGTGCCAACAGTTAAATTAATCCAACCACACTTACGGTCTTTTAATCTAAATTAGTAAAGTTAATGGCTAATGACAAAATTAGATACGACATATCATCAAAAGGGCCAAGATTAATAGATAATGTACTTTTGAGTAACAAAGCCTTATAGTCCTTATGCCATTATTCTTGTTTGCGTTAAATTAGTACAGTCAGCATCAAAAGTAGCGGAGCAAACAAGGTTTCAAAAGTATTTACCATTCTGTAACAGCTTAACAAAAGTTGATGTTTCTATATGTACAACAATTTAGACTGTAAAAGATATACTTTTGAAAGTAAATTTTAGAGAATTATCTTAATTTGGAAAAGTTATTCAGAATATCAGATACTTTTGGCGCGTTGTTTCATCCGCTACTATTGATGCTGGCTGTACTTCCATGTCCCGTTTTCATACTAAAGTCCATTCCCCTTTTTACACAAATTATGTAATGTCTTTCGGGATTCAAATCTCGATACCAAAATCCATGTAAATCGGTTCAGCAGATTAATTAATTCATGTACCTACATAAAGGCGACTCTTCGTGAACGTATCGTTGGTACTAATTAAGGTTCCGTTTTTGTAGGATCTGACACATCCACCAACACCAGGGCTCCACATATTCCTTATTATTCACAGTAAATAGTACCTATTTCCAGCTTAGGTTTATAAGCCAGGAAAAGAAATTATGATGTTATAAATGTAAGCTTAGACTTTAAAAAAATTGCTAGAAATAATTAGGTACCTACAAATACGATATTCCCGACGTAATTAAGACAGGTGTTTTAGTAATGACGATGTTTATTTATTCATTGATTTAATCTTTATTGCGAAATAGAAAAAGTTAATGTATAAACAATTATGTTTATAGTCGAAAGTCATGAGACTTTTCCATAGAAAATAAACTATTGTCTTGGCTCCTCTACACGATGGGCCATTATACTGGCCCACTAAGATGACTAATGGGCCAGCGTGTAAAGAGGGTAGTGGTGTCTGATGGGTTATGGATGGCGCGGCGGGATCGAGATGGGATGGCCACGGTATCGGTTTTTCGTCCGCTCTACACGATGACCTAGCGTAGGCCAGTCTAAGGGACGCAGCTATGCGGTGAAATGAGATAGCAATATCACTTGCTCCCTCTAAAGCATAAACGCGTCCCTTGAACTGGCCTACACTGGGCCATCGTGTAGAGGAGCCATAAGCATCTACACGTGTCCTATTCCATAGAGCATGCTCTCAATCATAGCATGGCCATCTCGCTGGTTCAGCGCTGGGCTATCGTGTAGAGGAGCCATAACTATCGCAGGGCCATCTCGCTGGTCCAGGGCTGGGCCATCGTGTAGAGGAGCCATTATATTTCTTATTGCTGTTTGGTGTAATACTTTAAATTAGAACTACCTATTCAGTTTCTAGCTATACCTAGTTAGAGTGAAATACGGTATATGGTTAACGGCTTCCTAGCCTATTCGGTAGAGATACATCCTTTGAAGCAGGAGGTCCCGGGTTCGAATCCCGGTAAGGGAATTTATTTGTAAAGGTTGATTTATGAATAAGGGCCATAAATTGGTATAGGTTTAAGCCTGATTGTACCTGCATCTACGTAGCTAGGAGTCCCTAGCTCGAATCCCGTAAAGGGTAAAATCACGGGTAAATAGTATTTTAACTCATGAACCTGTACTTCGTTTTATTTCACATCCGGTGAGTAAGGTTGCTACAGCTCAACGAGGGGGGGGGGGGATTTAGGGTCGGTAACGCGCATGTAACTCCTATGGAGTTGCAAGCGTACATAGGCTACGGAGACTGCTTACCATTAGGCGGGCCGTATGCTTGTTTGCCACCGACGTAGTATAAAAAAAAAGAAGTCCACAAAAGTGCGAGATTCACAGACACGTATGAGATTCTAACAGCCAGTGGCGTCAACCAGTCAAAGTCAAGTATAAATCAGTATATTCGTCAGGAGGGTACAACCATAAATCAGCAACAGGCTTCGTCGTTACACACAAACAATAAAGCTATCCGCAACAGACTTCGTCATTTTCTCTTATGTTAATTAAGGTAGAAGTACTAGTGCTCGACGCTGCACTAGTCACCGACATGGGCACTTTATTTCATGGAAATATAGGTTACATTTGAACAACGAAGATTTTTCTGTATTCGAACTTAATCCTTGTCACTTTGACGTAAAGTGCCCATGTCGAGTACTAGTGCAGCGTCGAGCACTAGTACTTCTACCTTATTATAAGTAATTTTAAAGGACCGCCCCGAATCGCATCCGGCCCAAAGGTTCCCATCACACTAGCTGCGTTTCCACGCTGTGTATAGCCAACTAAATCCCCTGCACCAGATACGACCCGGTGCGTGGATCGCAGCCCCATATCCCCAGTCAAGTATATTACCATTGTTTTCCAACTCAATCCCCAACGTTTTTCCTTTATCACTAAAACGAAAAAATGTTGGCTTGTGGAAAATACCACAAAGTTATTGCAAACAAAAAACTCTTTGAAAATTTAAAACTTTAAGTACTTAAGTAAAGCAGGTGTAACCCCATTAAAAATTGACACCATTCTGACGTCTATGAGCTGTCAAAATTAATTAAAATGATATTTGTACAGCCCGTCGAACGGCTTTCTTCCGATAAAAACTCGAAGGTTCCATACAAGATACATACAAATGGTGTGTAAAAAGTGAACGCGAACATGCGGACAGATGTTTGGTGCTGCCCGATCGATTATACGGCCTATCACGCGAGTAGGTGCCCATTATAGGGTTCCGTGAGCATGCATTCCAGTATCAAGAAACCATAATGACCCTAGAACCTAAATGGTCGCGTACTGTGTGGTTGAAGAGGAATTTCCTCCCGCGGACGCTTCGGCTGTGGAATGAGCTGCCTGCCGAGGTTTTCCCGAGGGGCTCTACAGTATGGGGTTCTTCAAAAAAGGAGTGTACAGGTTTTTAAAGGGTCGGCAACGCGCATGTAATATATCTGGTGTTACAGGCGTCCATAGGTGCGCGCTTATCATCAGGCGGGCCGTATGCTTGTTTGCCACCGACGTGGTATAAAATAATGACGACCGATCTGGCTTAGTGGGTAGTGACCCTGCCTATAACGCCGATGGTCCTGCGTTCGAATCCCGGTAAGGGCATTTATTTGTGTGATGAGCACAGATATTTGTTCCTGAGTCATGGATGTTTTTTATGTATTTAAGTATTTGTATATTATATATATTGTTGTCTGAGTACCCACAACACAAGCCATAATTTAAGTCCAAAACATTTCTTATTACGGAACCCTTCTTGTCCTCAAGATACACCTTACACACTTGTTCCTCTTCTACGCAGATGTTACCTTCTTCATTATAATTGTATGTTTATTTGTATGTTTCCGCTGTAATGGGCACCAATGTGGCGAATACCCCAATGCATAATGCCTTACTGTAAAACAGGATTAATGTACGCGTAGTATCTATGAGACTTATAGCGTTTTGGATAGGAATAGCGATGTCATCGCATATCGATTTTGCATGGAGCCCATTAAATGCTAACTTTTAACAGGTGGTTTTTATCTATTAATAGTGTTATTAAGGAGTTGCATATGTTTTCGTTACCACGGAATCTCAAATGCAAAGTTGTTATTGTAAATGTTAAGTTTATTTTTGTTTGCTTTCTACTTATTGGGAGTGTTAGCGAAATTCTCCATTTTAGCTTGAGCAAAATGCTTCCTTATGTCCGGATCTTCTCCTCTGCAGCTCGCATTTCTTAAACGATTCTCGTGGAATTAATAATATTTATGTCGTTTCGTTTGATGGAAAATATTTTGAATGGTAGTGGGACTGGGCAGGCCATGTACGACGTATGCACCAACAGAGGTGGGCTAAACTAGCCACGGAGTTGGTGCCACAACGTAAACGCCGGCATAGTCCTCCTAAGAGGAGATGGCGGGACGACCTGGACTCATTTCTCAGCAACTGGACGGACGCTGCAGTTCATCGGGAAGATTGGAAGTCTAGGGGGGAGGCCTTTGCCCAGCAGTGGGACACTTTATTGGTGACCTTAGCCATTGGACAAACCCTGAAATCCCACGTAGGGCTACTTCTCAGAAATGCTCTGACGTTATATTATATATTTTTTTAATTAGCCCAAAAGATAAAAAAATATTTTTTTCTAACAAAAGTTATTTGCAATAATCGACAACAAAAAGAAACACACTGTGTTAATCTTTGGCAGTGTCTTTGACAATTTGTTCGAAATATTTGATAATGGTGACATTTTTCAAAAGTCAGAAGCTTATTTAGTGTCATAAATAAAAAAGATAATCAAAAAGGTTGAAGAAGGTTCCATACTATTCTTTGAGGATAGGAGCTAACTAACACATACAGGCTGCTCCAAAGTAAAAATTGGTAATTTGTTAATTTCTTTGAAACCGCTACACCGGCTGTTATGATACTTTGTACACTGGTTCTAAATACCCTAATGCATATGTACCTTTCGGCTTTGTCCAATGGCTAAGGACACACTTTATGCTCGTTAAAAAAACAAACATTTTGAATGGTAAAAATTGACCAGTGCACTGGCACTGTTATAATGATTCAACGAAGTAAGTATTTTTTTAAAGCCTATGAAGGTTTTCGCGAGGTCCACAGCTCACCGAACCACTAGTTTAATATTTAACTTTTTATCATATTTGACATCAATTTTCAGTTCTCATTAACCCACGGAACAGGTTTTCTGTACATTAGCATTTCTTTTGCCCCGTGCCATTAAGATTCTTGTTGGTAATGTAAACGGTATTCTAGGGTTTTAATTGTTCAGTCAAAGCAATTATTTTTAGTACTTATGCAAATTAAAGCTATTCGCATTATCGTTAGCTTTTTACAATTATACCTATTTCTATTAATATACATTCCAGGTGCTCAAAGCTCTGTTGTAGAAAGTCATATTATATTTTCATTGACATATTTTACATATTTCTTCATTGAAACTCAGTGACTCGGCGGTTTTTAATCATTTATTGAGAAACAAACAGTCAATCATTAACATTATAAATAACAACAGTCGATAAATCAACAGAATATAGACCTATAGTTTCCTTATTATATATATCAAACATACGTAAATAGCACGTAAACTAATGCATATTTAGATACATAAAATTTCGCAAATTTTTTTTAATCCTTTAAACAACTTTTTTAGCGTCGCGTCGCATAGTCCTTGACAGTAGCAACAGTATCCTGTAGGGCTAAGATGGTCGGCTCTTTATCATTTGTCACCATGCCTGTCACGTTCTGACAAGTATGTAAGTGCGATAGTGACGGGTATAGTGACAGGTGATAAAATTGGAACCATGCTGCCACTGCTGAGTGTGATAGCGCGATAGCGGGTAAGCTGGTTGTCGTTAGTCGTTATAAGTAGCACTGGTCGAACCTGCATCGTTCCTTACTTTCATATGAAATGTAAACGATCTAGTAAGTTAGGCAATTGTTTCTAACATAGTTTTAATTTTAAGTTCCTGCGTGCACTAAATGTTTGATAAATCTTTTATGGATTTCAGTGGTCCGAAATAAATGATTTTCATTTTTATGTGTTAAGCTTATCAATTCCCTACTTCACTTATTCGAAAATATTTATGGGACTTATTTTAAGTATTTAACTTGCAATGTTTGTACGTACGTCTATACGTATGTTTGTATGTTCGGGTCAAATCTTGCAAGTTACATTAGACCCACTTCTCTTGTGTAAGTCGACAATGCAATATTATGGTACCATCGAGCAGATCTAATGATGGACACAGAGCTGGCCATAGGAAGTCTGTGATAAAACAATGCAACCAATTGTGTCTGACTTGTCGCCTCTAGGATGGGAGTATTTACGCTTGTCTTCAAGGTTCGTATATCGTACGGAAGGTGGAGATAAGGAATGGAATCTCCATGTACCAAAAAGTGTCGTCAAAACACCTTAAATAGGTGGCGCTACAGTACCTAGAATACTTGAAAAGAAAATCAAAGCATAGACAGCGCACTTCACTCCGTCAATAACGCCTAGGTTCTTAGCTACTCTAGCGCTACTCTGGAGAGATTTGGAACTATTATTTATAGCTGACTACTGGACACTTTTGCATAAGTTCTGCCTATGGAGATTGTATTCCTTAACTCTACCTTCCATACTATATCGCTTTACCTAAGTGACAATCCTCTTAGCTAAGCTTCCTGGATACATTCACACCCACATCTACACGGACCCCTAAACAGCTTACAACCAGATTAACCTCCACAACCCGTTGTCGTAATTAAGGGCCTCGCCACCCGTATGTGTCCTCGGTAAAAAACGTAAACACTAGCACCTGCGCGCGCGCCGAGATTGGCAGGTGCGCGCCCATCTGCCGCGCAGGGGTGGTAATGTAGTACAGGGTGCGCGGGACAAAGGATTTTAACTTTTAAGGTTGTTTTTTTATTGTATTGACAATTGACATACGAAAATATCGGGACGTAATTTTTTGGCTGTGCGTCTGACCAAGTTCGATGATAAAATTGTGCGGCACTGTAATGAGTAATAGTGTAAGTTGGTTCGTTACTTATTTACTAAGTCTATTTATTTGTCTAATATTAATTTTTTTGAATATCGCACATCATTTGGTCGCGGTTTCGCGGTGTGTGCCCCCCGCCGGGCACACAAAGGGGAATATACCGGTTTCGCCCAAGCACCCTGTACAAGTAAAGGTACTAGTAATACAATGTCTAGTGAACATTGAACATAAATAAGGTAAGCCAGCAGGCTAATTGCGAAATGCTGTCGCCGTATATCAAATGCTAAAAGATGATTCACGCTAGAGCGATCCGGGTCGGGGCCCAGGGGCCAAGCTAAGATGAGAATCGTTTGCAGAAAACAAAACAAAACGCTAGCATGAAATTTTTTTGTTTGTTTTGATTTGTCTCTTTTATGTTAACCTGTTTATGTTGACATACATATAGGTACATACATACATAAACGGAAATGATAGCCTGACGTTTCGTTTCCTGCAAACGACGACGGGTAGGCAGCCGATATTTCGTTTTCAAAACACAGCCACGCTTCGGCCTAGACCCGGATCGTTCTGGCGCGAGTCATCCTCAAAGCGTCTCTCTGAGGATAACCCATAATTTTTGTCTATGGAATTTAAAATAATGATCGTCTTCCTCGCGTTGTCCCAGCTTTTTGCTACGGCTCATGGGAACCTGGGGTCCGATTGGCAAATAATCCCAAGAATAAGCGTAGGCAGGTTGGGTTTGAATTGAATCGGCGGCCTCCGGATTGAAAGTCGCACGCTTTTACCGCTTGGCTAAAATCGCTTCTTGAAATATTGATCGTTGACCTTTAAGGCTTATCTATTCCCTATTACGCACAAACTATTCCCTATTTAGATATTCTTGTTTTTATAAGAACTAGATTACTTTATAGAGCGCTAAAAACGGCGCTAAACAAACGCCTAGCATACAAAATCGGCAACAATAAACGCAATAATCAAAACGGTCAGACACAGATAATTTCTTTCTCATTCCGTTCCCAAAATTTCGTTACGGCTACCGCAGTGCCTTACGTGAGCGAATAACTCGCGAACGCGAAGCGGCGTGGCGCGGCGCGGGTGAATCAATCATACCTATGGAAGTGTTCTACGTGAGCGATCTCGTTGCGAACGCAAATGGCCTGGGCCGACGCACCGCGCCGCCGCGCTATGGTCACCTTCTGTCTCCATCATCAGATCAGCTTGATGGTACCATAATATTGCATTGTCACTCCACTTACGTATGCAAATTTTCATCTTCTTCGAAAACCGGGAAGTGTGTGAAATTTAACTTGCAAGATTTGATTACTGACCGACAGACAGACAACGGGACAGGTGAAACCAAATAAAAGCTTGTAAAATACGTGAGTAACCCATTTTTAGGGTTCCGTAGCCAAATGGCAAAACACGGAACCCTTATAGATTCGTCATGTCCGTCTGTCTGTCCGATTATGTCACAGCCACTTTTTTCCGAAACTATAAGAGCTATACTGTTCAAACTTGGTAAGTAGATGTATTCTATGAACCGCATTAAGATGTTTACACAAAAATAGAAAAAAAAAACAATAAATTTTGGGGGTTCCCCATACTTAGAACTGAAACTCAAAAAATCTTTTTTCATCAAACCCATACGTGTGGGGTATCTATGGATAGGTCTTTAAAAATGATATTGAGGTTTCTAATATCATTTTTTTCTAAACTGAATAGTTTGCGCGAGAGACACTTCCAAAGTGAAAAAAAGTGTGTCCCCCCCCCCCCTGTAACTTCTAAAATAACGGAATGAAAAATCTAAAAAAAATATATGATATACATTACCATGCAAACTTCCAACGAAAATTGGTTTGAACCAGATCTAGTAAGTAGTTTTTTTAATACGTCATGAATGGTACGGAACCCTTCATGGGCGAGTCCGACTCGCACTTGGCCGCTTTTTTCTTCAATAAAAATATTTTGAGTTTTTGCATACCTGTTCACATTTAAGCCACAGCACGACTGTAGCGCCGGGCCGTCGGAGGCAGCCTTCGCGTTGCTTCTGTTCTTCTAGTATTTCGCTATGCCGTCGCCCCGTTTTGAGCCACACCTCGATGGACCTGAAAACAAAAATATTTGATATATTATACATACCCAAACCCAGATCAACCGTCAGGACCTGGACCAGAGTCCAAGTCCCAGATACCACTGGAGTGTTTAACTCGCCTGTTGCCAGAAGCCAGAAGTGGCGCAGAATAGGGCAGAGTGGCGTGTTCTTATGTCAGTGAATTACTTCATATACTCGTATATGAATAATAAACGGTGTTTAAGTGTATATTGATATATATCATTTATTCAGTAAAAGTTATACATTTTTTGTTATAGTACGTCGGTGGCAAATAAGCATACGGCCCGCCTGACGGTAAGCAGTCTCTGTAGCCTATGTACGCCTGCAACTCCATAGAAGTTACATGCGCGTTGCCGACCCTAACACTTCGCACCCTCGTTGAGCTCTGGCAACAACACAACACTATGAGTAGGGTCTAGTGTTATTTGGCTGCGGTTGTCTGTAAGGTGGAGGTACCTACTTCCCCAGTTGGGCTCTGCTCTAGATCTGGAATGACATCCGCTGTGCTGTGCCCTACCACACAAAGCGAGATGACATTCACAATGCCCTCTCTTTTGGACGTAGTTTAAGGATGTACCCGGGTCCAAAACATTGAGGTGGAGGGACACCATTTATATACCGCCATATAGGGTAAGTATTAAAAAAAAAAAAAAAAAACATTTATTTCAGACCGATAGGATCCATAAATTTTGTTAGTAACAGCAAAAAAATTCTTACACCCTATGTATTATGTGCACTTCAGCTCGTTCGAGGACTTCGTGGTAAGCGTGCCGCAGCCACTGCTGGAAACCATCGTGAGCGCGGACTTCTGGCCGAAGATGGTATTTTGGCGGTTCCGAGGGATCTTGCCTTATAATCCAACGCATAGTTTTAAAATGAGAACGAAATTCCATTTGTATGGGAAGGTGAAATTCGGCTGAGCTTGCCGGGGACTCAGGCAAAATTAGCTGCGGAGTACTACTAATGATATTTATGCCTTAATTTCTGATATCAAAAAGACTCAGATATTAAACGATCGCGCTATAACACTGATACATATATTTTTTGCAAGTGACGCTTTATTAAACAAAAAAAAAATAGAAGTACCCCAAGCTTTTAAAGGACAAGCCAGTGTAGTCAGTTAAAAAATAATTATTAAGTTACGGCCCGATCCGAAGAATGATTAAGACACGTTTAAGATCTTGGAAAGATCTTTAAAAGATCGATAACTAAACGACATTTCAAAATTGACGTTTATTTCGATTCCGCTGTGATCCCAATAAGATCTATCTACGATATTTCTAACGTCAAAGTGACATTCGTTGCCCGAATCGAGCTGCTTCTGTCAATTAAACGACATACAAACGATATCTAAATGAGAACTTATCTAAACCAGTAGGGCTAACATGGTCGGCTCTTTATCATTTGTCACCATGCCTGTCACGTTATACGTAAAGTGACGGGCATAGTGACAAGTGATAAAAATAGAACCATGCTACCACAGCAGAACTTATCGTTATCGTATCTCAATCTTCGAATCGGGCCGTTAGTGTTAGGATCTGTTTCACAATGCCAATGCTATTTACCACTTATCTGACGAATAAAGTCATCGTTGGCGTTTCACAATCTTCAAATAAGCTTAACTGGTACATAAAGTGCTAAGTTGTGCAGGAAGTTTTATCTGGCAGTTAATTGATTTGTTAATTAGACATTGTGAAACAGGCCCTTAAGTGTGGTTTATATGACATCACAATTTTACCGAAACTAGTCGAATCGGCCCCTGAACGCTCTCACGCTGTTAAGACAAAGATATTAAGTTTCGTCTTACATCCCCATAATGGCCACTTAAAAAGTCGTAACGACTCAAACTGTTCCCAGTCTGCTCTAGGACCAAACCGAGACAGACTCCATCCTTGTCTAACACATTGTTTTTAATAATTCCCTCTCTTTCGTTGCTGCGATTTTTTGTTTCTTTTGTCTGTGCTGAAGCGGCTTCACATCATAGGAGTTTCAATTACTTTTAAGATAAAGTTAATTGTGCTGTGGTCGTAAAATTTCGTATCTGTTTATATTGCATACTAGGGCAGTAGTTTATATAGATATAATAATATGGTCACAATGCAGGGTGTTTATTTGGTCACCTGCAATAATTTACGGGGTAAATATATACTATAGGTCATACTGAGCAACTTTTACTATGGGACCAAATCTAAAATCGCGAAAAAAATAATCCCCTCATGGAAAATTTCAAGATCAGACAGCCCAAATGTATGAAACAGCCAATAGGGTTGTTTCCATCTACAAAACTTAGGGCAGAATTGTATCCCAATAAATTCTTTTGGATTATAAGAACATGTTAAACTACTTTTAGGGGACCTGTAATGACCATATTTTTGTAAATATTGAATTTAAAATATCTTTTGGCACACGTCACGTGACCAAGCTCGAAACGTCATTGAAGATTCTGATGACGTCACAACTCTCGGATTGACACTGTTGACAGTTAGGCGATAAACAACAAATGACAAATGTCAGGTGACAGTTCGTATCTTCTACGTGTGTATGTAGTTATGTGTCAAACCGTAAACTGTGACGTCACAAGATTTTCAAAGAGCGTTTTGGGCGCGAAAGCATATGTCAAAATATATTTTGTTGATTTAACATATTTAAAGCCGTTTTTTAGTATAAAAGTTGAATTTTAGGGCAACTTTTAGTTAATATAGAACGTAATACAAGCGTTCCAAAAAATTGGAAACAACCCTATTATTTTCGTGATTTCGGGGTTGGTCCAATAGTAAAAGTTGCTCAGCATGACCTATATATTCATCCCGTAAATTATTGCAAGTGACCAAATAAACATTCTGTAGAGTCGGACCGGACCAACCCAACTGCATGAAATTTTCAAGGGCAAAGTGTGGGGATGTCATCGTTAATGTCAAATTTTGATCAAATATGATGTTTAATGACACTCCCTCCCTATGTTCTGTTCAAGTGAGTACGTCTGAATGAAAATTCGGAATTTACGATTCAAGGGCCCGTCAAGGTCTTCTCTATTGCCATGACAGTGACCTAGTCTAAAAGAAAATTAAGAAAAAAAAATACAATAATAGACAAAAAATTTCTTAACCCGTTTCAAGCTTTGGTCAAGAACTTATTAACTCAACGCTTTCGCAAGACTTAGGTAGTTAGAGCCAGACCAAGATAAGTTGCCAGCGATTTTGACAGCACAGACAGGGCAAGTGTTATTTTAAACGTCAAACTTCTATGAAATGACTTTTGTTTAATACTTGCACATGATGGGCTATCAAAATCGCTGCCAACTTAGCTTGGTCTGATTCTAGTTTATTCCTCCTGACAACGGGAACTTTTTTTTAAATAATTATCTCGTCTTAACGGTCTTAAGTTCGGGAAAATTCGTTAAAAGGGTGAAAAACGTTCGAAAAACGGTCGTTTTTTTCTCTGAATATTACAAAAATTGTATGAAGCTTGTATGAAAACTATGAAGTAGATTTAAAAAAATGTCTATACCTAAGGATAAACTAAGAAAATTAGGCTTTAAAGACCGTTTATTTTATTATCTCCAGTTTTCCACTGAAAAGACGCATAACCTTAACTTAGAGTCAGACCAAGTTAGGTTGGCAGCGATTTTGATAGCCCAATCTGTGCAAGTGTTAAGTAATAGTCATAATTCCATAGAAGTTAGACGTTTGAAATAACACTTGCACTCTCTGTGCTGTCAAAATCGGTGCCAACTTAACTTGGTCGGACTCTACTAAAAAAGTTATTGACCCAAAAAGGCATCTTATAAGCGAAAACTTTGGTTAAATAGTTTATTTATACAAGTTTAAGATAAAAATAGTCAAAAAACCAGTTCCAGTTAAGAACTTTTTAGTTTCCATAAACACAAGTACTTAAGTACATCACTAATAATACACTTTACACACTCAAAACGTATAGGTAAAGCCGCGTTTTCACTTGGTGCTCTGTACCCCTAGTGTAAATATTTTCGACAGCGAAACGTGACGTACGCGTTTGCGTTAAGTGTCATTTTGTATGAGATTTTTGACTTTCCAAAACGTCCCGCTTGGCGCGCTGTTCAAAAACCCATACAAAATGAGACTTAACGCAAACGCGTACGTCACGTTTCGCTATCGACTACATTTACACTAGGGGTACTGAACAGTTCTGAGCGAACAATCGTTCGTTTGTTCGGTGAATGGAATCAGTTGCTCCAATAATAAATAGGAAGAATAGAATAGAATAGAAATCTTTATTGCGAAACCATGGTACATAATACTGGTTACATTAGAGTGAGAGGAAGAGCAAACATTTGCTCTAAACAAAATGTTTGCTCAGAGCACTAAGTGAAAACGCGGCTTAAGAAATGTCCATTACTTTTACCATTAATCCAAACACACCCACAAATCCTAATAAATCAATAAGCAAAAGAGCTCCTATAAAAACTGAGTGCTTAATAGACCAGTGTCCATCGCGATTTGAGAAATTTAAAAAAAAGCAACAGGTGTCCGGTCGCCGACCCGCGTTACATCACTTGAGAAAAAATGGCGGCAAAAAGTGGCTATCTCACGTTACGTCTGTGTTTGTTGTGCACAGTGTTGCTAGGTAAATATTTTGAAAATCTTTACGCTATTCTGTTGAATATTGGGCTTTCAATTAGAATTCTTATGGGTTCACTAAAAAGAGGAAAATTCACAGTATGAATTGAGGTTTACATTACTTATACTTCCGCGCTTTTTTTTAATTTCGCGCGATTCTGTAGTGGTGATAATAGTTTGCCAAGTTATAAACTTAAGTTTTTATTTAAATTAGTCCAAAACGTAGGTGTTAGATTAACCAAAAGCCTCGCATAAGTTCTAATTTCATTAAAAATGACTTTCTTACATTAAAATCGAACGATATGTCATCTACATATGTGTTAGTTGTCATCTGTGTTGCCATATAAACATGTTAGAAATATAATTCGTATAAATATATAGTTTTTTTACAAGAAGCTTCGGTAGCCAGAATTACCGTTCCTCTACTATTGACTAAAGCAGAAGTAAGTAAGTAAATATTCCTTATTGCATCAACAATTATACATTTTACATACATGTAAAACTACAAATACATTTTAAAGGAAAATAGAACCAAGTAACACTAAACACCGATCTCTTCCAGACAACCTTAGGTGTGTCATAGCCGTCATAAGACGTTTTCTAGCAGCTGTTCATCTCCAAATATCATCCGGAATCCGATATCGGATGTGAAATGTGATAACGCATTTAGGATCTGTAAAAAATAAAATACTTAAGTTTTGTCATGTCTGAATATTTAGCGTAGTGACAATAAATAAGATAAGACCAGAAATAAGAAATGAAATAAAACTCTTAAGCTTTTGTCTTAAAGAAAAGAAAAGTATCCCTTTGACCATAACGAAACATGTCGAGCAATATTCTGTAAAAACTACGTATACTCTAAATCCATCCAGCTATAGCACTGCAACTATGGTAAGTTTAAAGAGATAAAAATAAAGATAGTTTATTATTCAAGTAGGCATATTACAATGCGCTTATGAACGTCAGATAAAGCTACACCGGCTCTAACACTACACCTCTGACCCGAGAAGATTTAAATCCCCCCTCAATTGGAGGAGGGTAACCCAATATGGACCGGCAAGAAACTCGGCGGGACACATCTTTTCAAAACATTACATCTTATAATTAACATGCATTAAATAAGAAAAATAAAATACAATACAGTTTTATACGGAAGTACCTAATTAAGTATCAATAGATATCCACAGATAGACCGCATTCCCCTTATAACAGTATTGTACCTTGTAGGTGCTATTTTTGTTACATCTTGGGAGATGAGAGTGGGGATTCGGTATCGTATTCTAATAAGAAAGAAGTAGATGAAAAAAATTTTTGGCCTTTGCATGGAGGGTTGGCCGGCTAGACGACATGCCATAGAAAAAAAAAATTTTTTTCGCCTCCATTTTTTTTTTTACTTTTTCCTAATCCGAACACGATAAAGATGCCCTTAAACGTATCCCCACTACTTTTGTTACTGTATGTTCTTTCTGGTTGTGTATGGGAAAAAGTAATGAAATAAAGGTATTTGTATATGTATTTAATTTGATTTATTTATTTCAAGAGAAAACTTAAGTGGTACATATATTATTTTTTCGCCAAACTGAGGACAGGTTGTTGGCGAATAGTGCGCTCTAAAATAAAGCTAACAATGTTGTGTCACACCTACTCATACATTATACAAACTTATTTCAGTAGGTGAGTACTGAGTTAAATCATTATATTTATAAATTTTATAATATACAAATATACATTACCTACTTAACATCCTTTCATGGAAATTTAAGTACTTGTTATAATCGTAGAACGGATGCTCAATAAGCCACCGTTTGAGGCAACATTTAAAAAGTGGCCAAGTTTGGGCGCTGGTGATGGTATCAGATCAGGTAGGTTGTAGACGGCAGGCTCCATGACATGGGTGAGCTTGGCTTATGGGCGTTACGCGTATTTTAGTTATGTACAGTCACGGTATTAAATATAGACCCGGATAATGTGCCAAAAAATATGTACACGCTACCTTAATGTATAGGTAATAAGGACGTGTATATATATTTTTGGCACTTTGTTCGTGAAATATTTAATACCTTGACTGTACCCATACTATGCGTTTTGTTAGCTGTTAGGTTTGCTAAAAAAACTTCTTAATTTTAATTTTTCCGTGCTGAAGCCCTAGAATCTGTAAATCTCCGGAATTCTGCTAGATCTGGCAACACTGATCGCTAGATGATTATGTTGTGTCTGGATTCGCGTCTGCGTTGCGTTTACAGATCATGTAAACATAAATGTAAGTTACGGTAGAGAGATTGGTAACTGAAGCCGTCCTTAGAGCCGGTGTAGCTTTATTTGACGTTCATAAGCGCATTGTAATATGCCTACTTGAATAATAATAGTACATTACGATACAAGTGCGAAAAATAGGAAATTCGAAACGAGTGGCGATAAATTAAAACACGACCGAAGGGAGTGCTTTAAATCGACACGAGTTGCGGATTACCTATTCGCACATGTATCGTACAACGTTTTACAGTACATATGGCCGTTTAAATGTTCGACACAGTAACGTAATATGCTAATTTTCGCACTAGTGCGGTAAAGTAGCACCATATGTACTGTAAACTATATTTATCTTTATCTTTATTTAGATATCGTTTGTATGACGTATAATTGACAAAAGAAAGCTTGTTTCGGGCAACTAATGTCACTTTGACGTTAGAAATATCGTAGATAGATCTTATTGGGATCACAGCTGAATCGAAATAAACGTCAATTTTGACATGTCGTCTAGTTATCGATATTTGAAAGATCTTCCCAAGATCTTAACCTCCTAAGGCCCTGAGAACAAATTTTTGTACTTATTCGAAAATCTATTTTGAACTTTTATTGTGTAACAAAGGATTCCAAATTCAAAAACAAAACAATTGCTTCTGGGTCTCAGGAGGTTACGTGTTTTAATCATTCTTCTAATCGGGCCGTTACTAACACAACTCTAAAAGTGATTTAAAACGAATCAAAACTTTTCCAGCATTAAATTACCTGGCACTCATTCACAAACTTACTAAACTGTTATCAACAATGACATAAAATGGCGTTTTACTGCGTGCTCTTGAGCTATTTTAGAGTAAAAAGTAAAAAGATGCAGCGACAAAAAGATTCATTCTGTCTGATCGCATCAGAAAAACCGGCCAAGAGCATGTCGGGCCACGCTCAGTGTAGGGTTCCGTAGTTACTCTTCCGTCACAATAAGCTAAACTGGAGCTTAAAGTATAGTTAATTGTTTACCAAGGGATGAAACGGTACCTTTCACCCGAGTCAAACAAATAGGCAAATTTGCATAATCAGTACCTAATTAAAGTAAGTCTTTTTACTATGAAGGGAAAACTTTTTGCGATAACTCAAAAACAGCTAAACTGATCATGTCCGCTATAGTTTTCATTTAATGTCTTTCTTAAGCTCTACTTCCACAATTTTTTTCATATTTTTTGGACCTATGGTTCAAAAGTTAGAGGGGGGGGGACACATTTTTTTTTTCTTTCGGAGCGATTATCTCCGAATATATTCACTTTATCAAAAAATGTTTCCTGAAAACCCCTATTAGTTTTGAAAGACCTTTCCAACGATACCCCACACTCTAGGGTTGAAGCGAAAAAAAAAATTCACCCCCACTTTACGTGTAGGGGAGGTACCCTAAAAAAAATTAATTTTTTAGATTTTATTGTACGACTTTGTCGGGTTTATTGATTTATATATCCATGCTAATTTTCAGCTTTATAGCACTAACGACCACGGAGCAAAGCCTCGGACAGACAGACAGACAGACAGATGGACATGGCGAAACTATAAGGGTTCCGTTTTATGCCATTTGGCTACGGAACCCTAAAAACGCGAAAAGAAACTTCGGTAAGACTTCTGTCCGTTAAGTATATCAGTCAGTACCCCTAGTGTAAGTTTATTCGATAGCGTGACGTGACGTACGCGTTTGCGATAAGTCCCATTTTGTAAAGGATTTAGAAACAGCGCGCCAAGCGAGACGTTTTGGAAACTTAAAATCCCATACAAAATGAGACTTAACGCAAACGTCACGTCACGTCACGGTATCGAATAAACTTACACTAGGGGTACTGGGCCAAGTAGGCCATTATACATATTTAATTACACTTGTTTTTTCGAATTTGGGAATTTTCATGTTATAATATTTGTGTTTATTTAGTCAAGCCACTTAGATGGCTGGCAGTCCTCAATTGTTCTCCAGAAACTTCCTGCCTCGCACAGCTAAACTGTGGAATGAACTGTCGCCCGCGGTATTTTTGGACCGAGACTACCTTCAAGAATATAACGTACTCCCATCTTATAAGCCGGCAATTCACTTGCAACCCCTCTGGTGTTACAGGTGTCTATGGGCAACGGTAATCCCTTACCATCAGGCGGTTCGTCAGCTCGTTTGCCACCTGTATCATTAGAAAACCTATATACACAAGAGAAACAGAAGAACTGGAACCTTCTTTTTGAGTTGAGTGAATAGTGCTCAAATAATTTACAACAGTTCGATGTGTTGCCTCCCTGTCACACTAACGCCCTCAGACAAGGACGCACCGCCATCGCCAGTGGTATGTTCAGCCTTTCATTAACCTAAAAGTAAAACTATAAGTATGAAACGCTCGTATAATATAGTGTCTTGCAATCTCATCTATGCGAAAGACGTAAAATTGTCATAAAATTGAAACTCGCTCTAAGAGCTGGGATGAAGTACATTTCGAAACCTTCTCCCGTGAACTCCCTTTCCGTTGAAATTAGAACTTCCAGCAATTAAATTAAGGTTCATATTTCTATGTATTTTGGCATTGAGATACGACGATGCGTAAGCGCAGCTGAGTTTAATTAAACTTGTCGGTGGTTTAACAGTAATCGTTGTATTTTAACGATTGTTTTAAGAGGAAAAGGGACGACCGCTTCTCAATGCAAACGTAGTCCTCATTTTCCTCTCTGGACATTGACATTATAGAATATATTTTTTCTTTTGCCTCCCTTCGGCTCGGGTAATAATTTTACACGCGTCACGCAATTTCCTACTTTTCCTCCCTTGGGACACAAATAACTATTACAGAATTGCCCTTTCGTTGGACTGCGATTTTTTTTATGTTATACGAAGTAGGAGCGAATATTAGGTACCTCATAAGTACTAACATTATGCGCCCTACCCGGGTGTCATGTACTGACTTCATCCAACTAACATCTTCTGTAATGCACATGACTTTTAATGTTGAACAAATGAAATGAAATGAAATGCCAAATGCTAAAAATTCGAAAAAATATCAAAGGAAATGTTATAGCTGTGGTTGATATACATCAAATTGTAGCAAAATGTTTTCAATAATGTTAATATCCGGAGAGGAAAATGGGGACCACGTTTGTATGGAAAAGCGATTTCACGCGGTCGACCACTTTCGTGTTAACTGGCATGTCGACTCGCAAATTACAATTTATTATAAACTTCATCGAAAACTGTCGGTTCTTTCTCTTTTGCGAGACGAATGAAGTGAACTACTCGATTAAATCTTGTTTTATAGGTACAGTCAGTATTAAAAATCGTTAAAGTCACTCTTCTTAAAAGAATATTTATGAATTGCCTCAAGTAGTCTATGGACGCCGGCAACTCTTGAGGAGTTACATGCGCGTTGCCGACCCTAACACTCCACGCCGTCGTTGAGCTCTGGCAACCGTACTCACCGGCAGGAACACAATATGAGTAGGGTCCAGTGTTATTTGGCTGCGGTTTTCTGTAAGGTACTTCCCCAGTTGGGCTCTGCTCTAGATCTGAAATGATATCTGCTGTGCTGTGCCCTACCACAAAAAGCGAGATAGAGAAGAAAGAGAGATAAGTTATTAAATAAATAACTTATTAACTAAACCAAACGAGTAGTTCGCTGCCAAGGCGATGTTATTGGACAGTTTATCATTTCAAAGGCAAGTATTAGATCTATATACGATATGTCACTTTTGACACTGACATATCCGATCCATATCGTATCTAGACCTGATATTTTACGTATCTTAAAGATCTAATTGGGTCCTACTTAATAATTAAATGAAACTCCAGGTCCATGGGTCACAAGTTTTTTGCAGAAATCGCAAAACGTCTGGTTGACGTAACTGATGACCGAAGAGCTGGCAGCTTCCTAGCACAACGTACCAGCATTGCGAAACAACGAGGAAATGCCGTCAGCATCCTTGGTACAGCCTCAATGGCCCATTTTAGATTTAAGCTAGTTATTGTAGTGCTCACTAAACCACAATATATTACATTCACTGGCTCGATACCACACCAATGTTCGGCAGACGTCCGTCCGTAACTGTAACTGTCATCGGACTGCCTACCCACATCCGCGTGCTCGAGACAGCGCCACAGCTGTCACTATATCTAGGCATAGATAACACTACAGTTATAGTATTCCTCTGTATATACCTATCCATGATGTCTGGAATGACATCCGCTGAGCTGTGCCCTACCACACAAAGCGAGATGAGATTCACAGTGCCCATACCTCTCTTTTGGACGTAGTTTAAGGACGTACCCGGGTCCATAAAAGTCCTATAATATTTATTTACTTATTTATCTACAATGTACCTCAGACAATGTCGTAAGTTCGCACACTTAAGTTGTTGTACAAACCTACTTATAGAAATATATATGTCTAATTCCATAACCAATCTCAAATTTCATCTCAGAGGGGGCTCCCAATTTTATCCATTCATAACTTCAAAACTAGGTTAAATGTAATTCCTAAAATCGTCGCCAAATCTTCAAGATCTTAAAAAGTATATTTATGCAAAGACCCACACAGCGCTATAGTTCGTGCCATCCACGATGGCGCGCAAATTTGTCAAATCTAACCTTTATTAGCATGACTATACGAGTCAAGGCACCTGTCCTAATGACACGATCTGTACCACGTTAACTATAGACGCAAACCGAATTGACGAACGTGATCATATTTCTATCTCTCTCACCCTACCTTCGATCACGTGAGCGTGAATGAGAAGGTTTACGACTCCGGTCGTCAGTTTGGTTTGCGTCTACTATACCAGCCGCGAAAGCTCTTGTTCGTAGAGAAATAGGGGTTATTTTCGTTTAATTGCAGTGGTTTGCCGTTGAGGGCCTACCGCGAACACCGAAGTTCGCAAATTGCATCTTTCTCATTTACTCCAATTAAAGCGTATTTAGAGTGACAGAGAAAGATGCCCGCAATTTGTAAACATCTGTGTTCGCGGTAGGCCTGCGCTTAGACCAAGTTATAGTACTCGCGAAAGCTCTTGTTGTTTTAAAAATAGGGTTGATTTTCGTATAATTGGTGTGACCGTAAGTTGGTTTCCCTGTAATAGGGCGTCCGTATGCACGGGAGACATATGAGGAACACGTGTTAGCTTCCGCAGATTGCGAGGTGTTTCCATTGTCGCGGGTGATACGATTTTTTTATATCTAGAGATAAACCCCCTTTTAAAACTTTCGCGTTTTGAACACATTTTAAAACATTTAAAACCTTTTCTACCACGAATTTATTTTGAAACCTGCATCGAAAGGTCGGATATAAAGGTACAGTCGAGTTCATAAACATGTATATATTTCTTGACCTTAATCCATTGCAATAAGGTGAAAAAATGTATACATATTTATGAACTCGACTGTAACAAAATAAATTCGCGATAGTCCCGGTTTTAAATATGTTAATAACCCCTTTATTCGTAACACTTTGCAAAGTTCTGTTAAATTTTGTCTCTTTCTAAAAAACTAAAGTGCGTCATAATCTGTCATTTTCGGGACCAAAGACTATCATCACTTTTATGGAACAGAGACGGAATATATTAAGACAAAGCTTCCAGTACAGTTTTGACTACGAAAATACGACTAACACTCACGGCCCGATTCGAAGAATGAAATACGATAACGATAAGTTCTGGTTTAGATATGGTTTTTACGTCGTATAATTGACAGAAGCAGCTCGATTCGGGCAACCAATGTCACTTTGACGTTAGAAATATCGTAGATAGATCTTATTGGGATCACAGCGGTATCGAAATAAACGTCAATTTTGACATGTCGTTTAGTTATCGTCTTTTAATGATCTTTCCAAAATCTTAAATGTTTCTTAATCATTCTTCTAATCGGGCTGTCAGTATCACTCTTACAGATAGGACACAGAGCATTGAAAAAATGGAAGTTATATGAATAGTAAACCGGATCACATTCCGATATTTTTTTTTTTTGATTTCGATAATCTGTCGAACATTCAGAATGTTTCCTCGCCCGTCTTGCGGCACCCATACCATAGGCTGTTGGCCCACCTCTGTGGGTGCATGCGGCAGACATGGCCGCCTCATTCCCAATTAAGCTTGGCGATCTTAGCTCCAACATCAGTAATGCGTGTTTTTGGCGGTTATTCATAATTATTTATTGAAGGACTGTCGGTCTCACAGTCAAACTGTTCGTATAGTTTTATGAGGCAATCTTATTCTACCTATTAAATAAATAAAATAATAACGCTATAAAATGTAAACTGGAAACGCGCACCCTTCAGTGACAAATCTTTGAAATAATCACCCGGCCCCACGGACTTATTTGTCAATTAATAACCATTTACAATTAATAACACTATTATCAGCCTATTCCGAGGAAATACCAGCTGAGCCCGGTCTAGATTTGAGAATTTTAGGTAAATATCTCCGTCGCGCTGACGGGGGCCGCTCGTTAGATAAGTGCGATAAGGACAACTGTAGCTTAGGCGAAAAACCCTCGAGATTTCGTTCTCGACATTTTCCTCCTCCAAAATTTAACCAATCGTAATGAAATGATGGTGGAAATGAAGTGAGAAAGAAATTAAATATCTATGTTTTAATTTTTGCGTTTATGCAGCATAAAGTATGCTAGGCGTCTGTTTACGGCGCATTTTTGGCCGTTTTTAACGCTTTTTAAAGTAAACTAGCTCTTATAATAAAACCGGCCAAGAGCATGTCGGGCCATGCTCAGTGTAGGGTTCCGTAGTTACTGTTCCGTCACAATAAGCTTAACTGGAGCTTAAAGTATAGTAGATTGTTAACCAAGGGATGAAACGGTACCTTACACCAAAGCTCTAATTCCGCGATTTTTATCATATTTTTGGACCTATGGTTCAAATGTTAGAGGGGGGGACACATTTTTTTTCTAGCGGAGCGATTATTTCCGAATATATTCACTTTATCAAAAAATGTTTGTTGAAGACCCCTATTACTTTTGAAAGACGTTTCCAACGATACTAAAGCACTTTACGTGTAGGGGAGGTACCAAAAAAAAATTTAGTCTTTATTGTACGACTTTGTCGGCTTTTTTGATATATATGTCCATGCCAAATTTCATCTTTCTAGCACTAACGACCACGGAGCAAAGCCTCAGACAGACAGACAGGCAGACGGACATGGCGAAACTATAAGGGCTCCTAGTTGACTACGGAACCCCAAAAAAACAGAAACTCAGAAAAAGCAAAACGTACAGACACAGGTGACGTCATATAAAAAAAGGGCCAAAATCCAAGGAAGAAAATGTCGAGAACGTTTGTGTGGAAAAATTACCACTAATATTTCCCTTTAACACTCAAACAATATAAAATAACTTAAGAGGAAAGAAAAGCTTTTTGAATCTAACGAATTAACGGTAAATTTTCTATGAAATTCCATTTCGGGAGAAAACGTTTCCCACTAACTAAATCTTAACAAAATACTTCGATTTTGATGTCGATCGCTTTAGCATAATATATTCTTGGTTATATAGGTTTCGCTTTAAAAATAAAGAAATTTTTGGTTTGGTAATTTTGATAAAAGGAAAACCTATAAACCTAGTGTTTCATTGTGTCAACAGCATACCAAAAAATCATGGAGAATAGAAACTGTTTAGAAGTGGAAAAACGTTTTCTCCTTTTGCATAGACGATCACGTGATCATTCAGACAAATATCCATCGAAGTTGGTAGTTATTGTTTGCGACAAACGCAGCGTTCATTTTTCCTACAATCCTACATTCCTGGATCGCATGCGTTCAACGCTGCGTTTATCGCAAACCACAACCGCGTCCTTTAATAAATACTACCACAATTAAAAATCTACTTTATCGGAAGCATATTGTAAATTCGTGTTAAGAATATAATTATGTGACGAGTGATGAGATCAAGTTTATAAACCTGTTTTTATGGGGTTTAAAATTAGATTGACATATGTCACGGTTGTGAATGACAAACTCGGATGTATGGCATTACTTGTACAACTTGACGATTGATTGTCGTTATCCTACTAATAATATTAGGTTTGAATATGTGACAGTCCATATCAAAAGGGACCTTATGGCGGTCGGCGCTTCCGCCATTATTAGCGGCGCGCCAATTCTAATGCAGTAAGCGCCGACCGCCATAAGGTCCCTTTTGATGTCGACTGCCACATATATGTTTCTACTCAATTATTTCACCAAAAATCACGAAAATTTAAGCGATTTTTACTAATATAATCTCGGTGGCAAACAGCATACGGCCCGCCTGATGGTAAGTCGATGACCTTAGCCTATGGACGCTTGCAATTCCAGTGGTATGTGCGCGTTGCCAACCCTTTAAAAAACCCATAGCTGTCCTCGGGAGGAAATTCCGATCATTGTTTCCAAGCGGCGAACGGTGTGGGGGAGAAAACGTTTTTCCACTTCTAAATATTTTCCATTCTATAGGATTTTAAATACTAAATATAAATTAAAAACTAGGTTTAAAGTTTCTCCCTTTTTTTCGAAAATTAGCAAATCAAAAAAAGTTTTTTTTTCAAAAAAGCGAAACTTATAAACCTAGAATATATAATGCTGAAGCGATCGACATCAAAATCAAAGTGATTTGTTAAGATTTAGTTAGTGGAAACCGTTTTCTCCCGAAATGAAATTTCATAGAAAAATTACCGTTACTTCGCTAGATTCAAAAAGTTATTCTTCCCTCTTAAAGGATCTCTCTTCAAGGGGTACAAGGTACAACGTTGAATCAAACGAGGGTAAATTGAAATTGTGGGCTTCATTTTAACTCTGCCTTCACTAGTGAGAATAGTTTTTTATGATATAGGAATATGCTACAAGCAGACAAATCGCCTGAAAGCAAGCATTACCATCGCCCATGGACGCCTGCAACATCAGAGGAGTTGCCAGCCTTTCAGTTGGAAGTACGCTCTTTTCTTAAAGATTTGAAGCTCGTGTCATCAATATCAATTGCTCGTCGTGGAATCGGCCAACCTATTTATTATCAAGGCTCGGAAACCGATTAAATTTCCAAACCGTTATTACTTAACACGTACTTGGCGCAAAATGGCCTTTCAATTTCGGTTTCGCTCGAAAAATCGTTATTTTTAAACCGGTTCTTAAGAGAACAGTTCTTGTCAAATTAACCGGTTTGGAGTAATAAAAACAGGTTTCATCCTACGTTGGTGTCTATGTTTACGTGGCACATCACCTGATGTTTCGTCGCTCGTCGAATAAACCGGTTTTTTAGGTTACAATAAAGTTCTTACAACGTTCGCGTTCTTATGTAACATCGGAGGAAACCCGAAATAAACCAGTGTTTACCGGTATTTTATAAAACGGTTCTGAGCCTTGCCTATTATACGTGAAAAAATTAAAATGAAAAAATGAAAAATATTTATTGCGTTAATAAATGTTACACAGTATAGTAAAAGGTTGGGACTTCCTAATAAGTATATTATACCTGTATCAATCAGGAAGTCCCGCTCCTCCGTAGAACCAAGTTGGAGGGTAACGTAACAGGAAACTGAAAACTTAAGCTAATACAATTTTATCTACATTTATGTGTGTGTGTGTGTGTGTGTGTGTGTGTGTGTGTGTGTGTGTGTGTGTGTGTGTGTGTGTGTGTGTGTGTGTGTGTGTGTGTGTGTGTGTGTGTGTGTGTGTGTGTGTGTGTGTGTGTGTGTGTGTGTGTGTGTGTGCGTGGGTATATAGGTGTATTTGTGATTTTGTGAGTGTTGGTGATATTGATGTACATTCAGGAACTTATAACAATAGGTACTGTAAGGCATAATTTCTTAGGTATACATAACTGTATGCCTAACGATACGTTCTTAAAACTTTTCAAGAAAATTATTTAAAAAGCAACCGACCCAATTCTACAATATTTAAATAGACATCAGAACAACCATTGCTATAACCTAATCGCAGAATCAAGCAAAGAGCTATTATTTGCCTGTTACCAGCCAACTGACCTAATATTATATTTAAAAACTTCCAAAAACCATAAATTCCGGTTACAATCGTGGGAGACATTATGAGTGAGACAATTATTACAATCATGCGTGTCGTTAATTAGAAAAGGATTTGCACATGTACAGAGTATTTGAATTTAAACGTTTTATATTTGGCTTAGCAACAGTAAGTTAAAAATAAATTTACGAAGCTTATCAACCATTGGAGGGCAAAAAAACAGTTATTTAAAAGTCTATTGTTTTAGAGTTGTCCCGAGTCGGCCAGAGACCTTAGAGTTGGCCAGGGCTCACTTAGGTAGCCAGGGGTCCGCTCAGCCACCTAATCCCACGGGATCATGATTTGGCACGGGCAATATAGGTTTTCCTACATCCTAAAAAAAGCCTAATTTACCCTAAATTAGGCTTTTTTTAGGATGTAATGTATTCAGTTACCTCACGGTGTTCTCCTTAAACGAAAAGCGACTCGCAAAAATCAAAATGATATTTCGTATATCATGTTTCCCTTTGAACGGTTTTAGAAAATTGGCAAAACAGAAAAAAAATGTAAGTATAGTTTCGTATAGTAGAGAGTAATCAAAAGAGAGGTATGGGCATTGTGAATTTCATCTCGCTTTGTGTGGTAGGGCACAGCCAGTGGATGTCATTCCAGATCTAGAGCGGAGCCCAACTGGGGAAGTACCTCCACCCTACAGAAAACCGCAGCCAAATAACACTAGACCCTACTCATAGTGTTGTGTTCCTGTCGGTGAGTAAGGTTGCCAGAGCTCAACGAGGGGGGTGGGGTTAGGGTCGGCAACGCGCATGTAACTCCTCTGGAGTTGCAGGTGTACATAGGCTACGGAGACTGCTTACCATCAGGCAGGCCGTATGCTTGTTTGCCACCGACGTAGTATAAAAAAAAAAGTATACATAGCAGAGAGTAATCACAAGTAAACTTTTCGCCTTCGGCTTTGGACTGCTAGAGTAAAAATGATCTAATACTAATTCGACAGGCTCGACTATATGTGATTGTCATGTCACATTCATAAATATTGTGATACTTAATAATTATTATTATAGAATCTTCTGCGCATAATGAATACGGATGTAAGTACAATAGAATCACTACAATTTCTTTCGAGCTCGCAATTTACGTCCCACTTAACAAGACAATCGTACCGATGAGCGCATTTGCCCTGTTACAATAGGTGATAATGATCTATCTGCTACAATTTTGGTACAAAAACTACAATAAATTTCAAGAAGATCATAAGCGCCAGGGATATATTTACTTTATAAGCCGTTTTGAAAATGATAATGCTATCATCAAGCCATAGAAACATGAGGTAGATTGTGAGAGCACATTAATCATCCGTCCAGGAGGTGACACGCCGCATGTGACATAACCGTCAAGAAAACTCAACTAAAATATACATAAAAAAAGCATAATTCTACTGCAATATAATCTTTATACCTTTGTCTTAAGGATGATTAGGAATTTGAGCAGGGTATATAAGATATATTTGTTAAAGAATAGGGTAACGATGTAATTATTTTCGAGTTTTTTACTCAGTACGTCGACCTCAGCGCGGTTACGAATCGATATAACTACGTGTGTTTTTTGTGTGTGTTTTTACTCAATTTGGGATAATGTCGAGTAACACGTGTTATTGTTTGACGACTAATTTGTAATTCATGCTGGAGGGTGTTTGTGTTGTGAACAACTGTACTTATTTATTACTTAGTTTAAAAATTGTTCAACAGCGACTAAATATATATAGAGTAATATAGACGAAGCAGTGCCTGTGGCGATCTAATTGCCAAATGTCATTCTCTATCAGTCACAGATCTAGAATGCACTTACACTTAACGATAATTGAAGTGTGCAAAAGGGAAGCCATCACGTATATTATATGAACATTACATAAGTGTGAAGGAGGCAGACTACAAATGAAAAAACACGACCACTTTTGGGCGTTATACTGGCTGCTTTATGTATGTAGCAGACTAAATAGTACGAAAAGCTGTATAATCACATATTCTTCTTCTTTGTCCAGCCCATTTCCCAGTTCATCTGGGGTCGGGCCTCCTCGTACGTCGGCGACAGGACAATCTGTCCTGGGCTGTCTGTGTGTCCTCATCTCTTTTTCGACATTGGACCACCAGGTTGCTGGTATACTCACATATTATTTCTGATTTCCATTTTTCCAAAGACACTTGACATCATTTTATTTTCTGCTTTATGTATGTAGCAGACTAAATAATACGAAAAGCTGTATAATCACATGTTCTTCTTCTTTGTCCAGCCCATTTCCCAGTTCATCTGGGGTCGGGCCTCCTCGTACGTCGGCGACAGGACAATCTGTCCTGGGCTGTCTGTGTGTCCTCATCTCTTTTTCGACATTGGACCACCAGGTTGCTGGTATACTCACATATTATTTCTGATTTCCATTCTTCCAAAGACACTTGACATCATTTTATTTTTGGTCGCACTTTTGATATTTGACAGGCAATCGTGTATATTGTAGATCTGTGCTGTCAACCATAGTCACGTAGAAACTGGCGACTGAGATCATAATGCTATCTCCTTTACCCTTGTTAAGACCAACCAAGGGTGAAAGAGATAGCATTATGACTTGACTCGCCACTTAGTTTTGTAGCAAGTATAGTTTCTTTTTATATGTCTTTCCTTCTAAAAGTAAATCAAAGGGTTTTCAGCGATATTTTTATTGAATAAGAATTCCGTTGGCCGGTTATTTGGTCGAATGTGATCAACATTGTTTTTTTCATAGAAAACTGATTTCAGCAAAAACATCATCCGTCCAAATCTCATTTTCTTTAAGGCGATTTTTGCCAAGAAAACTTTGGACTAAACTTCGTAATAAATACTTATAAGTAATTTAATGTCCTAAGACACAAAAGCTTTTAGCAAAATTCTCAGAGTAATAGTGGTAAATCGTGTGTTTAATGTCACCTTCATCAAAGTAAGTAATCCGAAGAAATCTTTATAGTAGTCGATTTTATATCATCCCGTACGGGTTCGCTCCATTTCGTACATTTTTATCCGAACAATGCAAAAATATTTCTAAATTTACCGAATTTAATCTCTTTTTTCGAATATCATTTCGAATCCCAAATAAACGGTCGCTACCAGACATATCGGAGCGGCAGCGGCCGAGGTATTCAAAAATATCTAAACATACAATTGAACGTTGACGATTTGTTCAGATATTTGGGAAACCATGGCCGATGGCGACTGAATAATATACGACTTTCAAACCTTCAAGAAAAGAGAGTACTCCCATCTTAAACCGGCAATGCTTGGTGTTGTCGTCTGCTCGTTTAAAAAAGCTAGGTTTTATTGTAAGTAAAACAAAAAAAAAACTAAGTAAGTAAATAGAATAAGTAAATTACTTTAAAAGTTCAAGTAATCTTGTCAGCAATGTGGCAAGTGTTCATGGAATTTTCGACAAAGGATTTAAATACAGAGCCGAGAAAATTGAGTTTGCTATTAATTCTAGTTGAAACAAGGTTTACTTCCAAAATCAGGGTTTATTGTTTCAAGATGAAAACGATAAACTTTGGGGCTGATATTAGACTAAAGTAATTCTACTGAGAAGATATCGGCTTACTTGTTTACTTTCCAATCCATAATAATAAATGCGAAAGTATCTCTGTCTATCTGTCTGTCTGTCTGTCTGTCCGTCTGTCCGTCTGTCCGTCTGTCCGTCTGTCCGTCTGTCTGTCTGTCTGTCTGTCAGTCTGTCTATCTGTCTGTCTGTCTGCCTGTCTGTCTATCTGTCTGCCTGTCTGTCTGTTACACATGGGGAGAAGCTAGTTTCGAATAAACGCATGCTGCCTACAATACGACCACATCTCAAAATATATAATTATTGTAGATTAAATCTTAATTCAAAGAAATAAAGTTACATTTTTTTTTTACTGGTGCCAAAGTGGCCGTATACCAGGTACCATCTACATTTATGTATATATATACAACGCAGAGCCGAAACTACAAAAACTAGAAAGTTGAAATTTGCATAATAGCTTACGTTTATAAAGTGTACAAGAGATAAGAGGCGATTTTTAAAAATTCAACTCTTAAATGGGTTTTAAAGGGGTTGAACTTTTGTATGGCGTTAAAATTTCATTTTAAATTAGAAACTTGAAACTTCGTGAAAAGGTATTATATTAAAATAAAATAAAAGTGATTTCAGCGTTTGTGGAAAATCATCCCCTAAGGGGGTTAAAAAGGGGATGAAAGTTTGGTAATCAAGATTTATGTTAAACTAGGAATTTGAAACTTTGAAAATTCATACCCTTATACGGTTTTTGGGGAAATAAATCTACACGTACGAATTCGTGGGTAACATTTAGTACGTTAATATCTTCTTCTTCGTTAAGCCCTTTTCTACGCCATTTTCTCAGTCTTCATGGACTTTGAATCCAGTTTTTTCCAACCACTTTATCACTATCGTAAATTTTCGGCATGATATGAGTCCGTCTAGCTGCTAGCTTTGCACAATCTTTGCGGCGACAAAATATGCCAGTGCCACTATAGTCATTTACAGGGCACAATTAGACATTATACGGCAAATATTACCACAATATAACATCATCTAATAGTCTTTTTTTCTTATACACAATTTTTAGGCATTTAAAAGGCGATGAGGCTCGAACCGTATATTTTTCAATCAGTAGGGCTAATATAGTTGGCTCTTTATCATTTGTCACCATGCTGTCACGTGCTAACAAGTATGTAAGCGCGAAAATGACGGGCATAGTGACAAGTGATAAAAACGGAACCATGATGCCACCACTGGTCCGTTAAGGCGACCGGTTTGGCCTAGTGGGTAGTGACCCTGCCTACGAAGCCGATGGTCCCGGGTTCAAATCCTGGTAAGGGCAATTATTCGTGTGATGAGCATGGATATTTGTTCCTGAGTCATGGGTGTTTTCTATGTATTTAAGTATTTATAAATATTTATATATTATATATATCGTTGTATAAGTACCCTAAACACAAGCCTTATTGAGCTTACCGTGGGGCTTAGTCAATTTGTGTAATAATGTCCTATAATATTTATTTATTTATTTATTTAAGGGGTACCTAAATGACATATCTTCATAATTTCACACTCTCTGCTGCTTACCAAGTCGATACACAGTTAGCTTTAGGTATACATTTTCAAATGTAACATAGTATAGAAGTAAAACAAACATTGTTCTCTGCACTTGAAATGGTTAAACGTGGCATCGGTGTACCAAAACTAACCCTTCAAATAACGATCCTATGTTGTATGTACAAGGTTGAAATTGGAATAACTGTCTACAGATTGTCGGACCAATATATTGAACTACCAGGTGATAATTAGCTGCTAAAGCATCTCAATTGACGCAAATTGCGAAAGAATTTGATAAGGCCCTGAAGGTAACGGTATGGGGTTTTTCCACCTATGGCTACTATTAGAGACGTATTTAAATACGTTTTGTCGTAGTTAAATAACGGTAAGTAAATATAGACACAATGACTTCGTAACTATTTTATAATGCAGTTAATCGATCCTGTAGGGCTAAGATGGTCGGCTCTTTATCATTTGTCACCATGCCTGTCACGTTCTAAGCGGGAAAGTGACGGGCATAGTCCCGTTATTGTGTATAGTACTAACCATATATTTTAAGATATAAAAAAATAAAAAATAAATTTTTTACTAACAATAATTGATCTCAGTTGGTCTCTCAATAAATGAAAATTAAATTAAATTAAATAGTGACAGGTGATAAAATTGGTACCACGCTGCCACCGCTGTTTTTAGGGTTCCGTACCCAAAAGATAAAACGGGACCCTATTACTGAGACTCCGCTGTCCGTCCGTCCGTCTGTCTGCCTATCACCAGGCTGCATCTCATGAACCGTGATAGTTAGTTGAAATCTTCACAGATGATGTATTTCTGTTGCCGCTATAACAACAAATACTAAAAAGTACGGAACCCTCGGTGGGCGAGTCCGATTCGCACTTGTCCGATTTTTATTTGAATATAATGTCTATATTATGTGAACAAGTACATAAAAGCAATAGAAAAATCTGAAATAGGATTAAAGTGGATGTTTTTACATAACCTCCAAAAAGATTCATAAGTCTTGATAGTTATATACTTAGGTACTAAATTTAAGTGGTCAGTGACATCAAATAACCTTTGTTAAGAATCGGGCAAATGATACTTTAGGCAGTCTATTTTTTTCTGTTATTTACTGGAATGCGCACAAAACTTATTTTATATTCTTGATGTACTAAGAATATGAGAATAAGTAGGTAGTTAGCGACATTAAACGATGATATAGATAATTAAGAATGTCAGAATTCATAAATGTTAAAAGGATTTAATAATAAAAATACGATAAATCGACAATTAAGTAAATTAATAAGATAACACTGGCATTTGGCGGCATCTAATACTTTGAATATTAAAATAAGACATATTTGACCAATTAGTACAGAATTCCTTTGATGAATATCGCAAAGCCCGGTCGATTTTAACTGTGATAATACTTACAGAAATAAGTTGTTTACTTATTCATAACTGTAAATGTGTGATTTCGTTGCTAAAAATATTATTCAAATAAAATAGAGGCAATAGAACGACTAGAAATTCTATACCTACGTAAAACTTATACTTAAACTAATTTCTTAAGACATTACAATCTCTAGTGATCAGGTGTTTTCGGGCAAGGTCTTGGAACCACGCGTTGTCGTGAATATCACATTTCGCGATGGTACCCCTTCAGCCATCGCGATCTGACGCGAGATCCTCCCAAGGGTCCCTATCGATGTCAAAAGAGACCAGTCACGTACAGTCAGCATCAAAAGTAACGGATCAAATAACGCGTCATAAGTATCTACCGTTCTGTAACAGCTTAACAAAAAGTGCTGTCTTTAATATAGAACAACTAAGACTGTAAAAGATATATTTTTGAACGCGAATTTTAGAAAATTATCTAGTTTTGGAAAAGTCATACGGAATATCAGATACTTTTAGCGCGTTGTTTCATCCGCTACTTTTGATGCTGACTGTACCTCAATACCTACACCTACATATATTGTTTGTAAACAGGCTGCAAAACCTAAGTGCAGGCATCTGCGAAGTCAAGGGCAGCTGGCAAATAAAGCCACTTGCAATTAAAATTAAAAATCCCCATCAATTTTACTCCGTTCCATAAAACTGCGGCTCCTATACAAAACGACGTACTTGCATTGGGTGTAATTCCTGAATCAAACACAGTAGGTCGAGTCGCATGCTAGATTGAACCACCAAGGGATGAAAGGCACATTAATAATACATTCTGCAAATGAGTGAACAATATTATTACTCCCAGAGTTACACAATGTTTTTCATCACACTTGCGAAGAAAAAAAATCTCAATTTTAAGCGATATAATTCTTAAATACGGTGAAATATCAAACATTCGTCCGCCATTTTGTAATCTTGACAGGTAAGGCATCGAAGGCACAGACCATACAGCCACGATTGAAAATTATGTAAAATATATTTTACAGTACATATGGTGCTACTTTACCGCACTAGTGCGAAAATTAGCATATTACGTTACTGTGTCGAACATTTAAAGGGCCATATGTACTGTAAAACGTTGTACGATACATGTGCGAATAGGTAATTCGCAACTCGTGCCGATTTAAAACACTCCCTTCGGTCGTGTTTTAATTTATCGCCACTCGTTTCGAATTTCCTATTTTTCGCACTTGTATCGTAATGTACTATTAAACGGCTGTTAAATTACTCTAATTAAATAATTTTTAACATAAACAAAAACATCGAATTATAAACGTCAGTATTTTAAAAGGAAAAATCATAAATGCTATTTGTTTTGTAAAAAAAATCTATACCTAACTGACTAAGGAGCTTTTTTACCTTTTTTTGTCACAATCCATATCTCCCCCGGGAACAATATAGGCCTTTGTCCTTCAGTACACTTGCATAAAATAAGATCTTTTTCGAGCAAGTGTGATGAAAATATTTTGTCGCTCGAACGGAGTGTGAACGCCAATAGTTCCACTCAGAATGCTTTTTAAACAGGGGAAGTTTACTATTATTTCGGATACGAGGAAAGTAAAATACATGTATGGGTTTTAAACATGGCTAAGTACAAACTGTTATAGTATTTTTGAGGGTACTTTTAATTAACATTTTAGGTAAAAGGATCGTTTTTTATGGAATCGGGAAGTTAAAAGCAGACAGGAACGTATCGCTTTTAGTCCGTTCCATCCAGTCGATCATAGGGCAAAGGTATGGCGCCATTGCTCGAAAAGATAAAAGATGCGATAAAAAAACACAGAAACTAGACCAGTGATGGGCAAAATTGGATTGGCCCACGTTAATAGCAAAGCAATGTATGTCCTTAAACTACGTCCACAAGAGAGGTATGGGCATTGTGAATGTCATCTCGCTCTGTGTGGTAGGGCACAGCACAGCGGATGTCATTCCAGATCTAGAGCAGAGCCCAACTGGGGAAGTACCTCCACCTTACAGAAAATCGCAGCCAAATAACACTAGACCCTACTCATAGTGTTGTGTTCCTGCCGGTGAGTAAGGTTGCCAGAGCTCAACGAGGTTGGGAGGGGGTTAGGGTCGGCAACGCGCATGTAACTCCTCTGGAGTTGCAGGCGTACATAGGCTACGGATACTGCTTACCATCAGGCAGGCCGTATGCTTGTTTGCCACCGACGTAGTATAAAAAAAAAAGCAAAATACATTTATGCTGCAATTGGCTACTTGACTGTTTTTTGTAAGTAATGTCAAACGATCTTGATTTTCCTGAGGATCAAATGTCTATATAGGAGTCATGGCATTTAAGCAACACAAAGATCAGAAATGAGAGTTAAAGTCTGACGCTCGCACTCGACGATTGAAACGCCTCTAACAAAATGATAAGGTGATGTGACGTCACATCATATAAGTCTGTCCTAAATGTACGGAAGATGAAGGAAATTGCTATTTTGACACTGAAATATTGCGTTTATGTGCATAGTTGTCATACAATTTATTTTTCAAGGAATCGAATGGTACCATTTTCTATTCTATTTTTTAAAGACAAAAAAAAAATTCCGTCCTCTTAAATTTCTTAATCTTTCTGCCCCCCCCCCCCCCCCCCATGAAGAAAGATTGCCCACCACTGAACTAGACTATAATATATGCAAGTGTAGACTCAAGCCAAAAGCTTAAAAGGTTCGACTCGATAAGCAATGTGAGTCTGTGGTTTACTTACACCCTTTTACTATGCAGTTGATGCCAGGTGCCAGCAGATTTTAC
Organism: Cydia pomonella; assembly: GCF_033807575.1. Lineage (NCBI taxonomy): Eukaryota > Metazoa > Arthropoda > Insecta > Lepidoptera > Tortricidae > Cydia > Cydia pomonella. The sequence continues at coordinate 20,540,578 of NC_084714.1, read as the reverse complement.
TGCCAATGCTGTCTCTTTTCAACAAGGTTTGTTGGAAAGGGATGCTGGATTTGCGTGCGCTATTCATTTATGTTGTATGAGTACTGACAAGACTTGTTTTAATTTTAGTGGAATAATGTATTGAGCTGCGAAATTGCACGGAGAAATCTTGAATGAAGTCGCCATGCACTTTTACGGCTGATGGTACATTCTTAACTGTCGAAAGTTGCTATTCAAGTGAAAAATACCCAAGTTGGCAGCCATTTTGATAGCACTGACGGTGCAAGTGTTATTTTAAACGTGAAACTTCTATGAAATTATGACGTTTACTTAACACTTGCACCGTCTGGACTATAAAAAATCGCTGCTAACCTAACTTGGTCTGAATCTAATAACAAAACTTCACTGAGACACATGTTAATATTTCAGAGTGAGTTTGTGTCGGTCCAACAACGCGTGCTCTTGTTGAAGCTTCTCGTAGAATTTTTGGGCAGACAGTGTTGTTTACTAACAAGTATAAAACAGTAATTGTTTCCAAAAAATTAAGTACCCTTGATTTGTGTGTGGTGTTCAATAATCGAGGGTTCCTCAGCTGTATTGTGCTGTATAAAATAAAAAGACAAAAAGACAAGACGTAAGAGGTTATAAAAAAAAAACATTGCAGGAGTCTCAATTTACCCAAGTGAACGAGCCTGTCCAACATTTACCGTGTCCCCACCACTTGCTAAAACTACCGTGTTGCCAACAGAATAATGTTATTTTCCCAACTACCCCTGTATTAATCGGGGTAACATAATAATGTTGTATAATTATTATTTAACTGCTATCTTAAACGTAAACATAAATAAATCATATGACAATTTCAGGACAGACAGTCAAAGTTCATCCACAGTTTCTCGACACGTGACAAACCAAGAACAAGCGGGCATCTCGCTCGTTTTCGCCCAGAACGCGCAAGTTGTAGAATGAGCTACCTTCTGAGGTGTTTCCCTTGCGCTATGACATGGGGTTCTTCAAGAAGCAGGTATTTAGGGTTCTCAAAGGTTGGCAACCCATAAGTGGCTCCTCCGATGTTGCTTATGTCCATGGGCGGCGATGATTGCCTCCTATTAAGCGGCTTGTCTGTTCGTTTGCTGCCTATTACATAAATAAAAACCGGCCAAGAGCATGTCGGGCCATGCTCAGAGTAGGGTTCCGTAGTTAATTTTCCGTCACAATAAGCTAAAATGGAGCTTAATGTATAGTAGATTGTTAACAAAGGGATGAACTGTGGATATACGTCTTTTTACTATGAAGGGTAAACTTTTTGTAATAACTCAAAAACAGCTAAACAGATAATGACTGCTATAATTTTCATATAATGTCTTTCTTAAGCTCTACTTCCATTTTTTCATATTTTTTGGACCTATGGTTCATAAGTTAGAGGGGGGGGGACGCATTTTTTTTCTTTCGGAGCGATATCTCCGAACATATTCCTTTTATAAAAAAATGTTTGTTGAAGACCCCTATTAGTTTTGAAAGACCTTTCCAACGATACCCCACACTGTAATGCTGATGAAAAAAAAAAACATCCCCACTTTACGTAAAGGGGAGGTATCCTAAAAAAAAAAAATTTTTTTTTAAGTTATTGTACGACTTTGTCGGCTTTATTGATGTATATATCCATGCCAAATTTCAGCTTTCTAGCACTAACGACCACTGAGCAATGCCTCGGAAACACAGACAGACAGACAGACGGACTTGGCGAAACTATAAGGGTTCCTAGTTGACTACGGAACCCTAAAAAGGCGGGAAAGCAAATCTTTTCAATTGATTTTACTTTTTTCTGTAAAATATACGTAAGAACGTTGCTCCTGTAAAATATTTCTATTATATTTATATTCCTGCACCATGTTTGAGAAAAGCACTACAATATATGACTCGACTGGAAGGCTACGTGCTGGCTTCGGATTCAATTAAACAGACTCCGAAGGACGTCCGTTTAAAAAGAATCCTCAGCCAGCAACTAGCTACTTTCGAGCTTGGACAATAATGTACTATTATAAAATTTAATTGACTTGAATTTTATTATTATACAAGACTTACAGATGTCGTTTTATTGATGTGGGAAAATATTAAAGCTATATTTGTCGTATTATCTATCTGTCGCATTGCGCTATTATAAAGCTTTACGTCCATTACCTACTAAGTATGAATACATTAGTTACATTACTAGTAGTAATAAAATTATGTCACCAGATTATATCACGTATAATGTATTTAAAATACATCCCGACGTTTCCGTTGACCACGAACGCGAAGGGTTCGAAACGTCGTGATGTATTTGAAATACATTATACGGCTATACGCGATATAATCCATTTATAGTGAGTCAAACAACTTTGTCTGTAGAAAACGGTACGAAATTCGAATTTTCTACGGGACGATAACCCTTCGAAATGGCTTGAGAGACTATACATAGTTTTGTTTTATGAGTAGGTAACTATCGCGGTAACAGATATAAGGTAGTAGTGATTTAGCGCGTGTAATGAAATTTGTGATTTTTAATATTACGAGTAAACAAATTATACGAGGGTAACACTAGAAGTTTTTGGAATATAAAAAAAAAAACAGTATTCATTAGGTAATCATTAGGAAATCAATAGCTCTTTTAATAGTTTTCAATAATAACTCTCATTCAAGCGTTTGCATTGCGATTCTACTTAGTCAAGAGGTTTTATAGGGAGTGTCTATCGTAATTATTTATTTACAACGCAAAACTATCCAATATTTTCGAAACACCTAAAAAATGCTTATTTCATTGCATAATTTTATCTGTGGCTCAATGAAAAAACTTTCATTGTTATCTATGTAAATGTATGTACCTATTCGTTAACATGATATATCAATAGGTAAATATAGCTCAACAGAGCATCTCAGGTTGACAACGGGTCTTAGGGTAGGTCAACGCACGCATGAAAGACGGACGGACAGACAGACAGATCATCATACGTGGGTTTGTGCCTAAGGGATTCAAGTGTCATTGAGAATATTTTGATGATAAGTATGTCTTCGGACTTTTGGAACCTCGTATAGCTTAGGGGCTAAAAAGCGCTGGTGGCCTAGCGGTAAGACCGTGCGACTTTCAACCCGGAGGTCGCGGGTTCAATCCCCGGCTCGTACCAATGAGTTTTTCGGAATTTATGTACGAAATATCGTTTGATATTTACCAGTCGTTTTTCGGTGAAGGAAAACATCGTGAGGAAACCGGACTAATCCCAATAAGGCCTAGTTTACCCTCTAGGTTGGAAGGTTAGATGGCAGTCGCTTTCGTAAAAATTAGTGCCTACGCCAATTCTGGGGATTAGTTGTCAAGCGGACCTTAGGCTCCCAAGAGCCGTGGCAAAATGCCGGGACAACGCGACGAAGAAAAAATATAGCTTATGGGCTACTAACTGTAACATTTTTTGTTTTTATTAATATGGATTTCCGCAAAGTAACCCCTGATTCTATTCGTTATCTGACCGGAAGCAGCCTCTTCAGTTCGTATTAGTCGTCAGGCCGAAACCTGAAACGGAACTGTTAGTGTTAGTAGTGACATTTTGAAAGAAAGAAAATACATTTAAGTGACGCCACAACAAATTACATTTGGAAAAAGAAGAACATACTTACAGATAAAGAAAAACATTGGACGCTAAAATAGGATCGCCCACTCAGCATAATGGCGCGGCAATCCGTGGCGCTGGTTTTCAGTGGGGACAGTTTTTGCGATTAACTGACAGACTAATATCATCAGGCGACCTGGGAATCTGTGGGCCCCTTAATGAATTGATCGGACTTTTTTATTTATTGAACAATATATGCAAGTTTACAGTTAATTATTACAGTTTATCTCCCCATACAATGATGTTACTACTTTGACCGCGTCATTTTCACGCCCCTTGGAGCTTTTTTTTTTCAAAAAATCCTTCACTAGCACTAGAAAATTGGAAGAAAGATACGCTTAAGGGTCTCCCCGCAGTTTTCATCGATTTTTGACAAGTTTTGAGTCGTTACTCTTAGATTTGCACTACAGATAGAATTATAAGACAAATAGCTATCGGTTCTTCAATCTTTTATCTCCATTCTGGTCTGCCGGATTTTGAAAGAAGTAAATACTTAGTTTTATATGATTTTTTTTAAACATTGTCTAGAAAAACACTTTTTCCGTTACTCGATTGCTGTGAAGGATCTTACATATACGAACTCTATATATTCGGGTTCATCTTTGACGTCTCTAAAAACTAGTCAGAGATTTTAATTTTAAACTAATTGACACAAAAGTTATGGACAGAAAACCAGGTTTATGGCTTAAAATTGTTCAACTTTGATGACAAATATCTCGAAGACAAGTAAGACAACGAACTTGTAAGTAAATATGGGATATTAATGATATTATGGGATAGTATATTGCTTAAAATAGTTGCTGTAAATATGACAAGCTAACAAAAACATTAGAAAACTAAGGGATTCAGATCGAAGGTCATTGGCGCCAGGGAGCCCCTCAAACCCTGAGGCCCTATCTTCTACGGTTTAGTTAGGGCTGTGGTTGTCTGTCAGTATCTAGGTACCTATAGGTTGTTCACGAAAGCTAGTGCGGATTTTACATGACTACTTTGACAGATCAGTACAAATCTTATTATGAATCAACTTATAAATAACGGAACTTACAGAAGTTGACTTTTAAAGGTGACATTTGGAATTACTGCTGCGGCGTTGATGCCGTTGCCATCTGTCAATGTCCTTCTGTCTATCTGTCAATTGACAGATAGGTACAGCCTCAAGACCGCAGCAATTGTTACAACAGTACTGCAGCTTCAGTTGCAATCCGAACGTGATCTTTAGGCTAAAGTAAAAGTCCTATCTGCCTTTCACTTCTATGCCCGAGTCCTTTCACTTACCCGCATGCAGTGTTCGATTTCAATTACCGCACGTTGAAGGAAAACCGTGCACGACAGAGCAAGCTTAACCCACCACACATAGGCTAAAACGAGACAGCGACACAAACAAATCGTAGGGACGTAAAAAGGGCCACATGTCGCGGCATGACAGATGGCCAACCACAACACCTTAATTTCAAGAAAGCTTATGATATAACATCACTCATTGACTATTTAAAGACCTTATTATATAAGACATAGAGTTCAAAAATGGTCAGTTAAGAGGATTGTTGTAAGTACTCTGTTTGTGGCGCTGGAGACGTTTTGGAGGAGAAAGGTTGAGTAAGGTTCATTTACTTAAGAACCAGACTTTTGAAAGCAGTTTTCTTGGAATTCGTATGTTACGTGTACTCTTCGATTGCTTGCGTCAGAAAAGTAAAAATATATAATTTTGTTCGTGATATTCAATTGTCCTATATATTATAGTACTCTTTGTATACAATGTAGGTAGGCAGAAAACCAGTGCTTTACTCGAAAGAGTGAACCACTGAGCCGCGACCCTTTTGTCCTGCTGCAACGCACGGCACTTTTATTTTATTCTTTATTAATTATTCAATTTTTTATGTGTGCTTATTTATATTTTGTTGTCTCAATTTTCTTTTGTGCCATTGTTATTCTGTTACTGTATAATTTGTGTTTTTGTTATGATGAATAAACTTTATTAAAATATTAAGCTTGCAGTGTCAAATAAATGATTTATCTATCTATCTATCTAGGTAGGTATAGTCAAATATTATTAAACATCTAAAGACCCAAGTACTACGGACCGATACAATCGTCAAATAATTTCTTTAAAAAAAACGTCACTTTTGACACTGACATATCCGATCCATATCGTATCTAGACCTAATATTTGAAGTTCGAATTCGGGCCTAAAACTTAATGTTAGGTAGGTACTTAAATAAGGTCCAAAAAAGATATTATGGCTACTAAGAACAATACTAATAGCCCCCGTTTAGCTTATTCTGACAGAAGCTACGGAACCCTATACTGAGCATGGCCCGACATGCTCTTGGCCGTTTTTTTCAATATAAACTAATTTATCATACTTCCGACAAAAAAAAAGAAATACAATCCAAATACGCGCACAAGAGGACACTATCTTAAACTAGTAACAACAAAGTATAAAACAAATATCGGCAAAAACTTTATTGCAAACCGAATAGTAAATGCCTGGGAACAAATTACCCTGTGAAGTTGTGAACTCTTGTAGTGTATTGTATTTGTATTTGTATACGGGCGATTTTCCGCAACTCGACGACTTGCGCCTATTTTGCGTGATACATATGTTGGGGGTGGGCTAGTCCTGCCAGCCCAGCTCCTCGAGGAATCCTATCAAACCTTTAATGTTGAGTAGGACCTTGGGGAGGTCTCTCTTGTAGTGTGAATCAATTTAAAAACAATCTTGACAAACTATCTAAAAAGTGAAATCGTGCTAAGTGAACTCTGATTTCGACGTACGCACGCATCAGCTGCCTGTCTATAACTAAATAAATAAATAATAAAACAATTAAATACCTTTAAAAATATGACCTAATTACCTTAAAAGCGAGTAAATGATAACCAGAATTGAACCAAAAATATATATTAAAAAAAAAAACACCTGTGCAAATGTCAACTTTGAAATAAAGTAATAAAGCTCAAATTTGAAACGATCACATATAGTTTTAAAGCGTTTCGTTTTTGTAAGGGCGAATGTCATGATTTTTTAGTAATTGCACCAAATAGTGTATGCAAATATGAATTTTACTTGGCAACATTCTTAAAATACCTAAGTTTAATATCAGGGTGATGGGTAATGTTTAATGGCTTCCCTGGCAATACTAGAGTTAGCAAGTGGCAGGGGTAAGCGGAAGGTAAAGAGAGTGGAGTACAGACTCGTACACTTGGATTGCGGACGTCAAAGAGACGACATCTTGATGGTAACGGGTTGAGCAAAGTTAAAGAGGCATCTCCATTGTATACTTACCTAGAGCAATTAGATATATTTATAATACGAGTATAAATAAATGGTTAAAATATAGTCGTCACGGTCCTTAGGCTGCGTTTACACGATCTTATAGATCGGGCCACTTATTTTGAACTTGGAACTTATTAAGATAATCAGGGCAAGCCGAGCATTAAAATGGGCTAAGTTGGTAGCGTTTGTCCCGCCCATAGTTTATAATTTATATTGTGTACACTTGGGGCCATATAAGGAGACACGAGTTGCTTCCCTGGTAAAATTCAATTGAACTAGGACATAGGTTGAATTCTCGTGAACAAAGTTGAACAAATGCGAGTCGGACTAGCCCACCGAGGGTTCTGTACTTATTAGTATTTGTTATAGCGTCAATAGAAATACATCATCTGTGAAAATTTCAACTGTCTGTCTATCACGGTTCATGCGTTACAGACAGACAGTCAGACAGTGGAGTCTTAGTAATAGGATCCCGTTTTTACCCTTTGGGTACGGAACCCTAACAAATGTACTTACCTATTAATATATCAGAAAATCAGGATATAATATTAAAAGGTACTTCTTGAAATAGGTAATCAGTTAGACTAGGTTAGACGGTTTCAGAGATTTCTCCGAAAACATTATAAACCGTGTCATTCACGATGACGCGCAGATTTGTCAAATGTAACCTTTAATAGTATGACTTACGAACCAGAGTACGCGTCTTCATGAATGAAACGATCTACAATCTGAAGTTTTACAAGTTCTCTATCATTGGCCTGTGTTCCGTACAAAAAGCGACACCGCGTGTATACAGTATGTTTATTAACTAAAACCATTTATTCAAACCCGTAAATATTTAGGTCATGAACAGTAGTGAATCTAAGGCCGCTCGGCAAGTTATTTGCCTACTTTTGCGTTAACGCTTAGGGTAGTCACTTTTATTTTTAGTTAAATATTATTTTTGTATTATGAATTGCTCTAGGTTTCTATTTATATAATATAATTAAATGTTCTATCAATTCATAAAGGTATAAATAAAACGCTTTTATAATATTTACATTAGGAAATGGCATTTATTAAAAAAAATATAAATTAGATACAGAAAAAAAATTCCTCCCGTAACCGTATATTATGCTGCAGCGTGGCAGCGCGTGCGTACACGGCGCCCGGCGCGCACGCAGACATTCAAGCCGGCAGCGACACATTTCTATGAAGATTACCTACCTACTGTTCTTGCACTGTGGTCATACTGAGTAACCCTATGGGACCAACCCCGAAATCACGAAAAAAAAATTACAAGCCAAAATGTACGATATAGACAAATTTTTTAATTTTTTTTTTCCATAGGTTGGTCCCATAGTAAAAGTTACTCAGTATGACCTAAATATTTACGGGTTTGAGTGCATAGTTTTAGTTAATAAACATACTGTATTTTCTAATAAGTTTCCCATTGTCCGAAAGTGTACCACCTAAAAAATGTAATCTAATTAAATTGCCGATGGTTCGTTAGTTCAGATAACTATCACAATTAAATAATGGCCGTTTCACATAAAAGCTACAATTTTAATGGACCTTATCTCTTTGTAATAAGGCTTATAGTTTAACAGTTATAGGTGTTGACAATGGTATCACTTAAGAGTCACTCGAATTTAGCCGGCGCCATACAATTGAAGTTACGCTCTCGTTTAAAATAAAACAAAACAAAATATAAAATAAATAATAAAACAAAATAATTTTTTAGTATCAAATTTTCCATCTTTTCAATCACATATATTTTTAAAAGACATTCTGTAATAACATGGAATTTGATATAAACATTTAATAATTTGTCTGTTACTAGTTTTGTTACTAGAAATTAGTAATACAAAGAAATGAGAGAGAGAGTAGAAGTATTACTAGTAAGTGCTAATATGTAGATGGGGCTTGCTCCTCACAACATGTAACTCCTCTGGAGTTGCAGGCGTACATAGGCCACGGAGACTGCTTACCATCAGGCGGGCCGTATGCTTGTTTGCCACCGACGTAGTATAAAAAACATACTGTGGCTAGTGGCTATACAAAATGGTAATAATGCCAATGATTTCTATTTTACTATTTTTAGATATTATCATAATTTCAATGAATTTGTGACTTGACTACTTTTTTTTTTCTATGTATTAATTGAAAATTATAATGTTATTTTTTGTAATTTTACCGTGATGTAAGGATTAATTTTACTGTATAGTAATTTGATGTTAATTATTAATGTTGACTTGTAAATTGGCTTTATAAAATAAATGACTTTGACTATGACTATGATCAGCTACGGTGCGGTTGTAACCACAGTAATAGACTAATTTCGTGGAGGAGCTGGGATGGTTAGAGTAGCGCTACCTCGTTTCACGCAAAATAGGCACAAGAGTTGTCGAGTTGTGGAAAATGTGACTTGCAGAAATACTAACTAGTTAGTTATTGTGCATATTTGGCGTGAAAAGAGGTAGCGCTACTCTGACCGCCCCAGCTCCTCCACGAAGCCTAGCAATGTTTTCAGGTTGCTAACTGCCTCCTTCAGTGTGCACGGAGTCCTCAGGTAGGTAATTGCTCCTGTATATTTCTACCTGTTTGCAGAAGGAGAATGTGTTTTCTTGTATCCTCTTCTTCCATGCACGCTCTGCACATGGAGCTGGCTGTCCCGTTCATAGAATTTTTACTCACTCTTTTTTTAGTAATGAAATCTACCACATGTAAATATATGTTATGTAAATGTTCATTCCAAGTTTCATGTCGATTTAAAAAAAGTGGCTTGGACGTAATCGGACAGACAGACGGACATGACGAATCTATAAGGGTTCCGTTTTTTGCCATTTGGCTACGGCACCCTAAAAAGAGCGTAACGCCGATTGTATAGCGGCGGCTAAACATATATATTTTTTTTTAAACAATTGAAATTGCACTAACGTTTAATGCTTTAAACAGTTCTATATGAGCCTATCGAAGAAAACAGTAAATTTTACTGCTACGAAAAGAGAGTCAATTTTACTGTTTTAAGTAGCTAAAATGTAGTTGACTTTTCGTTTATTTTTATCGTTTTTTCAATACTTAGAAATATTCAAACAGTTAACTTTACTGTGTTGTATTTTACTGTTTTTCAAACATTTGTTGATATTGTTATAAAACAGTTCTGTTAATCTTAATGAAAATCACTTTAATATGTGCTTGATAGATCATATTTTTTTCAGTATAGGTTCGTGTGACCCTTAATACAAACCTACGATTCATATAAATCCGAAATGCATTAACTACATACCATAGTTAAAACATTTAACTGACTTTTAGTATTGCTAATATACAATTTATATAAACATAAGCCGTTTTGGGTTAAGGTTAAAGTGTAACACAGGAGTGCTCGTCATTTTAATTAGTTTTGACATTTTTATGCGCATGATTTTTATATTTTGGTATGTCTTTGATTCAGCTTTATTAATTTATTATTCTTGATAATTTATGTTTTCCTAGCATGTAAGTGAATTGGTCTGACACTGTAAACTTACATTGTATTTAATAAATAAATATATAAATATAAATAAATATATAAGTGTCATTCTAGGCTGATGACTTGATACTGTTAGCAAAGAAAGTAATTATTTTATTATAAATAAAGTTAATTATTTTCCTACCTTAATTACTTACTTACTGCGGTGGCGCAGCGACCCGAAGTGGAACTTGGCCTCCGACACCAAAGACCGCCATGCTTCTCTGTCCAAAGCCGTTTCTGTCCAGTCGACGGCGCCGAGTTCGCTAAGGTCTTTTTGCACTTCACCTCTCCAGCGGTACCTAGGGCGGTTCCCACCTTTAAAAAAGTCTAACTATTTTGGGTACTTGTCTATTACCAGCGTCTATTTTATTATTTTTGTACAGTACACGGTTAAGAAAACAATTTGAGCATAAAAATGGATCAATTTTTATTGTGTCGGCGAAACGAATTGGATAAAATTTGGTGGATAAATATAGTTCCTACTTCTGTACAATATTAGTGCAATTTCACCGTATGTCCTAAACAATCTTTCACAAGAAAGTTACGAAAAGTTATGGAATTTTCACAAAAGGAAAGCGAAAGGGTGAATACCTATGTTATTTCTGCAATTCAACGCAAAATTTCATAATTTTTTCGGGACAAAATGTGATTTATTTTTTATTTCGTCGCGAATTGTATCTTCAAACCAGTTAAATTTTTAACCTAGAAGGGGAAACTAGACCTTGCTATTGAGATCAAACGGTTATGAATAACATCTGATAGCTGTCAATAGCGACTTTTCTCTAATGAAAGTTATATTGAAATATAAAAAAAAGGTATGTAGAAATAAATAAGTTGCCTAACGCTCGCATCGATAAGTGCATGATTTACATGTGGATCGCTAATTAGCTGAATGTTTATGCTAATGCGTCGCGCATGAGGGCCGGCAATTTGTGCTTAAACGCCGGGATACACTAGGCACTGCTTAACTAAAACAGTTGTGAGATTTTTGTCAAGAGGACCGCCAATACCTTGTTTAACTGAGCTGTTTTGTTTTGTTATCGCTTGCATACACAAAAAATATTGGGAGTTGCGAACAATATTTATATGTTGTAACAGTAACAGGTTACAATTTTTTTATGGGATTTTTTTTTTATACTACGTCGGTGGCAAACAAGCATACGGCCTGCCTGATGGTAAGCAGTATCCGTAGCCTATGTACGCCTGCAACTCCAGAGGAGTTACATGCGCGTTGCCGACCCTAACCCCCTCCCACCCTCGTTGAGCTCTGGAATTTCAGAAAAACAGTTTTTCGTAAATATGCTGGCCTTCTCTTGTTTGTGCGGTACCAATTGTTGCAAAAGGGGGGGAGGCACGAATTTCATCAACAAACTGGGCCTTGACGCAAACAAGTTACCGTCAAAAACATTTTTGGTGCACACTTTTATTACTGACTGTATTTTATCTCTTTTGCATGTCTATCAAGTTCTCGAGATCTTTCTAATGAACCTAATCCCAGTGTATTTATGTTTCTGGCTACCTTCCGACTAAGTCATCAGATCAGCTGGATCAGGTTAGTATTCGCATCGGGTTCATTGCCTACGAATAAGCCAAATTTCAGTTCAATCAGACACCGGGAAATCGCAAAAAATTACAAGATTTGAAGCACTAAATACATACAATTATTAGCGATGAAGCGTAATAAAAGTGTGTAAAAAAGTTGGCAACCTCTGCGCTTAACTGAATGTAAAATGAGGTAGGTAGTTCACATGGTATTTAAATACAAGTCCCTCCCAGTGTAGCCGCGCATTCCGCGCATACCGTCCCGGCAACGGCTTTTATATTTGAACGGGGGTATTTTTAGAAACCATAACGATTAGTCGGGCGCACGCCAACCGTAGGGGTACAATAAATAAGCAAGGCGCGAATAGCATCACCGAATGGGCTCTACGGAAGACCTGCGCTGGTTACATAATAGCATTATGTTGAGTTGAGTTGGTACCATTGCGTGATGCGCACTTAAGAAGGAATTATACAACGTGATCGTCGATACTAAAGAGAAAACGTTTTTCCACTTCTAAATATTGTCCATTCTCCATGATTTTTGAGTATGTTATTGACACAATGAAAAACTAGTTTTATAAGTTTTCCTTTATTTCAAAATTTGCAAAAAAAAAAAAATCTCTCGAAAATCTAGAATATATTATGCTGAAGCGATCGACATCAAAATCAAAGTGATTTGTTAAGATTTAGTTAGTGGAAACAGTTTTCTCCCGAAATGGAATTATCATAGAAAAATTACCGTTATTTCGTTAGAAAAGCTATTCTTCCCTCTTAATGTTTCAGACGTACGTACATGTTCTCCAGACGCTATTTTTTAACGCTTCTATTTAGCTATAAAGCTAATAAAAGAAGCAAATATTTGGCATTATAAAGTTTGATAACTTACCTTTAAATTAGACGGTTTATAATACAGATTTCTCCAGGTTATTAAGATAGCTCCAATAACGCGTCAAGTCCACGTCCACGTAAACCTTTTTGTGAAATGCCCCTATTTCCTCCGAGAATATGTCGACGATAATGATGGTTGGTGTGGACCCGGCTGCCATTGTAAACCACACGAAACCTGGAAAAGCTATGCAACTGCCTTACTATCCGATAAGGCCCAAATATGACGTATTTCCCACAATTTGTCGTGTTATTATTAGTTCATTACAATTTTTGCAAAAAATAAGGCGGAAATGTATGAAGGTAACATTCGGACGGCAACTGTAGCTGCATTAAGCGTGTCACAGACGGAGCGATAATATTTATACATGAATTGAATACATCCTAAGATACCGATATCGATATCTTATAATATAATTACGATATCATTCGATCGGGATCTTTTTAGGGTTCCGTAGCCAAATGGCAAAAAACGGAACCCTTATAGATTCGTCATGTTTTCCTGCTGGTCTAATCTGTTTTCGAGTGATGCTATATATTTTTGAGTCTGCGTTCCGTTTTCAATTTATCGAGCTCCTTGTGCATTTCGTCGTATAGTCACGTCTGAAAATATCGATACGAAAAAGTGCCAAAAATATGTATACACTACCTTAATATATATAGGCAATAAAGTCGTGTATACATAGCTTTGGCACTTTTTTATACTGCCCTACTTATAATATCAACCCCATTCCGACTCCCACCCAGGCCAAAAGTGCCAAAGATACTTGCCGCATTGCCGCGCTGGATGGCAAGCGATATTTGTTGGACTAACAAGGAAGGGTACCCAACTGTCCGACTCCGATTTGATTCATTTTGATATATGTTATAGAGTAGTCTAAAATAACGGACACGTATTTTTTTTTAGCTGCCCAAACTCAACCTATTGGGAGAAATTGTCCTCCAAAGTACTAAAAAGTTACTAAATCTTCTAACTCCTATAGAAATTGATGCTCAAGCAACTTGCTAATTAATGGCTTGTTTGAGTATATGTTTGAGTACAGGAAAAAATAATGTACACGTGTTTTTTTATACATGCTTAAACTCAAGTTTTCCTAAAAAAACACCCGTCTTTATGTGTAACTTAAGCGATAAGATATTATAAAACTTCGAATGTCGATTTTTTTAGGAAAAAATGAGTTTTAGCCGATATAACAAAACACGTGCTCATTATTTTTTGCTGCTTTCAAACATATACTCAAACCAGCCATTAACTAGCAAGTTGCTTGAGCATCACTTTCTATAGGAGTTAGAAGATTTAGTTACTTTTTAGTACTTTGGAGGACAATTTCTCCCAATAGGTTGAGTTTGGGCAGCTAAAAAAAATACGAGTCCGTTATTTTAGACTACTCTATAACATATATCAAAATGAATCAAATCGGAGTCGGACAGTTGGGTACCCTTCCTTGTAAGTAGGAGCCCGAACGGGGATCGCACCCTCTGTCACGTAGACGCCGTCCCAAGTCCCTAACCAATTTTTTTTAGAATAAACTTATTTACCTAATTATAAATGAACTGTCGCTGTGCGTTTGCATATGATAAACCTCATAATATTCATCCGCTATTCATCACCGGAATAACATTAAAATTGTAATTCTAACAACTCACAAATTTAAGCCATATGTTTTCAGACAGTATTACGAATCAAATATTTTTAAGTCCTCGATGAGTAACCTAGCAGGAAACTAACGAAATCATGTGTGTGAATATCTGAATATTGACATGTGTCCAATATTTAAAGTGGCAATGACACACGTTTCGCATTATTACTACACTTCATTGGAAGGGCATTATAATGTAAATAGGATTCTTTTAGTTTTAATATAATCCAAAATGTGTGTGTGTTTTTTTTGTTAGCCTACTGTGTCCCACACTCCCATTGCTGGGCAAAGACTTCCCCTTGTTTTCTCCACTCGACCTTGTCATTGGCATTTTCCCACCATTTTGGATAGAATGCGTCCAAGTCGACCGGCTATCTCCTTTTCAGTCTGCCTGCGCCTCGCCCTGACCAGTTCAGTGGGTATGTAAGTTTCTTTATTCCACCACAACTTCAAAATTCCTTAACCGATTTAGATGTATAATATATGATGTATCATTAGAATCCTTAAAGCATCCCGAGTGTCATAGGCTATGTAACGTGATAAAAAAGTAATTTAGCGGCAGTCGATTTCTTTACTTTTTAGGGTTCCGTAGTCAACTAGGAACCCTTATAGTTTCGCCATGTCCGTCTGTCTGTCTGTCTGTCTGTCCGAGGCTTTGCTCCGTGGTCGTTAGTGCTAGAAAGCTGAAATTTGGCATGGATATATAAATCAATAAAGCCGACGAAGTCGTACAATAAAATCTAAAAATTTAATTTTTTTTAGGGTACCTCCCCTACACGTAAAGTGGGGGTGAAATTTTTTTTTCGCTTCAACCCTAGAGTGTGGGGTATCGTTGGAAAGATCTTTCAAAACTAATAGGGGTTTTCAAAAAACATTTTTTGATAAAGTGAATATATTCGAAGATAATCGCTCCGAAAGAAAAAAAAATCTGTCCCCCCCCCTCTAACTTTTGAACCATAGGTCCAAAAAATATGAAAAAAATCGTGGAAGTAGAGCTTAAGAAAGACATTAAATGAAAACTATAGCGGACATGATCAGTTTAGATGTTTTTGAGTTATCGCAAAAAGTTTTTGCCTTCATAGTAAAAAGACTTACTTTAATTAGGTAAGGTAGGTTTATGCAAATTTGCCTATTTGTTTAACTCAGGTGAAAGGTACCGTTTCATCCCTTGGTTAACAATTTACTATACTTTAAGCTCCAGTTTAGCTTATTGTGACGGAAGAGTAACTACGGAACCCTACACTGAGCGTGGCCCGACATGCTCTTGGCCGGTTATTTTAATTAATTTATGGTCTATTTGTTTTAATGTTTCTATTACAATAAATAGTCATAACAAATAAGGCCTTATTATATAATAAGGCCCAGGTCGTATGTCAGCAGCGTTGGGTTTTTATTCCTCTATTGAATCTATTGCATAAAACAAAACACAAAACGCTATTAGATTCCTGCCGATGTCCCTCGTCCACCTGTCTTTAAAAAAAAAACAATATAACATCCAATATCTCATCCCTTATCTCTAGCCGTTGCAATATCGCACTTTCCTCGATTATTGAACTCGCAGCGTGACTGGAATTTTATCCCACCGCCTTACCAGAGGGTGAACATCTCAAAACTTTCGCAACCTCATATAAAAACTGCACAAAGTTATTCAAATTTCAACTTTAATTTAAAGATGTTAAGTCTTCTTTTGCAATGGAGTTGTTGAGTGATGTAAGATGGATAGAAAGGCAATTAAAGTTTTGTGACAAAGCCTTGCTCGTAGTTCGAGTTCAGCTTTTGGGTTCAGTTTTAAATCTCCAGTTTAGGATTTTTAACGACGATATTTGGACTCACTTGCAGTCGTCTATGTATAATCGCTATCAGAGCCCCAAGTGTAAATTTATTCGATTTCGAAACGTGACGTACGCGTTTGCGTTAAGTCTCATTTAGTATGGGATTAGGACAAACGTGCCAAACGTTTTGCAAACTCAAAATCTCATACAAAATGAGACTTAACGCATACGCGTACCTACGTCAAGTTACGCCATCGAATAAATTTACACTAGGGCTACAGATATTCGCGGCTCAAGGAGCCATATATTATATATTTAGCGAGGCGAATTTAATAGGTCATACTGAGCAAGTTCTACTTTGGGATCCAAAAATTAATTGGCGGTTTCATATTTGGCTGATCAGAGGTGACACTTGTTTGCGCTACGACAACGAAACGCTATATAAGAAAGATAGTGTTCCGTTGTCGTAGCGCGAACGATTGTGATTTTGACTAGGCCCCCTGAGGTCGTTGTTACTTAACTAGTAGTTTTCTATGGGAGTGCCCAAAATTTTTTTTCGCGGTTTCGGAGTTGATGTCATATCATATTTAGTATGACCTATAGGGACCGTGCGCGTCGGAGGGTCTGCCATCTTGTGGCCTGAATAGGAACTATAAACATGTACATTTACACGTCACGTGTTTTCTTGTGCATAGTAGGTTCTGCCATCTTTTGGGCTACATCGGAACAATAAACATCACATATACGCCTCGCGCCACAAATCTGACGGCTCCTGTGCTGCCTCCTACAGTTCATGCACGCTCCCTATATACCTCGCAATATTTTGCAGGATTGAAAAAACACTACTTGAAACATTTTGAAGATGTTTGCGTTGTACAAAAGTTTTTTTTGTATTTGCTGCAAGTTGCAACCCACGTAGAGTTTCATGGCACTCGTCCCTCTCCAAAAACGTAGTTTTATCCAAACGTTTAATTGTTTAATCACACAAACATTTAGCGTAATCATCAACCTTTTTTTTTTAAACACCATTATTACGAAGTCACTGAACCACGTATCTAAACATATCTGTTGTATCAAAAACCACATATAAGTTCTGAATAAAAGATGTTTTACACGAATTTCAACCATATTCCTTTGCAGTACAGTTGTTTAAAGATCTTGGATTGCATTTTTACAATAAAATAAGCAATTGCATTGTGGCCATTCAAACGAATTGTTATTGTATGCCCACGCCGTGTCTTTGCCTGGTGGAATCCGGGGGCATACTCAACTTATTTTTAAAAACTGACGCCATCATATCATGAAGAACATAGGACACCTAATGGGTCATTTAGACGGCGGCGGGTGAACTCGCATGCGATTTTAGTTCATAGATGGTAGGATCGTATAGGTATCCTATACCGTGTGCGCCCGTGAGGGACACAACATAGGCAATGCGACAAAATTAAAAACACGTTTTAACATTCCTGGCAACATACCAAAAACAACCTCCGTAATTTGGTTGGGTTATTTGTTGCTCAACATAGACCATACTAAAATTTACGGTGGGGAATAAAAAACAAAGGACAAACAATAATAACGCTTTCTCTGCTACTCCTACTGAAAGATACATAAGACTATCCCGTTCTGTCAGTTGTCACCACTCCATACTAAATACTAGATTATTGTTTTAGTTAAGTACATTGCGAATGCGATGCTCTCCTCTACAGGTCGTAATTCTCGACCGATTCTCGTGAAATTTGGTGAGCAGGTTCAATAGTTAAATATATTTTTTCTGTCGTTTCCTTTTTTTGAGAAATATTCAATATGGTGGAAATAAAAGGTCTTAAGTTCCATTAGCGTCTTTAGCACTTAAGTGAAGCCCATTGCTAGTACGCTCCTGAAAAAAACATATTTTTTTTTACATTTTTTAGCTTATGAAGCTTAACATGAGGTGGACAACTCACAGAGCCACTAGTCTTGCTGTTTGTGAATATCTCCTTCATACGATTCACACGTTAAAGTTCTGTAACACAACACCCCTCGCTAATGTCGGCTGATATAAAAGAGGTTAGAATTACTGTTGTAATAACATGTCAATTGTTTTGGTCTAGACATAGACTAGCTCCACAAGATTACGCATTAAGAATTTACTTGAGGTCTCCCCATAAGTTCATCTGATTTAGGTAAGTACTTATAGAATAAACAGCTGTAAGCCGCACTCGACATTATCACATTAAGCTGAAGGACATTCACTGGTGCCTCAAAATACAAAATTTATTCTGTAAATAGGCCTCAAAAGCTCCTTCACAAGTTAATACAATTAACATTTACAGTGACATAGTGACATAAAAAATGCATAGCAACATATATAAATACAACAGCCAATACTTGGGTAAATATTACATTACCTATAATAGTCTTAAAATAAATAATTGGTAAATAAATAAGTTATATCTAAATGTAAATTATTAGTTAATTGTTTTATTTTATTATGCCATTTACAGTTAATTATTAAAATGTATCATGATTTGACCTGTTAGAATTATTTCAAATCCTTCTTCCTCGCGTTGTCCCGGCACATTGCCACGGCTCATGGGAGCCTGGGGTCCGCTTGACAACTGATCCCAAGATTTGGCGTCGGCACTAGTTTTTACAAAAGCGACTGCCATCTGATCTTCCAACCCAGAGGGTAAAACTAGGCCTTGTGGGTATTAGTCCGGTTTCCTCACGATGTTTTCCTTCACCGAAAAGCGACTGGTACGAGCCGGGGTTTGAACCCGCGACCTCCGCATTGCAAGTCGCACGCCCTTACCGCTAGGCCACCAGCACTTCTGTTAGAATTATGTTAGATTAGTGTTAGAACTATTTCAAATATAATAAATAAATGAATATGAATATTATGAGAACGCTAACGTATAGTGACCGCGAGTCGTTTTATACAGAGTGAAAATTTAATCCTTTACCATAATGACTTTATACGTCATACTGAACAACTTTTATTATGGGACCAATGAAGAAATCGAAAAAAAAAATTGTCTGTTACATTATATTACATTCTATAAATAATATAAATAAATAAATAATATAAATAAATATTATAGGACATTATTACACAAATTGACTAAGTCCCACAGTAAGCTCAATAAGGCTTGTGTTGAGGGTACTTAGACAACGAAATATATAATATATAAATATTTATAAATACTTAAATACATAGAAAACACCCATGACTCAGGAACAAATATCCATGCTCATCACACGAATAAATGCCCTTACCAGGATTTGAACCCGGGACCATCAGCTTCGTAGGCAGGGTCACTACCCACTAGGCCAAACCGGTCGTCAAATTGTTTTCGCATTCTATGGGACAGTCAATTTGTTTTCGCATTCTCTGCATTGGTCCCATACTAAAATTTGTTCAAAAAAAATTCAACCTGTATGTTTCATATATTCCATCTAGTAAGTGAGCATCTGTGGGGTATTTTATAAAACAAATTCCACTCGAAAAATATACGATAGGATTTTATCACGACGTGTTAGGGTTGAAATTCGCACAGTTTTAAATTATTATTTTGAAAGTTGCTTAATTAATAATCTGTTATTTAACAGTACAAATAGTTTTTGTGTCACTTTTAGTTTAAGTGTTTCCCACGGACCAAGTGTAGCCATATAATATTTAAATATGTACTTATATATAAAATGTCAAACTTGGAAGTATACATCGAAAATTAAAGACATAATTATTACTTGCCAACGTGGAATAGAACGAAGCATGCTTGATATAAAAAAAAAATCGTCACACAATAATTAGAAATATCACCAAAGCCAAGGATGCCTTAACTTACGCTAAAACACAAAAATGGAAGTGGGGAGGACACGTAGCAAGGCTAAAGGACGAAACAGGGTAACGCAATGGAAGGGCCCACTGGGCAAGCGTCGGAGAGCGAGACCTCATGCCAGATGGGCAGACGACATAATAAAAGTGTGACAAATTAACCCGTATGTCATATCAATGTGGTTCAGTGAAGGGGACGGACTGAAAATCAGCGCTGCGCAATCAATTTGTAATAAAATGGCTGACGCAGCGTACGCTGAGTCCGTTCCTTTTGCCGCGCATGCCTATTTTTATTATTTTTAATTGAAACATTGTATTTTGTGTGGCAATAAATGGTTTCTTATTCTTATTCTTATTCTTATTCTTATAAAAGTAGCGGGGCCCTGATGGGCACAAATAGCTCAGGACAGAGAAAAATGGAAATCTTTAGAGGAGGCCTTCACCTTCACCTAAGAGGAGGGGTTCGTGGAACAATCAAAAAATTACTTTTTTTAAATTAATTTAAGTTTTTTCTCACCTTAAAAATTATGTAACTTTGCATGAAATAAAAGGCTTTTTATTTTATTTTATTAATTTATTATTATATATAAAATAAAAAATTCTCAAGCCATTACTGTTGATTTGTGAAAAAGAAACGAAGGCCATAAGATGTAACTAAAAGAAGTCACATTCGTTTTTTTACTATTTTTTTATTAATCAGTGCCGGTGAGTAAGGTTGTCAGAGCTGAACGAGGGTTCGGAGTTTCAGGGTCGGCAACGCGCATGTAACTCCTCTGGCGTCGCAGGCATACATAGGCTAAGAAGACTTCTTACCATCAGGCGGCCGTATAAAAAAGTATTTTACAAAAGGGTTTTCCAAATCCATAAAAAAGTAATGCACAGTATTTTACAATAACAAATACGTTTATTTCATCTATCTGTCTTTCGTATTATGTAGTAAAATTTTCTCAAACCGTCACCTTTGACTTGTGAAAAATGACCGAATACATATACTAAAAAAGGTCACCCACATTAGCAGCTCATTTATTTTTTACAGTTCGTCCATATTGTACTCGGGTTCGGAAGTTCCCTGCCCAGATACAGGTGGTAGTTTGGGTTGCCAACCGGCGGCGCCCTTACGTCCCGTAACGTCTGCCCTACGCGACCTCGGCCCACAGAGAAGATGTACGCACAGACGGGGAAGCTAGTAGTCAGGCTTCCGACCAGCAGTGGCAGCAGGTTCCATTTTTATCACCTAACACTTTCGCACTTACATACTTGTTAGAACGTGACCGGCATGGTGACAAGTGATAAACAGCCGACCATCTTAGCCCTACAGGTACATGTAGTTAGGGCTGCCAGCCGGCTACAGAGTAGATGCGCGCACAGACGGGGAAACTAGTAGTCAGGTTTCTGACCAGGTACAGGTATAGTTAGGGCTGCGAGCCGGCGGCGCCCTTATGTCCCGTTTGCCCTACGCGACGTCGGCCCACAGAGTAACTGTATTTAATACAAATGTACAGACGCACAGTAGAACGACGCCATACTCGTGATTGAACATACGATAACTTTTTATTGTCCCATTAAAACTCTATGAAATTTAGTAAGGAACTTGGGAATCAGTTCAGGACCATCGTAAAATGAAAAATTCTCATTTCCAACCACAAGTATAGCGTCGTTGCAAAGTGAGACGCTCCAGGTCGTCAAGATGCTGCGATACATGAAGTTAGGGCTGCGAACCAGCGGTGCCCTTTACGTCCCGTCTGCCCTACGCGGCTTCGGGCCCACAGACTATATTTAAGTAACGTAAGACTGTGTCTACGCGACAGTGTGGTAGTGACAGTTAAGAGGGGTGTAAAGCAAGGAAATTAGAAGAAAACAAAAGATATGGCGCGCCGCGCGAAACTTGCAAAGTGGTACCGGGCTCAGCACAGGCTCGGCGACGGCGAGGCGAGTTAAACTCCTTTTTCAAAGCAATGGCCAGAGACTGCTCAAGATCGGAAAGACTGGAAAAGTGGGAGGAGGCCTTTGTCCAGTAGTGGGACACTATGGGCTCCCAATAGATAAACAAATTTACTGATTAAAAATAGATAGAAAAAGTGTCGCTTCTACGTTACACGTCTACGTTCCACAGTCTGCCCTTTCAGTACAGTCGTACCGAGCGACCCTGCGAGCACAGGAACCGGCCAGACGGATTATATTTACCGACACAACCAACAAATGAAAGTCAACTACTATATTATACTTTATACGCTATAAGAATCAACCAACATCTAATCATGCGTGCTCTAAGAACAAATTAAATTACTCTATGAAAATATTTTAATTAGTGTTTTTTACAAGTAGAAACTATTAATTAAACTATACAGGGAAAAAATGACCAAGGCCTCCAGTGCCCATGGCTGGAATCGAACCAGCGTCCTCCGTTAACGCGACATAGGCCTGAACCGCCCGGCCACCTGTAGATGACATTTTATTCGTTTATAATTATGCGTGAATAATATGTATTAATTGCATGACTTTGTTGTACTTACAAGAAACAAAATAAATTTAAATAAGTACAACTATACACACATCTACTTAGTCTCACAATAAGCTCTGTAAGGTTTGTCTACATATTTTAAACGTCCATAACTCTGGAACTAATGTGACGGTTTCCACTATAAGGTACCACATTGTCAGTTGTCGATAAGGTTTTCAAATTGAAGCTTTAAGTATGGAATTAGCGTCTTATTGACATCCGATAATAAGTAGTACTTTAAGTACCCGTTTGGTTGAAAACGATACAAATATTTGTGATAAACACACAAATAGATGCCGTTACCAGGATGCAGGAGGAGGAAAAAAAGCTATGCTCAGATTAGAGTTCCGCTTCCATAGTCGCCCGTCCGTTGACTTTCTGTAGGTACTGTGGACATAACGAGCAAAAGGGAGTAAGTTCGAGCAGGGGCCCATTTCTCAAACGTTATTAGTCTAATATTATTAGTATGTTGCCATGGTAACCCATACGATTTGACAGTTCGTGGACTAATATTATTAGACTAATACCGTCCAAGAAATTGGCCGCAGGCCAAGCAACAAGAAGGTATAGAAGGAAATGCTTTGGCTTTGAAACAATTTTTGATTCCTTAACTTTGTTTGGACTAGTTAGGAGGTAAAGAGAGGGGGTTTTGAAGGTCCAATTTTTCGGTTTTTCACATATATGTATATTGGAAACTTTTGCGCCTTACCCAACTAGTCCAAAGTAAATCAAAAATTTCGTTCCAAGCATTTCCCTCTATAACTTTTTTTGACCATTCGTTGCCTGGCCTAGAGGAACTTACGTCTTTTTTTAAGCAGGGATTACTTTTGACAAAAAAGCTGCTCAACTGATTATATCCAAAATAGTGGTTTTTCGTGAATTGTGGAGATGATTTTCCGTCCTAAGCACACCGAAATCTGCAGATAACAAAAACTGATTTCAATTTATCAGAACAAGCCCGAGTCATGCTTCATGCATCAATAGTTCAAAATGCCCGACCGACCATCGAAACGATTACGTTGTACTAACGCTTACCTGACTATACATGTACCTTATGTATTTATAAATAAGGTTTAGAACGAGTCAGTTAAAAGTGGTATCAAAAAGAAAATTTTCTAGATTCATATGACTTTTTTCTTTTGAGATCGCGTGATCATGACCCGAAGGATTTTTACTGGTAAAGGGTTTTTATCGGGCCCACGTGCAGCTATATCGTTTATCACGTGATAAAGATAAAGTTTTTATCGAGAACCTTGATTTTATTGCAGGTGAGTTAGTGGATTCAAATTGGTAAAATCAAGATCGGAATAATATTTCTGGAATGGAAATTGCAATAAAGAGGCGCTGTGCCTAAACCAACACTTATTTTAATGGTTGTTTATTGTTGTTTATTTATCAGCTTACATACATTAACAGGTAAGGTCCGACCGAGAACGCTTTTTTTGTCTCGGCCGAGACCGAGACCGAGACCGAGATTCAATTGGATTCTCGGCCGAGACCGAGACCGAGACCGAGAATTTATAAAATAGAAAAAAAAAGACGAATTTTGCACCAAAAATGTTTTATAATTGAAATTCAACGATTTATCAGAAAAAAGTTATCATAATCAATCCTTAACGCTATTAAATATGTAGTATTTTTAGGGTTCCGTAGCCAAAATGGCAAAAATGTAACCCTTATAGTTTCGTCATGTCCTTATGTCTGTCTGTCTGTGCGTACGTCACAGCCATTTTACTCAAAAACTATACGATATATTTTATAACCTTTGGAACGTAGGTGTACATGTATTGTGTAAGTCGCTTCTTAGTTTCGAAAAAAAAATTGTAAAATATATTTTCAAATATATACTTCATATAAACGTAACAAAAATTAAAAAAAACATGTGGCTCATCATTAGATAGGTATTTAAAAATACATAGAGGTTGCTAAAAACGATTTTTTGATTAAGTAACTTTTGGAAATAATCGCTCCAAAAAAATTGTGTGATCCCCTCTAACTTTTGACGACGACAGGTCTGGCCTAGTGGGTAGTGACCCTGCCTATGAAGCCGATGGTCCCGGGTTCAAATCCTGGTAAGGGCATTTATTCGTGTGATGAGCATGGATATTTGTTCCTCAGTCATGGGTGTTTTCTATGCATTTAAGTATTTATAAATATTTATATATTATATATATCGTTGTCTAAGTACCCTCAACACAAGCCTTATTGAGCTTACTGTGGGACTTAGTCCCTTTTTTGTAATAATGTCCTATAAGATTTATTTATTTTGAACTGGGAGAGCAAAACCATTTAAAAATATCTAAATAATAAAGCTTAATAAGCAAATAATTTTTCAGGAAAATTATTTTGAATATGGTCGGTTAAGACATTTAAGAGTCATAAAAAAACTGATCTTATTAAAACGACGAAAGTGCCACTAACGGCTTTTTGTATTGTATGAAGGTACGGAACCTACCATTATGGGTCTGACACACACTTGGCCGGTTTTTAGTACGGATGTGGACAAAGAGAGGTACAAATAACAATAATCAAAATAAAGAGTTCTATATTATAACCAAAATATCCGCCACAGGTGTCGTTTTGTACATACCTACTGCTTTGCGTTTTGCCGTTAACACAAATATATTCAGTATCAAAATATCCAGTGTCATCTTCTACTCACAACAAAAAACATCCCGATAACAATATACACTTATTTATTCATCAATAACCATTACTAGTCATTACTTGCAACCGCGCCTCTCCGATCCCAACACTTAGTATTTGATAAGTAATTGGCTTAAAATGTGGGTACGAAACCAATCAAAATCACAAAAAACGTCACACCGAGCGGGCGATGCAACCAACGGGTGGCTAAGAAACGGGCGCACGTGCGGGGAAAATTCAAATTCACCAATGATAACTCATTGCCTATTCGACCGAGATCTCGGC
This sequence comes from Cydia pomonella, assembly GCF_033807575.1. Taxonomy (NCBI): domain Eukaryota; kingdom Metazoa; phylum Arthropoda; class Insecta; order Lepidoptera; family Tortricidae; genus Cydia; species Cydia pomonella. The sequence goes on along the minus strand of NC_084714.1, from coordinate 20,515,098 downwards.
TCGATTTTTGGCCGAGAATGCCGAGACCGAGACCGAGACCGAGATCTCGGTCGGACCTTATTAACAGGTATACCAAGCAAGTAAGTTACTATACATTGAACTTAGTTTAAGAGGCTGTCAACACCCAATGTCCTTAAAATTGATATTACTTAAACAGTTTTTAAGAAAGACTATTTGTTTTAGTCAAGTAAGAAAAATATATGTTCATATTAATTATATTTCAAAGACCGTGGTTGTACTCGATACATGATTGAACGAAATCGGCTCGATAGAAAATAATTGCAAAGATTGGTCTTAAAATCACAATTAAACGGTTTTATGTCTTTATTGTTTTGACTTATGGGTCTGCAATTAAAATCACAATTTCAAAACATTTATATCTAAACCGCTATTGAGTAAAATATTACACTAATAATCCACTTTTTTTATTTAAATATTTTTCTTTTGTATTCCCTTGCCCAGGCCCAGTAACATGCGACAGTGCTATCTCATTTACTCCTATACAAATAGACAGTGTGTGCGCTTTATGTATTGACAGCCTCTTAACAAGACAACACTACGAAAGGGATACACTGTATAAAATATAACAAATTATTGTATTACTACTATACTATATACATGACTAATAATACTAATCTTATGACGGTATAGTCGACGGTGCGGAGATTGATTCTATATACCGAGTTGCTGTGGCTAGGAGTCTCGGTTTCTTCTGTGAGAATATGTCTGTGGGTTGAATAGAAGAATATTATTTATGTGGTTCTGTGCTATGGTGCTGGGAATTAAATAAGTTTACGGCAAAAATTTCATTTTTGGTACAAGCTTTTATCACTGACTGTACTTTTTCCACAGGCAACTAATACTCATCGAGCCAATTCTAAAAACCCCAAACACAATTAGGTTGCGTTGTTTTATCACAGAGTTCCCATGGCCACCTCCTGTCTCCATCATCAGATCAGCTCCATAGTACCATAATATTGCATTGTCACCCGACTTACATAAGTATGCAAATTTCCAGCTCAATCGGAAACCGGGAAGTGGATCAAATTTAACTTGCAAGATTTGATTACAGACAGACAACGGGACTTACGGGACAGCATGTAAAAAGGTGTTGATGATTCTGCCAATGTCGAGGTTGGATAAGATCTTATCATATTACGATCATAGACAGTGTTCGTTGGAGTATCCGATCAATCTGCAAAGAAATACAAATTACCACTAACAGACTACATACAACTATTAAACAATATGAACACTATGTACAGTAGTAGTTCTCACTCAGTTCGAAAAGTAGGTCTCACAAATGGTGTAGGTACTTTAAAAGGGCTTTTTTTTTTAATTGTAACCAAGGATTTGTAATTAATCCACGTATTGATCTAAGGAAGTATTTTATAATTGCAAGTTGTCACTGTATCTCAAGAGTTAGATGACCTACCATTCCTAACACAATGATATCTATAGGAGGCAAAATAACAGACGAAGACGGTGTTGCAGGTGTCCATAGGCGGCGGTAATTGCTTGTCATCAGGCGATTCGTCTGCCCTTTTGTCTCCTTTATAATAAAAACTTTGTCTATAATTCTACCAACACAAATGAGGACGTTAAACTAGCCCAGACAACAAAGGGCACACAACATCAACAATATATATACATTGTGTAAGTCATGCTTGTAGAACAAGACCTAAAATAGTATATATATTAGGTACGGTCGTTTAAATGCCAAAAAGACGTAAATGGCTAAGATTTTCTAATAAAATAATACCTACATTAGTATGAAAGAAGTTGTGAAAGTTACCGTATTTTTAACATTTTACAATCGCTAGAAAGAAACATGAAACGAAACTCGTCTATCGCATCTCCATCTTTTTTTAAAGCATGTCTGTGGCAAACAAGCATACGGCCCGACTGATGGTAGCCGATCATCGTAGCCTACGGCTGCCTGCAACTCAATAGCTTTAAAATCCTGTACACTCAATTATTGAAAAACTCCATACTGCAGTCCTTCGAGAAAACCTTGGCAGGGAGCTCATACAGATATAGATGTTCTTTGAGTGTCGATGTTTGCGGAGGTGGTGCGTGAATAGGTCTTGCGTTGTGTGGTTGTATCACTTTCATTTGCCATACTAAGGAAAGAGATGCAACGCGAATGTTGGGACAAAATGCGGTAAATAACCACTAAATTAATTGGTGTCTTCATCAGGTAAAAGCGTCGACCGTCTGGACATTATCGCAATGGAGCCAAAAGAGTTGGAATTGTTGGCAATGACTGCCCTGTCACGTAATGACTTGAGCTTTCTGCACTTTTTAGGGTTCCGTACTCAAAGGGTAAAACTGGACCCTATTACTAAGACTCCGCTGTCCGTCCGTCTGTCTGTCTGTAATACAGTATGTTAACTAAAACCATTTACTCAAACCCGTTAATGTTTAGGTTATCATCGTACTGAGCAATTTTTATTCTGGAATTCAAGAAAAAGAAATTGACTCCCCCAAAGAAAATTTCAAGACGAGCCAAAATGTACGAAGCAGCCAAATTTTATTACACGATTTCGGGGTTGTTCCCATAGTAAAGGTTACTCAGTATGACCAAAAAATTTACGGGTTTGATTAATTGTTTTTAGTATAATAAACACACTGTATACACGCGGTGTCGCTTTTTGTACGGAACACAGGCCAATGATAGAGTACTTGTAAAACTTCAGAACACAAATTATAGATTGTTTCATTGACGACTTTTCGCGACGCCTACTCTGGTTCGTAATGTCATGTTATTAAAGGTTAGATTTGACGAATCTGCGCGTCATCATGAATGACACGGTTTGTAATGTTTTCGGAGAAATCTATGAAACCGTCATACCTAGTCTATGATTACCTATTAATATATCCTGATTTTCTGATATATTCATTGGTAAGTACATTTGTTAGGGTTCCGTATCCAAAGGGTAAAAACGGGATTCTATTACTAAGACTCCACTGTCTGACTGTCTGTCACCAGGCTATCGCATGAACCGTGATATATTTCTTTGCTGCTATAACAACAACGGACATACGGAACCCTAAAAATATATAATATCAGAAATCTAGGTCTGCGTTTAACTTTTGACCTTTGAATAAGTTTCGATAACTTTCTATGCCTATGTACGCCTGCAACACCAGAGGATTTACATACATGTGCGTTGCCAACCCTAACACTGCACCCTCGTTGAGCTCTGGCAACCTTATTCACCGGCAGGCACACAACACTATGAGTAGGGTCTAGTCTTATTTACCATAATAAAAGACTAAAATGAACCTTCTTTACCAACGAGACTCACACTTGTGTGTATATTTACATATTATTACAACGTTTTTATATACAGCAGTAACAATAAAATGTATTGTTAAGTAATACACTCTGTGCCAAAACCGTTATGTTCAGAATGCTCATTCATTAACAAATATATCCCTAATGAGTGTCGAAATGCAAAAAAAAAAACATTATTCATTGATGCACACAATGCAAATCTAAAATTATCAGTCATATGTCGCGCGATATATATCAAGCTATATTACACCTTGTTACTTGAACTTTAGGTTGAAAATTATTCTGGAGGATGAAGTGTGATACGAATTTTCGTTATTTAAATTGTGGTTTATTTTGAAAAACAAAAGACGACCAAATGAATATAGTCGCATTCTATTATTGTTACAATGTTGCACTTGGCGCCAAAAAGTGTGTTTATGCAATGTCAAGGCCCTATGGGGTGGAGGTGGTTATTTTGGTTAGGTGTTTTTGGATCGTGGTTATTTATTTTGAATAAAGGGTCTAGCCGCAATCCTATAGTGAAACTGCCCCTGGCTGAAATGTATACCTTTCTTAGACGCGTTAATTGGTCTTATTATAAGATATCATTTTACAATATTTCAAGCCTGGAATCCCCTTGGTTTGGATAAAAAAAAAATACATATAAAATCTTTTTTAATTTTTCTAAGCTAAACTAATGGTTAGATTTCTTTAAAAATTCGGATTATACATGGCACTAATAGCAATACATTTTCAAAAAATAAATCAAGGTTCTAACTTATTTACAAATGCCTCAAAATATTTTTTCTTCCTTCCTTCCTTCCAGGCTTGAAATATTGTAAAATGATATCTTATAATAAGACCAATTAACGCTTCTAAGAAAGGTATACATTTCAGCCAGGGGCAGTTTCACTATAGGATTGCGGCTAGACCCTTTCAGTTTAACACTTGGAGAGACTTTACACCTCCAAATCTTATTAGTATTAGTACTATAACATTGGGGACCCTTTACATCTCCAGATTTAATGTATTTATAGCCACAGAGACTATACATCTCTGTTGTATTGAAGTAATTATTTTCTTTAAGATTATTATAATGTAATGTTTACCCAGGTATTGGCTGTTGGATTTATAAATGTTGTTATGTATTTTTCATGTCGCTATATGATGTTATAAATGTTGTATTGACTTGTACAAGAGCCCTTGATGCCTACTTGCAGAATACATTTTTGTGTTTTTAATTTTGGATATACAATCAATCACTTTATATCATATACAGGTAAGGCTCACGGCTCACCTGTAGTACTTATTAAGTAGGATGATAAAATCATAAACAATATGGAATACTCATAGAATTGCATTTCTTGTTTTGTTCAGTTTTTAATTCTATTTCCTACACTGTAGGTTCAAATTTCACTGACGAATTTTGAATTGTTTGTTGTACAGCTGGGCCCTAGGAGGATAGGATAATATACGAGTATGAATGGGATGACTTCTTCTAATTCTTGACACTGACTTTTTGACAAATTGTAACGAGATGTCAAAATGTCAAATGCCAACCAAGCTTACCAAGTCTGTAACACAAGATGACAGTCAAGGTGTGAATAAATTAAAAAATTAGCGATGAAACTTGATAATTTTGTGAAGTTTTTAATTGAAACTTTGTGATTTTAAATTGAGAGACTTACAGGTCATTGTTTGTCAGTGTTACAACAAAAAATAAATGACGGTTATTTGAGAAAAAGAAAAAAAACAAGTATTCAAACAAGGCCTATAAAAGTGCACAGTATGGGGTTCTTAAAAAAGTGTACAGGTTTTTAAAGGGTCGGCAACGCGCATGTAATATATCTGGTGTTGCAGGCGTCCATAGGATACGGTGACTGGGTGGGCCGTATGCTTGTTTGCCACCGACGAGGTATTAAAATAATAATGGTCGTGGTTGCCTGAAATCAAGATTTTCATTCAATCATTTAAAAAAAGTGTGAAGTACAGTAAAAAAACATACACAGATCGACCTAGTCTCAAACATAGCAAAAATGCCTTTGTAAGCCAAAAAGCACAGCTTTCTTCGATGTACCCCTAAAATAGATAAATAACTGTGTAAATCAGGGTGACGTACACAGGGTGAATAATAGTACCCTCAACAGTTAGAGCGATGTATCTGTATATTGTATACAGGGTGTCCTGCGGGCTTATCCGCAATAAGCGCGAGTTATAATGGTATTCGCGGCGTGTCGGCCCACCGATTTATGGGTGAATCGATTCCTCGTTTGTGTGGGGCCATGAGAATAGCGATTTACTAGAGCGAATTTCAACCAGAGGCATTCTCTCTTAGGGGAGCAAGATGGCAAGGGTGCGCGAAGAGAGGCCTATGCTCAGCAGTGGGCGATAGAAGGCTGATATGATGATAGTGAGTCGATTTAAACACTTACATATTTACAAAACAAAATCTTAAAACGTTACCATTTTTCACATAAAATAATCTAGAATCTGACCAAGCTAACTCTGCATGGCATTTCGTAGTTATGTTACACAGACTCAAGTCAGTTTCATGGCCACGCAGTATTCGCGAAAATATCTCCACGACTCGCGGATTAGGGGCGGCGAGGAACGCGCGATGGAGACATTGCGCCCACTGCATTTTAATTTGTGGTTGATATCACATTCCATTTTCAAAATAGACGCACACCATGGATTCGCCCCCCCCCCCTTAAAAAAAACATCTCCGTATAGCGGTCTTGCCATATGACCAAAAATCCTAATATACGAAGAAAATTCTTGACGCCTGACGATTCAAATTCCACGCCGCACCGTCTTTACAGATTTAAAGTTCAAAGTTCAACATTACGAAATCATTAATCATGATTATTAGGTTTTTTAAAGCATCAATCATGATTACTGTTTGAGTGAAGTCCGACGTTGAATTAAACTTCGACAAAATATAAATAAATGTGTACTTCCTTTATGAGAAGTTGCATGTCAAATCTTGTAGGTATGTGCGCGTGCAACGATGCAAAGAAATTATAAGCTATTGAAGAAACTTACAGTCAAATTTAAAAAACGTATTTTTCTTAGAGGACATCTGCGGTAATTGATGTATGTATATAGAAATATAGGTACATATATTATGTTTCAAAGGGTCCAGCAGGCTAAGCGAACTAGAGGTACCCCCAACGACGGATTTGGTCATTGTTTCAGGTGGTGTACTGGCAAGTCCTAAGAACACTCTATGCTTAATATCAGTCCTCGATCTTCTTTTGTTTTCGAGTTATTCAGGATAATGTAAAATAATCAGCGTATCATTGAAAGTGGCATATTGGCCAAAGCTGCTAAAGAATCAATTTTGAGATTGTCGACGATTCGTACAGCGCGCCTTTGGACTGAGTCGAAAGGTCCAAGCTGACATCCAGGTGCTTCTGCCCAAAGGTGACAGCACGCCGTACTCTAATATGGGGTCTGACTTGCGATTTATTTCTGATATCAGTGTATCTACGTTTGAATTGGCCTGAAAGTTACGCTCTCGTTTTGAAACGACGAATATTAACCAAGGTATCCTTAAAAAACTTTTACTCCCTGTATGATGATACATTTTAGGAACAAAAACTAGTACTACAGTTGTAGGCAAGTTGTATATTATCTTCTCGCCTGTAAATCACCAATCACCACAGATCGTAGGAGTTGATCGAGTGATAAAGCAGTAACTAGGAAGAGACGATTTAAAAATAATGTAGCAAGACATATCTAATGGGATGTGATTAATCGCAACCAATTAGCATACTTCGCAAAGTGTGGAATTATTTATATAGCTTTTACTTACACGAGCAGAAATTTTGACGTCATCCTTATAAATAGACTGGGAAGCGTCACGTTTCGGGGGCGACGAATTTAGGTTCCAGTGAAAACTTGTCATCTAAGTTTATTTTAATGGTGTCAGTCGATCAATCACCATTCCATGGGAACCATCGCATTAAAGCAATACAAAATTCAGAAACAATCGTAGGCAACGCACGAAGCGCCCTTTACAAAGCGGTAGCTACTTGATGTGACGTCAAGATCACAAAACGGTCTATGAAAATTGCTATTTTGACAGTGAAAATAGCGTTCATGAACATAGATCCCGATTGGACCCGGGTACGTCCTTAAACTACGTCCAAAAGAGAGGTATGGGCATTGTGAATTTCATCTCGCTTTGTGTGGTAGGGCACAGCACAGCGAATGTCATTCCAGATCTAGAGCAGAGCCCAACTGGGGAAGTACCTCCACCTTACAGAAAACCGCAGCCAAATAACACTAGATCCTACTCATAGTGTTGTGTTCCTGCCGGTGAGTAAGGTTGCCAGAGCTCAACGAGGGAGGGGGGGGGGGGTCGGCAACGCGCATGTAACTCTGCTGTAACTGCTTACCATCAGGCGGGCCGTATGCTTGTTTGCCACCGACGTAGTATTAAAAAAAAGATAGATAGATTTACAATTAATTTTTCCATTATGTATTTGTTTTGGAAGTGAAAAAAAAGCAAATAATGAAACTCTTGTATTTTTTATAACCCTTATAGATTCGTCATGTCCGTCTGTCTGTCCGATTAGGTATGTCACATCCACTTTTTTCCGAAACTATAAGAGCTATACTGTTCATACTTGGTAAGTAGATGTATTCTATGAACCGCATTAAGATTTTCACACAAAAATAAAAAAATAAACAATAAATTTTGGGGGTTCCCCATACTTAAAACTGAAACTTAAAAAATCTTTTTTCATCACGTGTGGGGTATACGGATAGGTCGTCAAAAATGATATTGAGGTTTCCAATATCATTTTTTTCTAAACTGAATAGTTTGCGCGAGTGACACTTCCAAAGTGGTAAAATGTGTCCCCCCCACCCCCGTAACTTCTAAAATAACAGAATGAAAAATCTAAAAAAAATATATGATATACATTACCATGCAAACTTCCACCGAAAAGTAGTTTTTTTGAATACGTCATAAATGGTACGGAACCCTTGAAGGGCGAGTCCGACTCGCACTTGGCCGCTTTTTTAGGTACAGTAGGGCTAAGATGGTTGGCTCTTTATCATTTGCCTGTCACGTTTTAACAAGTATGTAAGCGCGAAAGTGACGGGCATAGTGACAAGTGATAAAAATGGAACCATTCTGGCACCGCTGGTCTCATACAATACCCCAAACATGGGTATGAAAGACCCGAAAGCTCTTGAAGTTTTTTACCAGCTGTCCGCTGGTAAATATAGATTGTTGATAATCTTTTAGTTAAATAAAGTCTTTCGGACCTTAGGGCTTTCACGCAAGTCACCTATATAGTCATCTTAACCTCATTATGTGCCCTCAACTAGTCAGTCAAAAAACCTTTTCAGATGCGGCATATTAAAATATCTACGCACACTCCCGAACATCGCAAAAAAGTCCTGGAGACACGATTTACCTTGAAACCAATTGTTTCCTACATCAATATACGCGTCGAAATCAAAACCAACTTACACTTTCATTTATCAATGTCGCTGCATGTACAGAAAAAATGATTATTCGTATGTCGGAAAACCTAGTTCCCGGTTTGATCGTAGGAATAGTTAAGTTTGTAATAGAAAAGTGACGCAATAATGGTAGTGGCGGGTCGCCAAATAGCCGATAAATTCAGTGGCTTCCTCAATTATGCTTGCGTCTTTTGTCTAATCTGAGCTGGTTTTATATTTGGGTCAATGGGACCATGGCGTAGATTAGAGATGTTGAGACACTTTTAGAAAAACGCTGTGGTGAGGAATAGGATGACTCATATTTTCTGACCGATGTTTTTAGAATAGTTATTTACGATACAAGTGCAGAAAATAGGAAATTCGCAACCAGTGTAATTTATATGTGTTAATTTATCACCACTCGTTGCGTATTTCGTAATAGTACATTACGATACAAGTGCGAAAAATAGGAAATTCGAAACGAGTAGCAATAAATTAAAACACGACCGAAGGGAGTGTTTTAAATCGACACGAGTTGCGAATTGCCTATTTGCACATGTGTCGTACAACGTTTTACAGTACATATGGCCCTTTAAATGTTCGACACAGTAACGTAATATGCTAATTTTCGCACTAGTGCTATAAAGTAGCACCATATGTACTGTAAATAACTTTTTTGATATAATGCATGTTGATTATTTTTAATGTTAATAAAATCATGGCTATCTCTATGATATTACAAGTAAGACTTATATTTGATTAGAATTAAGATTTTTTTTATTTAAACACATGTTGTAAATAAATCTTATTCATACTTGTTTGTCTCAGCAATAAGTTTATCTCACAATTTGAGTAAGGAAACCATCTCCTGTATGACAGGTATCTCTATTGCACTAGCACATACACCAACTGACAATTTCTTTTAATCATTAGGTATTAGTTACAATTCCTGCCAATATCCAGATTCCAGATGCTTTCCATAGTGTATGTATACTAGGGTGTCCCTTATTTTAAGATTATCAGAAATTAATAACGCATACCTTCCGTCTCAATTGGATTCTATTACCCTAAAACACTTTGAAAATAAATTTCAGGTTATTTCTCTAACTGTAACCCGTGCCGACTTTTATGCGAGAACCTCGTAAATGTATGAACATGAACAACATATTTTTATTCTTTTTTTTATATCGACATCATATATGTACATTATTTCATAAAAAAACTCTATACAAACAGAAAATCATAAAAAAAATCATATTATTATCTGGCCAAATTTCTTCATAATAATTTGTATGGGAAAGTTTCAGACCGGCACGGGTTCCAGTTACAATACTGACGTACTTGACACCCTAATGTAGACTAAGCGATTTATTAAAAGTCTCCTCGCTGTTTCTACTTCTGTGGCATGAATCATGAACCACTATTCGTAGTTTCTACGCTACCTACAGTGGGCGTAGCATTGATACCACGTGCTTCTGGCTTTGTGCGAATTTCTGGAGAAACTTTAGGGTACCACTTAAAACATTAGGTACTGACAGCCCCGGCCAATATTTTCTTAGTGTATGGAGATATGTAAAATTCTCTCCTCGCGGTTACTACTTCTGTGGTATGAATCAGGATACGCCCACTATAGGCAGCGTAGAAAACTAGAATCTACGAATAGATTCTAGTTTTCTACGCTGCCTATAGTGGGCGTAAAATTGATACCACGTGCCTCAAGCTTCGTGCGTATTTCTGGAGAAACTTTAGGGTACCACTGTACGGTCGTCGGCACTGTTAACTGATAACAGTAGGACCTCGCTAATCCGGTGATATCTGTAATCCGGAAGGACTTAGGTTGGATAAAAATTACTTTGATAAAGGACTTTAGATAGCATTTTGGAATATCTGCCTCGACTAAGAGTGTCTTCGATATGAATAGCAAAAATGTACAGCAGAAGAGTTATACATACTCGTAGCTGATTTTTTTACTGCTAGTAATAAATATATATAACATTCAAATCGGCTAAGGAAGAAAAATGCTGCGATGTAATTCTATCGTAGATATAAAAAATTAACATAATATAAATACATATTAAAATTCTTGGTATTAAAATTATAGAAGGTATTAGGTACGGAACCGTTGGCACACGCTTTTTTTAACGTGTTCGCGAATTTATTGCGACATGTCGGTACCTTGAATCTAAATAGCACGTTATATACCTATATAACCACATTAACATGGCAGTCAACATAAGCTTTATTACATAGGTGAAAGGATCAGAATCGCTTGTCAAGCTGATCAGTCCGTGATGCCAATAGAAATAATGCCCAATCCGCGAGTATTAATTTTATTCATGTAGAGTTTTGAATGTGTTGAATATGAAGCATTTAAAAGAAAGAGTAATTCAGTCGTGTTGCGAGCATACCATGAATTTTAAAAGATTTTACGTTTATAATTTCTGAGAAACTCGTTGGTACGAGTCGGGATTCGTATCGTAAAATCGTAAGACCACCAGATAAGGATACCAGGGGAGGGGCCTAGCCAAGAATCGTATACAAATAACAAATGTATCGGGATGTCGATGACAGTTGCTACGAAACGTCACGTTTTCTAGAGTCAGACCAGAATAAGGCAGGAAGTTTCTGGAGAAACGCACAGTTTGATAATTGTAAAGATTTATACCTACCTAATAAAGCTGCTGGTCAAATTATCATCTGGTCAAAGCACCATTTGGTAGAGCAAAACTGCTGAACAATAAAATAATGGCCTATCAAATGGCTTCCTGAATTATCATGGGCCGGTCATAACCTCAAATAGGTATTTAACTTCTACAATACGCGTACAATGCTAGCCCACCAACGCAGTACGCTCTGTATGGAATGTATTTATTTGCTGTCTGTACCGAGTGCAATAAACCTGCATTTTACAACTAGCTTCCCACGCCGCTGTGTTGCCAGCTGTACTTCTGCAAATTGCTATTAATTCAAGATAGTAAACTCGCGTAATGCCTTGATCGCTGGCGAGACAGAAAATTGGTACTTGGCCGAGAGTAGGGTGTGGTAGGGTGGGTGGCTGACAAGTCACTTCAGTTTCGAGAGATTCGTCAGTCAGCCAATATGAATAGGAAAAAGAAAAAAAAACGTTATTGGCCGAACACTACGGTCAAGTAACGTGTGTTCTGTAACCTTCGAGTGGCAAGCGAGTTGGCGCGGTGTATGCTCAAAGGAGTGCGGGGGTGGGCACTAGGCCTAGTAAACAAAACAATGTGCGAGTGACTCGCTCGTCAGTTTGCTGGGCCGAGTGCTCGTCCCAAAGTACACACGAACCGAGCACTCGGCCGAGGCTCTCGCCACTGTACTCGGTACGTGTGATCAGGGCAATACCCACGTAGAATTGTACTTATAGAACGGCCTCCTAGTCGGTAGTGACCCTGAAGCGGGGGGTCCCGGGGTCCAATCCTGGTAAGGGCATTTATTTGTGTTTTATTTACAAATATTTGTTTTCTATGTGTATATGTGTTTATTTATGATTATATCGTAGTCTAGTAACCATAACACAAGCCTTATTGAGCTTATTGTGGGTGGTTGAGCTATGTAATGAGAGCTAACGCGTTTAATTTCGCCACTAGGGGCACTAGTGTACACGGAGGTCATGGTAAAAATTAGATATAGTTTAATGTTAATGGTTCAATATGTAGACGGTAAAACACTTTTGTGTATATTAGAATTTTTCTTTTGAATAAGCATAGCAGAGTTTTGAGTGCTATTTTTAGGGTTCCGTACCCAAAGGGTCAAACGGGACCCTATTACTGAGACTCCGCTGTCCGTCCGTCCGTGTCTCACCAGGCTGTATCTCATGAACCGTGATAGTTAGCCAGTTGAAATTTCTACAGATTATGTATTTATGTTGCCGCTATAACAACAAACACTAAAAACAGAATAAAATAGATATTTCTTTCCAATCTCGAGGTTTTCACCCAATCACCAAAGTTAAGCAACGTCGTCGTACTTGGCCGGTTTTTCTAGACCACCATCTACAGTGGCGCCAATTGGTGAGCACAAAAACTCATTGCCTTATATTATTTATTTGTATATTAATAGGACTTAATTGGTCATCGTCAGGTGACCATTGTCAGGGTGGTGAAATAGATTTATAAATAAAATATTTAGCCTAGCTTCGGAATATCACCGTTGACGGCTGGATAGCCTGTTTAATATATATACTGAATAATTTATACCATTGATTGAGGCCGAGTATTTTCACTTTCAATAATACCTAAACCTTATCATGCTATAAAAGGGCGTTGTCTAATATAAATATTAAAAACCTGATTCAAAAAATGTCTCAACATGTCCGTTCCATTCTTATTATTGGGGTGTTGCGGGCCTTTGAATGCCACGTCGACCAAGCAGTGGTCTATTGTAACGGCCCTTTAAAGTTCATTACTAATGCCCGTGGAATCCAGGAAGTTCCAGATTCTTTGGGCCGTAATGTTCTGTACCTCATAGGGTTGCAATACATGCCGCCCTAAGTAGGTATCTTCTTTTAGACATTAGTGGTCCACAGGAACAGAGAATATGTATTGCGTTCCATTACGTCACGATTAAGTGTGAAAAAAAATCACTTGTATGAGCATGACGTAGTGGAAACTACAATTTGTACAACTACAACTACAAACAATGTAAGTATGCTAGTGCTGAGTTGAAAGAACCCAAAAACACCAGGATCTATGAGAATCAGGTCTTTAACATCTTGTTTTTGTTAGTTTCCGAAATTCAGAAAAACGGAATCTACGACTATTTTGCTGGAAGAAATATTTCGGCACGTTAACGAATTATTGAACATGTTATGTTCACATATTTTAGACCTTAATATAGGACTCCAAAATTGCATATAGCATTGCATTAGGTATACAACGTGTCCCAAAACTCAACGATAAGCCGGCACCAGAGGATGGAGCTGCTTATGATTAGTCGAGAAAAAATAAGGAAAAAAATATATCTCAATTATTTTAGAAATTACAGAAAAAAAATGAAATTCATGGAAAATCGACATCCCTAATGGTATTTTTAACGACCATGTCTAAAAATATTCAAATATTACTGTTTTTTATTTTGTTTTTGGAAACTTCAGTAGCCCTGCTATCTAACACAGTTCTTAAAAATACCAAAATACATGTAGTTTTTACACAAAAAATAATCAAAATTCATTTTGTCCCTACAATTTTGAAAGATTGTTTCTTACAGTCCACTTTCAATCATCATGGTGTAAAAAAATAGTATCGACACCACTATGGCAATTATTTTCAAAAGTTGACGCAACTAACCAAGATTCCAAAATGGTATAATACTTTGGGAAACCTAGTCACAACAAAAAACAACGAATTTTTAAACAGGAACCGACATTTTTAAATGTTGATATTAATCACTTTTGAAAAGGGTTGTTGTTGCAAGTTTTAAAATTTCAATGGAAAATGTGGGTAGTTAATACAATTTTCAAGTCAGTACACTCTGATCCTTTGTTCGCTGTGCACTGTTCCGTATTAATTGATGTGGCTCTCATACTAACAACTCTTGGCTTTGCTTTTTGGACTGGTGATCTGCAAACTGTACTGACCTGGCATTATTTTGGACTGTGATTGTGTTTTGTGTATTGGACTTTTTCCGTATTCTGGATTGTTTAGCGTTTATCATGCCGCTACCGTACACACCGTTGGAATACGCTAATATGCATCTCATTTATGGAGAATGCCGATGCAATGCTAACGCTGCTAGCAGATTGTATCGAGAAAGGTACCCAAATGTTCAAAGACATCCGGATTATCGAGTGTTTATTAATGTACATCAAGCCTTTGCGGAAGGTCGTTTACCATTTGACAGGAGACACACTGGAAGACCTAGATTGGAACGCGATGAAGAAGTTCTCAATGAAATAGAAAACGATTCAACTACCTCGGTACGTGCCATAGAACTAGCTACGGGAATACCAAAAAGTTCTGCACATCGAATTCTAAAACGTCACAGACTTCACCCATATCACTACAGGCGTGTGCAGACGTTACTACCGCGGGACTATCCACATCGGGTCGCATTTTGCCGTGCGATGCTGCAAAAGCACAGGGAAGATCCCCAATTCTTAGACAAAGTTCTATGGTCGGATGAATCAACCTGCAAGAAAGATGGCTATTCAAATCTACACAACTTACAGTTGGAGCAATGAAAATCCGCACTTGATGAGAGAAGACAAATCTCAGTATCAATTCAAGGTTAACTTATGGACGGGCATCTTAAATGGAAATGTAATTGGACCCTTTGAGTTACAAGGAAACCTTAATGGTGATGGCTATTTGACCTTTTTACAAAACGACTTGCCTGAATTATTAGAAGACGTGCCTTTACGTGATTTACAAAACATGTGGTTTCAAAATGATGGTTGCCCAGCTCACTATGCCCGTGCAGTGCGAGAATACTTAAACCAAGAGTATCCAGGGCGTTGGATCGGGCGACTTGGTCCTATCTTGTGGCCACCCCGTTCGCCCGACCTGAACCCCCTGGACTTCTTCTACTGGGGCTGTCTTAAAGACAAAATCTACTCAAAACCCATAGCAACATTGGACGAGCTTCGCCAAAAAATCACACAAGCTGCGGATCATATCAATGGTAGAAGATATGCACGACGGATAAAACGATCATTTCTAAGGCGATGTCATGTCTGTATTAATGCCGGTGGCAGGCAATTTGAACATTTACTGTAGTATTAATAATGTAGTAAATGAATTTAAAAAAAAGGAAAAAAAATTGTACCATTCTTTGCATTTATTCAACATTTTTCAACAACAAAAATCCTTTTTTGGGTACAGTAAAAGTGATTACCGCCAACATTAAATAATGTCGATTCTTGTTTAAAAATTCGTTGTTTTTTTTTTGTGACTAGGTTTCCTAAAGTATTATACCATTTTGGAATCTTGGTTAGTTGCGTCAACTTTTGAAAATAATTGCCATAGTGGTGTCGATACTATTTCTTTACACCATGATGATTGAAAGTGGACTGTAAGAAAAAATCTTTCAAAATTGTAGGGACAAAATGAATTTTGATTATTTTTTGTGTAAAAACTACATGTATTATGGTATTTTTAAGAACTGTGTTAGATAGCAGGGCTACTTAAGTTTCCAAAAACAAAAAAAAAACAGTAATATTTGAATATTTGTGACATGGTCGTTAAAAATACCATTAGGGATGTCGATTTTCGATGAATTTCATTTTTTTTCTGTAATTTCTAAAATAATTGAGATATATTTTTTTCCTTATTTTTTCTCGACTAATCATAAGCAGCTCCATCCTCTGGTGCCGGCTTATCGTTGAGTTTTGGGACACGTTGTATAAGATTAATTCCATGAACTAAACAAAACGAAAACCTAAATGTAGGCTACAAGGTGGCACCCTGGCACCGTTTAATAAGTAAGTAGATATATTAACATACAAAACAAATCAGTTGGAACAAAAATACATTGACGAAAGAGTTTATAAGCTAATCTTACTTACGTCTTTACAAAAATGATATTGAAAATTTAAAATACTATAATTTCACTAACACAAAATGTATCTGCTAATTTCATAATTCTCTCCTTTATATTGATACACAAACGTAAACGTTTTTGAAAATTATCAACAATATGTCACAGGAAATACAGAAATTCTTTTCGTCGCGTTGTTATTTATCCCCAAAAACGTGACGGAGTGGAGCTTTTTGTATGAGATGAAATTTTGTATTTAATTGTTTTCATGTAAAATATAATATACAGCTAGAAAGATATGGGACACTAGACACTTTTTTTAAGTTATTTGATAGAAGACATTTGATCCAAATACGTAAGTTAATATTCTTTACTGCTCCAATAACAATACATTTTACATGTAGAACATTATAACTAGGTAACCACATGCGGATATTATCAAGAACTTAGAACAAAAAAATACAGTGTAATGACCTCAAATATTAGTCCCCAGTCCTTGGTTGCCGATACTCTCGTAGCATAAATATTTGGCAATATCGAGGCTGGAAAACGAACCGACTTCAAACAATCGTCGGGAATTGGGTCAGGGACGAGGCAAAACTATCTACTCTGTCTGTACATTCACGTCTGAATATATCGATACGGACAAAGAACAAAAAATATGTATACACGACCTTATTGCCCATATATTAAGGTAGTGTATACATATTTTTGGCACTTTGTCCGAGTCGATATTTTCAGACGCGACTGTACATTCCTCAACTTCGATAAGATCATCACATTTCTTTTGGCTGTGTGCATTGAACATGTAACAATATAGTTTCACTTAAAAAATCCACTTCGGGTCGCTGCGCCACAGCAGTAAGTAAGTAAGTAAGTAAGTAGTGCGTAGTAATACAGCATTGATTTATTTACCCGCCGCGCCGCTTCGCTTCGCGTTCGCGAGTTGTTCGCTTCGTATTCGCGAGTTTTTTGCTTACGTACGCCGCTGCGTAAAACTGCAGTCCGTATATGCGATTACCAGTTTTTGTATTAAAGTGTCTTAAATTCGTTTTATTTCGCCGAGCCCTGGCAACAGGAGGCCTACCGCGAAAACCGAAATTCGCAAATTGCGGGGATCTTTCTCTTTTACTCCCACTAAGACGTAATTAGAGTGACAGAGAAAAATGCCCGCAATTGACGAACTTCGATTTTCGCGGTTATAGCCCAGGTGGCAACACTGGTCAACCAGGCCGTAAACATTTAAAACGTACGTCTATAAACTTTGCTACGTCACTAGATGGATAAACTCGCTATTTTTAGATCTAGTGAGAAAAACGAATTAGGGCATCATAACACATACTTTTACCAGAATGAGTTAATAGTCAGGGTACCTAGTTTATTTAGGTTAGATTATTACCCGGCACCCGGGCCTCCGTACCAAGTTTCATATAGGTTTAGTGGTTTTAATTTTAACCCATTCGGAGCTAATGGTTGTCGTTTGGCCTCTACGAAGTATTTCCGCTACATACCGGGAAATCTATGTTATCGGCTACGACGTAGCGCTACGACCGTAGCTCAGCGGTGAATATTAATACGGTAAATATGAAAACGTAACAGGCAGACAGATTTAGGTACTTTCGTAGGTATATATTACAAGCTGTTGCCAGCAACTTCGTACGCGTGGATTTGTATGTTGATTGTTATATATTCTACATGTACTGAATACAAACTTTCAACCCCTTTTTAACCCCCTTGGGGAATGAATTTTAAAACGCTGAAATAATTTTCTTTTAATCTAATAGGGTTAGGGTTTACTATTAGGGTTTAGGGTCGGCAACGCGCATGTAACTCCTCTGGAGTTGCAGGCGTATATAGGCTACACTGGTAAAAAAAAACCACGATACTTACTAATAGCCCCCGTTTAGCCTATTTTGACAGAATGGTAAATACGGAATCATACACCGAGCACGGCGCGACATGCTCTTGGCCAATTTTTTAAATATCAAAATCCATAAACATGACTCTTTTAGTATTATTATTAGCCGTGTAAAAAGCCGCGACGACGAGCTTGACCTACAATTATATACAATAAAAATACCTCGCGAAAAATCTAATAAATTCACATTGGAATCCAAACGACCGGTTTTCTATATTTACAGGATCTCACGCACGTGCGTAGAAAGCGGTTGCTAGGCTAGCTCTAGCCAATTCGACTTCTTACCAAGGCTCGGAACCGGTTTTTTCTTCATACAAAAAATACCGGTATTATTACGTTATTTTTCGTTCTTTGGTTTATTATTTCATTTTTAATAGGACTATATAATAATGCGAAGTTGTTACCTAAATACATGATCCAGTCCTACGTAAAGAGTATAAAATAATTAAAAATATTAAGCTATTTCGGGATTTAAAAATAAACCGGTTCCGAGCCCTGCTTCTTACAATGGCAGTTCATGACATGAAAAGGATATGAGCAATTTTTAAAGCGGCGATGTTTTAAATTATCATTAGTACGTATAGGGCAGAAAATTTATCAGTGATTGCAAATACCCGAATAACTGCAAGTTAGAGCCATTTTGATGTTATAAAAATCTACCCTTACAACTAAAAATCCCTGTGTGATTTCTTACAGACATACAATAAAATCCTGCATAAAATCTACTAAATACGCATTGGAATCCCAACGACCGGTTTTATGTATTTACAGATCGCGAGACCACGCACGTGCGTACACGCGGGTTTCTACTGTTGCTAGGCGGGTACCTTTGGAGGCTATTCTACGTCGTACAATGGCGATTCGTGACATGAAAATAATATGAGCAGTTTTGATAGCGATGGTAAATTGGACAGGCATTTCGAATCTTCTTCTTTTCATCCTGTTACCCTGCTGGGATGAAGGGCTCGAATCATTTTATTCCACTGACTCCGGTCCTGGGCAGCTTGGGTAACCCCCTCTCCCATCCCCAATACACCCAGCTCTTGCTCCACGGAACGGCGTCAGGTAAATTTAGGGCGACCATGTTTCTGTTTGCCGGGCATCATCCAGGTCAGGGCCACTTTGGAATCTTTGGATTTGTTGTCACGTTTCCTGAGGATCTGCCCAATCCAATGCCATTTCAGCGTCTGGATCTCCTTGTGTACGGGTGTAACGATTTCGAATACTCACATAAAAAGAAAGTAGTTTGAAAGATACTTTTAAACGCAGACTGTAGAGATATATCCCTATTTTGCGTTCCTACAGGACGGCAGAACTTTTGGGACGTAGTTCTGTCCGCTGCTATTGAAGCTGCAAACGGACTAGAATAACTATAGAAGTCTGACTATTTAGATTAGACCTCAAAAATGATCCCACGTGTATTGTACCGCGAGCGACTCAACTGAGGACCTGCCGCGACTACCGAAGTTCGCAAATTGCGGGCATCTTTCTCTGTCACTCTAGACTTAATTAGAGAAAAGAGCAAGCGATTTGGGAATTACGGTGTTCGCGGTATGCCCCCTGTACTGCGCGCAAATCGATAACATCAAATACTGTAATGCCGAGATGAATATACTTATAGAATTTGATTTTAGTCAATCAAATCTTTTTTATTGTCGTGTCATTCACGAAGACGCGTGCCTTGACTCTTATAGTCATGATATTAAAGGTTAGATTTGACAAATGTGCGCGTCATCATGGATGACACGAACTATAATAATCAAAACCGCGTGCGGCCTATATTTATGGAGAAGGGATAACTGTCAGTGATAAACGTCAGAAAAGTGTCAATCATGTTGACCGTTTTCTGATGTTTAAACTGTGCCAAGAGCTTCGTCTATATACACCGTGGGCCAATTAAACCTGATAGATTTTAACCACGCATTCCTGAGATCATAAGGAGCAAAATATGTTATACGAGTTTTGGCCAAAGTCGCCAAGAAAATTTTTTTTTGCGTTTTCTGCACATGACACGTTATTAATTTCTACACTTTGGTAAAAAAAAACATTACAACGAATGAGTAAAGTTTTTTGTTTTTTATTCACAGATAAAAATTGCAAGTTTATTTGAAAACTTTAATGTCTATCAGTAGGTACTTATGTATAAACCAAGTCCCATAGTGGTAGCGTTACAGTTAAAAAGGCGTTTTTCACTAGCAGCGTGGCTTACGTGGGCGATGACTCGCGAACGCGACGCGGCGCGGCGGCCCAACGGCATTCGGAGATCGCCCACGTAGGACACTTCCATAGGTATCAAAGGATTGAATTCACCCGGGCCGCGCCGCGCCGCTTCGCGTTCGCGAGTTATTCGCTCAGGTAAGACACTGCCTAAGTTATAACAGAAACAAATTTTTACAAAAATTGACAGTAGGTATCTCTAAAACAAGATCGATTTCAGGAAACCGTATATGACATTTTATTCTCTAAATGCGGTCAAGAATACTACTTTAAAATCTGTCGGGTTTAATTGGCCTACAGTGTATATTCCGATGCTGTGAATTTGACTACATATATAACAACTTAGCTCCATAAAGACGTCCTTTTGTAAAACCAAACTACGATTATCTAAAACTTAGTATAAAATATTAGCTCTGATTTCAAAACCTTGTACTAATTTGTAATTTAGTCAGGTCAGGTCCCATGCCAGTAAAACAAATAGAATTGCCGCTAGAAGGTACTTTAGTTTTACCTTTCAATTAAACAAATCCTCAGGAGACATGGCTAGGCAAATAGATGTTAGGTATTTGAAATGTCTAGACTGAAAGTTTTACTATAATTTAGGTCCGTTTGTTTACCTAATGTTAAACTATTTTTAATATAAAACTCCAAGGCTTAATTCACAACGAATACTCTGTTGTTTCTAAAGCTTAATGAGGGAACAGATGACCATACATATTGTAGGCGCCAATGCCCGCAACCGGTTTAAAAAAAAATACCAGTTTATTTTGGTTTTACCCCGAACTTCTATTAGAACGCGAACGTTTTAAGAACTTTTTGTAACCTAAATAAACCGGTTTATTCGGTGAGCGATGAGACGGCCGTCCGGCCTGGTGGCGTGCCGCGTAAGCAAAGACACCGCACATGAGAATAAATCGGTTTTTATTGGTCTAAACCGGTTAATCTGACAAAAACTTTACGAAAATGTTCTCCTGAAAATCGGTTTAAAAATAACGAGTCTACGAACGTAACCGAAATTAAAAGGTTTTGCTCCAAGTACATGATAATGATTTCGAAATTTAATCGGTTTACGAGCCTTGGTAGGCGCTCGGTATTCCCGCGCTAGCCAATTCGGCACGCTCAGTAATCCGGCAAATAAGTACTAGCTTTTCGGTGGAGAAAAACAGGTGAAGTACCCAACCCGCATTGGTCTCCTTATGACCCCCCCCCCCCCCCCCCCTTATATTATCTGTGTAGCCGCCGTGCAGGTCAGGATCTCGACGACTCAAATAAAACTTCGATTCTTAGTGAAGTGTTATAATTTTCCAATGTACTGGTTACAAGGGTTTAATTGCCAAAAACGGTTAAATGTAGAAAGTGGTTGGTTGTTGATAGTATGGAAGATGATGAGAGACAGATTTTGCAATATTTGATCGGTAGAAAAGGTGGTTTAAATTTAGGTGCTTCTAATTGGCCGCGATACAGAATATGTGAAGCGCTCCTATTTTGAAAAGCCTCCGAATACTAGCCGAGCCCGACGGCTGCGTTTAGCTACTGCATTGGGAATATTTTTATATATTAATAAGTTGCATTCGCAACAATCTGTCGTGATTTTTTCGTGACCCCCTCCCCCCCTATCGAACCTTGCGTGATTTGTGCACAAGCCCTTACCGGAAAAACTACCAGTACACCTTCCAATGTTTAATTAATACAAACTATTGTAACAGAATCTATGGCGTAATTTAAAATTGTGGGTCATCGTAAAACAGTACGAGTACTACAAGCCTAGTTCTACGCAGTATCTTCGAGTCCATTTTAATAAATGCGCAATAAAAAGAATTCGTGACGTACACGAATAAGTCCGGAAATATGTATACAATTTAGAACCTTATTCACCGGACATAAGTGTGTAGGTGTGTAGTTATATTTAAACGTGGCTAGACGGTGTATAATCAGCTGAAACGTGAATCGGGACGAGTCGCCACAGTAGGCTGGTGGTTAACAGTACGTACGCTCTACCTGCAATACCACATTTTAAAATGTATGATTATTGAAGATTACATAATATGTGTCGTTCTCAAGAAAAAGGTATCACATTGTCGATGGCCATAAGGACGCTCTGACAGGTTATTCGTATAAAGATACGAGCAAATTTCCTTATGGTAACCGACAATGTGGTACCTTTTGCTTGAGCACGTCACATAATTCAATTAAAAAAAACAAAGTACGTATCCTTTAAAGAAATTGATTCTCAAGTGGCCGTCTCAGATTACAGTTAGCATCGATTAATTAGTGGCGACAAAACTTTTGTCTCCAAAAGTAGCAAAATACAACGAAACATTAAAGTGTCAGCAACGCGCATGTAATGCCTCTGGTGTTGCAGGCGTCCATAGGCTACGGTGACTGCTTACCATCAGGCGGGCCGTATGCTTGTTTGCCACCGTCGTGGTATTAAAAAAACATCTTTATGATAATATGAGTAGAGACGTGTACGACGTACGAGCACATTAATCATTTGGTATAATTCTATCTACTAATTGTTAATTGTACGTGAGAGGGTATTAGAGGTCTATTTGCTAATTACTTACATTGTAATTTTTCGCAGCTGTCCGACCACCGGTAAGAAAGTAAAAAGGCAATAAAAGGGATGCATGTCATCCACACTGCCGCCGCCGAATACTTTTTAAAAGAGAATAAACTGGCCCCCAACTACAATACTCCCATATAGCCACCGGTCTCAAGCACGTCCTACTGTTTTTCTCATGTTTACTGCGCCCTGCGCCGGCGCCGAGGTCATGAAAATTCTGGTCCCCCGTCCTTGAACCAGCTACCGATAACGTTCGCTAAAATTATGATTCTCGATGTGTGCCAAGTTGCCAACTCGCTTATACCAACATATTGTGTGCCAATTTGATTACTGGTCCACTTGGCGCGCTTTCGTAACTGACCTACGAGGGCTATAAAGTTTTATTATAGCTTTTGTTAAGGCGTGGTTTCCGGTTACACAAAATTTAAGTACTGACTCCGT
Source organism: Cydia pomonella (assembly GCF_033807575.1). Taxonomy (NCBI): domain Eukaryota; kingdom Metazoa; phylum Arthropoda; class Insecta; order Lepidoptera; family Tortricidae; genus Cydia; species Cydia pomonella. Next base: position 20,491,719 of record NC_084714.1, on the reverse strand, counting down.
TTTGTATATAGGGATTTTTTAAGCCTCTAGTGTATACAAAGCCATATATGGCAGTAATAATATTGAAGTCTATTAACAGCAGTTCCAATTTAAACACATATTTTAATGGCATGAACTAGAGGGTTAATTACCAGCAATATTTTGCGAGGTGAATATACACCGTGTTTTTTAGGGTTCCGTAGCCAAATGGCAAAAAACGGAACCCTTATGGATTCGTCATGTCTGTCTGTATGTCTGTCCATCCGTATGTCACAGCCACTTTTTTCCGAAACTATAAGAACTATACTGTTGAAACTTGGTAAGTAGATGTACTCTGTGAACCGCATGAAGATTTTCACACAAAAATAGAAAAACAAAACTTTTGGGGGTTTTCCCATACTTAGAACTGAAACTCAAAAAAAAATGTTTTCATCAAACCCATACGTGTGGGGTATCTATGGATAGGTCTTCAGAAATGATATTGAGGTTTCTAATATTATTTTTTTCTAAACTGTTTGCGCGAGAGACACTTCCAAAGTGGTAAAATGTGTCCCCCCCCCTGTAACTTCTAAAATAAGAGAATTATATAACTAAAAAAATATATGATGTACATTACCATGCAAAATTCCAACGAAAATTGGTTTGAACGAGATCTAGTAAGTAGTTTGTTTAATACGTCATAAATGGTACGGAACCCTTCATGAGCGAGTCCGACTCGCACTTAGCCACTTAGCAGCTATTACAGTTCCAATTTAAACACATATTTTAATGGCATGCACTGGAGGGTTAATTACCAGCAATATTTTGCAAGAATATACACCGTTTTTTTTTATTTCCGTTAATTTCAAGGATGCATCCCTGAGCTTAAATTAAGTAACTTTCTCAAAGACACTGGTATTCCAATTGACTCCATTTTGGATGTAATCAATAGTTATTTTTTATCCAATAAGGCCCTTACGCGTGTACATTGCCTTACGGCATGTTTACTTAGTGTTTTTAAGAATTCATACATTTGCTACTAAACGTAAGTACTATGTCGGACGATCGATGTTCGAAATGACATTGATATGTCACAGTTTTCAATTGTTTAGCTGAGTTAAATGCCCGTATTACAAAAACGCTATATGCAACATTTAATTATTTTTTATAAAAATAAAAATAATTAAAAAGGAATCATATTTCTTTGAAAATTAACTATGCCATTTAGTTTCCTTAAACGTACTCATTACCGATACCCCGAATTTAACGGAATTCAATAAAAAACGGAGCATCCTCGAAATCACGAAAACCAATTGGCTGGTTCGTACATTTTGTCTGGACCGGTCAGATGTTGATGTTTTCTATGGGAGAGCCAATTTTATCCCATATTAAAAGTTGCTCAGTATGATCTGCATTGCATTGCATATTCACATCGCAAAAAATTTGCAACTAAACACCTGTATAGTTGCCGAAATAGGCACAATTTGCGCCGTTGCACTATTATCAGTTTTTCGAGAGCTCGGTTTGTTCGTTTTCGAGTTTCTGGATCAGGGGGCCCAGCGTAAGATGACAATCGTACAAACGCGAAATGAAAATAATGTACTGTGATGATAGTTGCTGCAAAAAGAATGTACTGTGATGACAGTTGCTGCAAAAAGAATGTACTGTGATGACAGTTGCTGCAAAAAGAATGTACTGTGATGACAGTTGCTGCAAAAAGAATGTACTGTGATGACAGTTGCTGCAAAAAGAATGTACTGTGATGACGGTTGCTGCAAAAAGAATGTACTGTGATGATAGTTGCTGCAAAAAAAAGTACTGTGATGACAGTTGCTGCAAAAATAATGTACTGTGATGACAGTTGCTGCAAAAAGAATGTACTGTGATGATAGTTGCTGCAAAAAGAATGTACTGTGATGACAGTTGCTGCAAAAAGAATGTACTGTGATGACAGTTGCTGCAAAAAGAATGTACTGTGATGACAGTTGCTGCAAAAAGAATGTACTGTGATGATAGTTGCTGCAAAAAGAATGTCCTGTGATGACAGTTGCTGCCAAAAGAATGTACTGTGATGATAGTTGCTGCAAAAAGAATGTACTGTGATGATAGTTGCTGCAAAAAGAATGTACTGTGATGACAGTTGCTACAAAAAGTCACGTGACTATTTCCATACATTGTTCAAGTTACGATTGGAGTTTTCTATTAACGGGCTAGCATAGTAGGAGCTGCAAAAATGATAAAATCGTATTGACAGGACATGACATAAGTTTTTTATAGTAGGGATAAGGAGACCGAAGCTCTCCGAAACATGTCGCGCGAGTGATTAAAAATACGTTAGTGTAATCCTGTAATCCGTAGTATTTACAGTGTTAGTATGTCTGACGACAGTTTAAATTCGATTAGTTGGGATAATACGTAATTTTTGTAAATTTATTTCCAGTAAGTTCCCTTTGAGCCTATTCTACTTAATTTCCCTAGTGGAGACTGTTTTGGCTAATGTTTAGTCATATTAGTTTACATTTTTTATGATTGTAAGTTGTTCCGTTCCCAATAAAATAAACTAACAAATAATATTTAAGGAATATAATTGACCTCGAAAACCACCGATTTCAGTTATAAACAAAATGAGGCCTAATACCTAGGGCGGGCCACACATGTAACCGGACCGTTGCTAGGGGCAACCTTTCGTATAAAACTTAAACAGAAAATTACTAAACATTTTCTGATAACTATATGTAAGTAATATTCTATTTCCTTGACTTAGAATTTCCTGAATGCCAGACTTCCTCAACCAATATCTCTTAAAATATCTACAAAATAAAATATATTTTTTTTCTTTTTTAACGATCTCTTCATTTCTTATATTTTGAAGCAAATCAAAACTAAACGATATTTACAGTGATACTCGTAAAAACTATTATGAGTCTCAAGTGCTCGATGCATAGATATCTAAAAATAACATTCTAATATGTAATATTTTAGAGGTATCGTCGACCACTTCGAAGATACCGCTGATTTCAGTTTAAAGTAATATGAGGCCATCCTATGGCCTAGATCGGGGCCATATTTATGTAACCGGGCCGTTGCTAGGCGCGTCTTAAATTAGGAAATTATTAATGATTTTCTATTAACTGTCTATATTATTCTAAAATTGAGGCCAATCAAATTAGGTGCAAAAAAGCGTTTTGAGGAATATATTCCCAGCAAGCTGGAAATCGGTTCAACACCTTCATTTGGTCCTAAATGCTACACGCATCCGAGTTTGCGCAATCCAGGTGTGTGCAATATTTTGTCCTCCCTACCACCTTTACGCTGACGACTTTCAAATAAACTCTAATTATATTTTGTTACCGCTAAATTGCACCCAGTATTAAGAGGCTGTTGACCCAATGTCCTTGAAATTGATGTTACTTAAACAGTTTTTTAAGAAAGACTATTTGTTTTAGTCAAGTAAGAAAAATATATGTTCATATTAATTATATTTCAAAGACCGTGGTTGTACTCGATACACGATTGAACGAAATCAGCTCGATAGAAAATAATTGCAAAGATTGGTCTTAAAATCACAATTAAACGGTTTTATGTCTTTATTGTTTTGACTTATGGGTCTGCAATTAAAATCACAATTTCAAAACATTTATATCTAAACCGTGGTTGAGTAAAATATTACACTAATAATCCACTTTTTTTTTTATTTAAATATTTTTCTTATTATTCCCTTGCCCAGGCCCAGTAACATGCGACAGTGCTATCTCATTTACTCCGATAGAAATAGACAGTATGCGCGCTTTAGGTATTGACAGCCTCTTAAGGCGTACAGTTTACTAGAACGATACCACGGATTTCAGTAGTGACCAAAATGAGGCCATCCTAAGGCCTACTCATAGTTCGGGGCAACATATCTAACCGGCTGACCGTCGCTACTGTCGCTAGGCGCGCCACTTCGCGGACGTGTGCCTTTAAATTTAATTAAATGTATTTGTATTACCTACAAGCACGTTATATTCCATTTATTATTAATATACGTGTTATATTTGCACACGTGCGTTTTATCCAAAATACAATGAAAACATTTAATTACATTTATAGCAGTCTGTTCCATTATCAAATCTTAACAAATTTTACATAATACATCTTTACTCATATTAAAATTATAAGCACATTAAAATGATATAAAACATATGAATGAAAAATATATAGTTTACCATCATGAAATTAAAAATTTTAACTTTCCTAACAGTCGCTTCTATGAAAGTATGAACCTAGGTTAAATACTTTTACAGTACATATGGGGCTACTTTATAGCACTAGTGCGAGAAGTAGCATATTACGTTACTGTGTCGAACATTTAAAGGGCCATATGTACTGTAAAACGTTGTACGATACATGTGCGAATAGGTAATTCGCAACTCGTGTCGATTTAAAACACTCCCTTCGGTCGTGTTTTAATTTATCGCCACTCGTTTCGAATTTCCTATTTTTCGCACTTGTATCGTAATGTACTATTACAATACATATGGTGCTACTTTACCGCACGAGTGCGAAGATTAGTATATTACGTTACTGTGTCGAACATTTAAAGGGCCATATGTACTGTAAACGTTGTACGATACATGTGCGAATAGGTAATTCGAAACGAGTGGCGATAAATCAAAACACGACCAAAGGGGGTGTTTTAAATCGACATCAATTCAGATTGAAATGGGGTCATCAGTAGGCCTACTTCGAGGCGACATGCGTAACGTGCCTACGACATAACTTTACAAACCGTTGCTAGGCGCGCTTGTAAATTAGAGTTTCGAATGCAAAATAATATAGTTCACGAAGACGCGAGCCTTGACACGTATTGTCATGTTATTAAAGGTTAGATTTGACTAATCTGCGCGTCATCGTGGATGACACGTACTATAGAGTCCTAAGTAACTCCTCTGGAGTTGCAGGCATACATAGGCTACGGAGACTGCTTACCATCAGGCGGGCCGTATGCTTGTTTGCCACCGGCGTAGTATAAAAAAAAAACTTTTTTCCGATTTGATTCAAAGAATATTTTACTTCGTCATCATTACTAACAAATAATGATGATAATCAAAGATACAAAATGAAAATCTTAAAATCTACGTACAAAAATCTTAACCTAAATTAAAAACTAACAAACACAAAAACTTGAGATTTGACTCCCCCCCCCCCATAATCACACGTGAGATCTTTCAAATTTCGTATTTATTTTTGAGTATAAATACGTTTGATTTAGGTATTAAACAAAACACATTTGCTTTACTATTTTTATTAAGAGTATGAGGCAGCAAAGATGGCGGGGATCCTTAATATATCTAAAGATACTAAATAATTTAACATCTAATCATGGATTTTAATATATAAGTAGATGAATTGTGTCAGATTCTGGCATATTTTAGTCTATAGAAACATGTTTTACTTTAAATTCATTTGCTTGTCTCAAATTTATTCAATATTTTTTGCTCGACAAAAATTACTTGGTATTTGTTAAAAACCCCCTCTACATTTCCTGCTACATAAAGTCTGTCTGGAAGAGATCGCTTTTTAACGATAAGACCGCCTGTTGTTACCTGGTTCTATTTTTCTTTAAAATTTATTTGTAGTTTTACACATACCTATGTAAAAGGTATAATTATTGGTGCAATAAAGAATATTTACTTACTTACCCCCTCTCACACGTGAGATTTAGTGAGATTCAGCTTGACCCCCTCCCCCCCTGGAGTCCTCACGTAATTAATGGAGGCCTTCTTTCTAGGCGCGAAACTTCAGTCAACAAGGCCTCATTTCGAAATGTGTTAAAAGTCTATATATAAATATTCAAATAGTTTGCGTCTGGGACAAATTCAATGTTGATCTGTACCGTAGGCTGATGAATTATGAACTTTATTTAAACGACATAAGGTATACTAAAGATCAGTTTAAGTGATGTTAGCGCAAGGTGACCAGGCCGTATTGTAAAAGGCCTATCAATGATATAACACCCGTGATATGATACAACAATTGGACCCGGGTACGTCCTTAAACTACGTCCACAAGAGAGGTATGGGCATTGTGAATTTAATCTCGCTCTGTGTGGTAGGACACAGCACAGCGGATGTCATTCCAGATCTAGAGCAGAGCCCAACTGGGGAACCTCCACCTTACGGACGGACGGACGGATCTCATGAACCGTGATAGCTGAAAGAACGAACACTTGAACGAAGAAGAACAGTTGAAATTTTCACAGATGATGTATTTCTGTTGCCGCTATAACAACAAATACTTAAAAGTACGGAACCCTCGGTGGGCGAGTCCGACTCGCACTTATCCGATTTTTTAGAAACTGGCCGAATGCATACCTCCTTCTATAGATATATGTAGAAACTGCGGGGAATTTGGCCAGAAATGACACATAAATTGGATCATAAAAATACCGAAACGTTTCCGGTTACAGCGAACAGTGACATTAGTGACCATCAATGAGCCAAAGACCGGCTAGAATTACAATATGCGTAATACCGTCTCACGTGCTATGTATACATTAATATGCCGCGTGACGACAATGCCGATATTTAGCCATTCACAACGCCGGCCTCAGTCAAGTACAATGACATGATCAAAGACAGATGATTAATAGAAACTACCCATATGCTGAGAAGACCCGACAGATCATGTTAGCGGCTTAATGAAAATCATTAAATGGAAAAGCAGCATTCCATTAAAATATCGCAATCGCATAGAAATTGAATTGAATTTGAATACAGGTGGATTGTTATAGTAAATTTTGTAGCCACAATAAATTTACTTCCATCTTTCGACACATGATTAAAACTTTTAGAACGCCATTTGACTTTGATCCTTATTCTTTCACTGATATGTGTTAAATTTGTTAAATATCATAAAGTGGCGCCATTGACGTGATAATGTCAAGTTTAAGTTTCTGATTTAGTTCACAAGATGGCAGACCCTCCAACGTGCACGGTCCCTAATATAGCCAAAACCCCCTTGTGAGAGTTGTGAGTGAGCCTGTATCCAGCAGACATGGATAATTACTTACGGTTGCCATATTTACCGTGGAAAACTCGCGCTGTTATTCTGATAGCCGTTGCAGTCCCTAATGGACTTTGCCATCTCTAGTTTTCTAAAGTTACACTAAGGTGTAATCATTTTAAGTCATTAAGTATGTAAAGGTTGCAAAGAATAGACTATAATTCAAAGTGTAGTACGCGAATCCCCAGGGTTTCGACAGAAATCGTAAAAGGATTCGCGACAAGCGAAAAGTAACCCATAACCAGACTTTCTTCACCCCTCGAGCGACCTAATAATACACGTGTGATACTAACTCAAACTGGCTAGTAGCGACTCAGTAATCTTGTATCACACGTTGTGTTACTATAAATTGCTTTGCATCTCTTTTTTGTGTGGTAGCTTTCGATGGGTTAAATACAGAGTGCGTGATTTTCGTTCATCATGTGGTCCGCAGTCATCTGTAAAATTGATTAGGGGTACGCCGGGTAAAAAGTTTGAGGAACCCCGGGCTAAAAAGAGTTACACATGCACATTACAAGACTACTGCCAGTCTTAACTATTTAATGGTCTCTGTGCCGGCCTTCATGTTTCGTCTATTCGCGAAACCTCTTGAATATATTATATTTCATCTGCATGTCCGTCTGTCTGGCCTCGGCTAGTTCAATAAAACGCTATCGATATCAATCTTTATGAGTATGACGAACGTGTGTACTATGTATGGTTTGTTACCCAAGAGAGCCCTAAGTAGGGCAATGAAAACCTCAATAGAAGTTACCAATAGGTTAGCCTAAACAATTTAATTACACATTAAGGCAGCACGCCAAAAACCCTCTCAACACTGAATATGTTTAGTAACACAAGGCGCCAAGATACATACTTATAATAGTATTCAAACCGTACAAATAAAGCACGTATTTTCATCTAGATTTTTTGTCTTTTTGGGCCCATTTTTGTACAACAGATTAAATGAAAAACTAATAGTCGAATACTTAAATAATGTGACAACATTATTCAAAAAAATCGGCCAAGAGCATGTCGAGGTCTCGAGATCTATAAATATATAAAATCGGTCGTTGGGATTCCAATGCGGATTTATTAGATTTTTCGCAAGATTTTATTGTACTAGTATGTCCATAGGTCGGAAGAAATCACGCGATTAAAAAAGTTGTAAGGGTTTTTTTTGTAGTAAGAGTAGATTTTATAACATCAAAAAAAAATAAAGTGAATAAATAAAGTGAATAATTGCGAGATCCCAATTTTCGGTAGGTACATTTAATGAACGCAAAGATCTCAAATGTTTGGAAATATTATCGCACAGACCTCTAAGACCCGAAGGAGTTGACGGTACCGGTTCCACGTCGAACAAGGCTCGCGTGTTGGTGGATTTGGTCGAAAACTTTTAATTTATTTAAATAATAATTGTGTGTAGTTTTCGCAACTTTTTATTTTAATTTAATTTACAACGAATGCATGAATTTGTAATGTAATGTAATGTATATGGTGACATTTTACTTAATTTAATTTTAGTTATGACAGTAGTATTATTTTTGTGTATTGTTAATATCTAAATGTATATAATTGTTCTAGTATATAAGCGCCTTGGTTTTTGTTGACTGTAATGCTTATATATTTTGTTTGCGTATAAAATAAATAAATAAAAGGATCTAACTTGCAGTTATTCGGGTATTTGCAATTACTCATAAATTTTATACCCTGTACTGTATGTATATTCATATCCTATTTATGTCACGAACTGCCATTGTAAGAAGTCGAATTAGCCAAAGCTAGCCTATCAACCGCCTACGCACGTGCGTGAGATCTGTAAATATAGAAAACCGGTCGTTTGGATTCCAATGGGGATTTATTCGATTTTGCGCGAGGTATTTTTATTGTATATGTCTGTAGGTCAAGCTCGTCGTCAAGCGTTTTACACGGCCCATACAAAAAAAGTTAGGTTTATGTAGGAAGGAAGACTTTTTGCTAACCTAACTCAAAAACGGCTGAACTGATCATGTTCGCTATGGCTTTAATTAAAAGTATTTATTAGGCTTTTAATTTTTTTTTCTTCTTTTTTTAATCCATGGTTCAGGGGGCGACATATTTTTTTCTTTTGGGCCGATTATTTCCAAAAATAATCGCTTTATAAAAAAAAATGTTTTTGAAGTCCTTTATTAATTTTAAAAGACCTATCTAACGATGCCCCACATCATTCGGGTAAAAGCAAAAACAAAAATTAAAAAATTACCCATAGGCCAGAGAGCCATTGGGAGTTGTCGCATTTATAAATGTGGTTACGTATTTTTCATGTCACTATATGATGTTACTATAAATGTTGTATTGACTTGTAAAAGAGCCCTCGAGGCCTACTTGCAGAATTAATTTTTGAATTTTGAATTTTGGAGGTATCCTAAAACAAAAAATATTTTGTACTAAGTATATTTTCTGTTCTGTCGCCATGTACCTATGATTTATGTACCCATGCCAAATTACAGCTTTCTAGCACTAACGATCACGGTGCAATGTCGCGGACGGACGGACAGACGGACATGGCGAAACTATAAGGGTTCCTACGGAATAGTTGACTACGGAACCCTAAAAATAGGAGTTTTCTAAAATATTTTTTTTAAACCAGATCCCATCAAAAATATTTTCATGTAAAATTTTGCCAAGATGAAAACATAAGGTTCGCAGTGTCAAAAAGTTATCAGATCTCATGTAGAGCCATGTGAAGCTTGTAGAGACTCTACAAGCTTCACAAAATCTACACCTTAGTCAAAATAATTATGTAGCTTGGCCGTTTTGGTACCGTCACAACAGCGTAAGGTGAAAATTTTATTCACTATTAGTGAGCTGAACGAAACTAAATACACCAGGATCTGTGAAAATCAGGGCTTAATTTTTTTTTGTAAAATCTTAAATATTAAAAACAATGAAAACATTTCGATAACCAACCTCTAGTACACAAAATATAGGTTTCTTAAGCTGCTGGTCTTACCTGAAACAAAAAAATTTAGAATAAGTTACACCATTTATATGCAATTAATTGAAGATTTGCTAAATAAAATGATGACAAGATGTCTCCAGAGAATGAGCTTCATTGATTTCTCGTATCGTATGTACCGTACATATAAAAAAAAAGTTAATAGTCCTATGAATTTCGCTCGCGAGTCGTATTTTTGCTACCTATAGTTGTAACAGCGCCATCTACCAGGATATTTGGTAATCAATACAATATAATTATATAGATTTCTAAGAATGGGATAAGATCATAGATGACGATTGTATACATGTGCTATACCGCGTGCGCCCGTGATGGAAATAACATATGCAATGAAAAAAATGTTACGCAAAGTAGGGGTAGATATATGATAGATAGATAGATAAAGCGTTTATTTGTTTGCTGCAAATACACACAATTTAAAAACACATAGGCAAACAGAGAAATACACAAATAACAAAGTACCTACACAATAAATTAAAACAAAATACAGAATCTTATAAATATTATAAACAAACAGGAATAGTGGAATAATAGTAGTTACAATGTGTGCATTGCAGCAACAACAAAAGGGGGCCGACTCAGCTATACGCTTCACTCTCTCGAGCAAAGCACTGGTATTCTGTCGGAACCCAGATCACGTGGTGAGTGTGATGTAAAAGTGTGGATGAAGTGGTAATAAAATACTAAATATGATCAGATTTTAAAAGTGATAATTGTTTCTAAATAAAATAAATAAATGAAATAGTACCGAGAAAGAAAACTGGGTACTGATTATATCCGCTACTTGACGCTAGATGTCGACTGCAAAAATAATAAGCGTATTGGTAAGAAAACTAATGTATGGGGTAAGGTTATACTTACTAATTTCTCTATGCTACGAGGTACATTTATGAAGAAAGGTTAACATTTAGTGATGTGTGTCAGATTATTATCAGTCATATGGACCGTTTTTCGAAGTCATAAATGTATTGAGAGCTTCGTCTATACGCCGCGGGCCAATTAAGCCCGACAGATTTTAACCACAAATTCCTGAGGTCATAAGGAGCAAAACATTTTATAATAGTTTTGGCCAAGAAAAAAAATTTTTTGACAAAAAAAGAATATTGCGTTTTCTGCGCGCGACACGTTATTTATTTTTACACCTGGGTAAAAAAAAACATTACAAGGAATAAGTAAAGTTTTTTTTATTGACAGATAAAAATTGCGAGTTTCTGTCTGTAGGTATGTTTAAACCAAATCCCATAATAATAGTGTCACAGCTAAAAAGGCGTTTTTCACTAACTTATAACAGAAGCAAATTTTCACATTTTTTTTTATTATCTCTAAAACGAGATCGATTTCAGGAAACTTTGTATGACATTTTCATTTCATTTCATTTCATTTATTTCATGCAAAAAACCATGGTTATGAAAGGTGTTATATAAAAATTTTGGTACATTGGTCACCCTGCAAGGGCGTAGCACTGTCTTAAAAGCTAGTTTAAAGCTAAAGTACATTTATACAACAAAAAAAAATATGTTTAAATCGATAGTTGCAGTCTTTATTTTAGTCTCTAAATGCGGTCAAGTATACACCTTTAAAATCTGACGGGTTTTATTGGCCCACAGTGTATATCTTCCATCACTATATTAATTGTATACAAGTCGAATAGACAAGCAAAATCCAAGGACGCAATTAGGTAAAATAGCCCAACTTTGTATGCAAATGTCATACGCGTACGCCCTGCGAATGTCTATACGTACATAATGTGCATAAATAATATATGTACGATTGTATTGTTAATAGGACACGTATTGGGCAGGAAGGGAACAAGGTTACCGGGTTATGGGTGGAAGGTATTCATAATATAAATTTACATACTTTTGGAATCATTTCATTCGCCAAAGGCTTTGGTCGAGTACTAAAAATTGAGGTGTTGGTGATATATAATATCACGGTTGTTTTATTTCGAACCCATCGGCGGTCCTTCTTCAGCTCGCGTTGGCTGCACGTCGCCCGCTTCAACGCTCGTTGCCCACACAAAAAACGCAAAAGTCAAGTGAGTGTAGCCGTGATATTTAAATATTTTAGATGATGTCTCACGAAAGTTTAATGTCGATTAGGTTAGGGTTATTTTTGCAAGTTCGATAAATATTTTTTTGCAAAAATAATACCATACCATGACCGTACCGAACTAATGGTCCACAAACGGCCCGATTCGAAGAATGATTAAGACACGTTTAAGATCTTGGAAAGATGTTTAAAAGATCGATAACTAAACGACATGTCAAAATTGACGTTTATTTCGATTCCGCTGTGTTCCCAATAAGATCTATCCACGATATTTCTAACGTCAAAGTGACATTGGTTGCCCGAATCGAGCTGCTTCTGACAATTAAGTATACGAAATACAAACGATATCTAAATGAGAACTTATCTAAACCAGAACTTATCGTTATCGTATCTCATTCTTCGAATCGGGCCGACAAACGTAATTATAGATCGTGTCATTCACGAAGACGCGTCCCTTGACTCATATTGTCATATTATTAAAGGTTAGATTCGACAAATCTGCGCGTCATCAAACTACTGGGTCGATTTCTATCAAACATAGCCAAGAACCAGAGCAAGAAAACTCGCTCTCGCGTAAAAAAAAACCGCAACGATCCATCCGTTCGAGAGCTACGACCACAGACACACAGACAAACTTTGACGTCAAACATATAACACCGCTTTTTTGAGCCAGGGGCACTAAGAATGGTACTATCAGTGGTGTCACTCACGAATTCGAGCCAATCGTCCAGTCTAATGGCTCCTCTACATGATGGCCCAGCGTAGGCCAGTCCTAGGGACGCATTTATGCGATAGAGGGAGCAAGTGATATTGCTATCTCATTTCACCGCATAGCTGCGTCCCTTGGACTGGCCTACGCTGGGCCATCGTGTAGAGGAGCCCTAACGCAACTAGTTGCGACCGATCGCGCGCGTGATGCGAACTCGTCAACCAATCGCGTTGTGGCGTTAGACTGCACGATTGGCTCAAAAAAGTACAAGTAGTAGAAGTAGTAAAAGTAGTAGTAGTAAAGTGGTAGTAGTAAGTAGTAAGTTGGTTGATTGGCGAATTCGTGTGCGTGACACCGCTGTACTGGCCCCAATCTTATTGCCCGTAAGGCGCGTCCTTAGATATCTATCAACAATGGTTAAAAAAGCTTCCATTATTGGTGTAACTCTCCAATACAAAAAAAAGTACAGAAAATTAAGTAAAGTCTAAAAAAAATCCGAATGTCTAACTTTTACACAGAGTTTTTCAGTTTTCTTGACATCCTTAAGTAACAACCAGCTGCCATGAGTTACCCCTTCACTAAACCTATATTTAAACAGCTATATAAAGGTTCCATTAATATCACAGCCTTGTTTCCTTAGCTAAAAGCCCAAATGTGCCAGCGGAACTCTAAATACTTGCACCAATTAAGCACACCTCGGGTTCCGGTATACAGGGTGGAGCTTTAGTGAGACAATTTACTACAAGTACCTACCTAAAAAACGTCAACTTATAGTAGGAGATACGTTACAAGGAATATCCACCCTCATTTGTTATTAATTTGATAAGAAATAAATAATATTGATTTAAATGATATTTGAAATTGATAAGAAATAAATGATACATAATATTCACATTGAACATTGACGCATTGGAAATAGGTTGCCTACTAATAAAATTTCGTACGGACAGAAGAAAAATATTTGTTACTATTTTTTTTGTTATTTAGTCCAAGTCGTCCTGCGCCTTCTATGGTGTACCGTGGCTCCAAATGGTAAGAAAATGCCAATGGACAGGGTCGAGTGGAGAAAACGAGGCATATGCCCAGTAGTGGGAAACTAAAGTAGGCTAACAAAAAAAATATTATATCAAATGAAAGCTTATTTTATATATAATCTAATTGTAATAATAAAGTTGGTCCAGTCCATATTTGCATAGATTAACCGATTTTTTTTTTATGGAAAATCTAGGCAAACAAAGTAAAATAACCGGCCAAGAGCATGTCGGGCCACGCTCAGTGTAGGGTTCCGTAGTTACTCTTCTGTCACAATAAGCTAAACTGGAGCTTAAAGTATAGTAAATTGTTAACCAAGGGATGAAACGGTACCTTTCACCTGAGTTAAACAAATAGGCAAATTTGCATAATCAGTACCTAATTAAAATAAGTCTTTTTACTATGAAGGGAAAACTTTTTGCGATAACTCAAAAACAGCTAAACTGATCATGTCCGCTATAGTTTTCATTTAATGTCTTTCTTAAGCTCTACTTTCACGATTTTTTTCACATTTTTTGGACCTATGGTTCAAAAGTTAGAGGGGGGGGGACACATTTTATTTTTCTTTCGGGGCGATTATCTCCGAATATATTCACTTTATCAAAAAATGTTTCTCGAAAACCCCTATTAGTTTTGAAAGACCTTTCCAACGATACCCCACACTCTAGGGTTCAAGCGAAAAAAAAATTTCACCCCCACTTTACGTGTAGGGGAGGTACCCTAAAAAAAATTAAATTTCTAGATTTTATTGTACGACTTTGTCGGCTTTATTGATTTATATATCCATGCCAAATTTCAGCTTTCTAGCACTAACGACCACGGAGCAAAGCCTCGGACAGACAGACAGACAGACAGACAGACAGACAGACAGACAGACAGACAGACAGACAGACAGACGGACATGGCGAAACTATAAGGGTTCCGTTTTATGCCATTTGGCTACGGAACCCTAAAAAGCGGCCAAGTGCGAGTCGGACTCGCCCAAGAAGGGTTCCTTTATGACGTATTAAAAAAAAAAACTTAAACTACTAGATCTCGTTCAACATTTTACCACTTTGGACACACATTTTACCAATTTGGTAGTGTCTCTCGCGCAAACTATTCACTTTAGAAAAAAATTATATTAGGAACCTAAATATCATTTTTGAAGACCTATCCATAGCTACCCCACACGTACGGGTTTGACGAAAAAATTTTTTTTTTTAATTTTATGACGTATTAAAAAAAACTACTCACTCGATCTCGTTCAAACCAATTTTCGTTAGAAGTTTGCATCGTAATGTATATCATATATTTTTTTTAGATTTTTCATTCTGTTATTTTAGAAGTTACAGGGGGGGGGACACACTTTTTTTCACTTTGGGAGGTTCTCTCGCGCAAACTATTCAGTTTAGAAAAAAATGATATTAGAAACCTTAATATCATTTTTGAAGACCTATCCATAGATACCCCACATGTATGGGTATGTTGAAAAAAAAAATTTTTATTAATTTCATGACGTATTAAAAAAAACTACTTACTAGATCTCGTTCAAACCAATTTTCGGTGGAAGTTTACATAGCAATGTATATCATATATTTTTTTTAGATTTTTCATTCTGTTATTTTAGAAGTTACAGGGGGGGGACACACTTTTTTTCACTTTGGGAGGTTCTCTCGCGCAAACTATTCAGTTTAGAAAAAAATGATATTAGAAACCTTAATATCATTTTTGAAGACCTATCCATAGATACCCCACATGTATGGGTATGTTGAAAAAAAAAAAATTTTAATTTCATGACGTATTAAAAAAAAACTACTTACTAGATCTCGTTCAAACCAATTTTCGGTGGAAGTTTACATGGCAATGTATATCATATATTTTTTTTAGATTTTTCATTCTGTTATTTTAGAAGTTACGGGGGGGGGGGGGGGGGGACACACATTTTACCACTTGGGAAGTGTCTCTCGCGCAAACTATTCATTTTAGAAAAAAATGATATTAGAAACCTCAATATCATTTTTGAAGACCTATCCATAGATACCCCACACGTATGGGTTTGATGAAAAAAGATTTTTTGAGTTTCAGTTCTAAGTATGGGGAACCCCCAAAATTTATTGTTTTTTTTATATTTTTGTGTGAAAATCTTAATGCGGTTCATAGAATACATCCACTTACTAAGTTTGAACAGTACAGCTCTTATAGTTTCGGAAAAAAGTGGCTGTGACAGAATCGGACAGACAGACGGACATGACGAATCTATAAGGGTTCCGTTTTTTGCCATTTGGCTACGGAACCCTAAAAACTGTCTAAACTACAATTTCCATACAAATTTTAGAGACATTTTTTTAGATGTGAGTTGAAACAACCCAAAACACCAGGTTCTGTGAGAATCAGGTCTTCAATATTTTTTTAGAAAACCTTACGTACCTCTATCATTCGCGGTAAATGAACATTAGACTCGTATTATTATTAATTTTTTTCACCTATTGCAAATAAATTACCGTGATGGACAAAAAATAATATTTAAAAAGGGAAATTATTCAGCCAAATACGCAATAAAGCTGATAAAACTTGGTACGGATACGGAACTTGACCCGCCAACATAAAAGCATAGCTTAGATAGCTTTAGAACTTGGCTCATTTAAGATTATTAAACAATTTTAAAAAGGCCCATTTAAAATTGTCCAATAATTTAAAAAGAAACATTTAAGTCTTTACCAAATTCAAAAAAAGACCCATTTAAGATTGTGCCACCAATTTTAAAAAGGCCCATTTAAGATTGTACCAATATTTTTTTTTAATATTGGTCCAATATTAAATAGGTCTTGTTGCTAACCGAACGTGCAGATATGACACTTTGGGTCCCATATACTACGCACCCTTTATGTGTACGTACATGAATTTGAAGGCATTAGAGGAATGCAAAGCTTTCACTGCTTCGTTATAACGAGCTACAATTTTGTCTATGGAACAAGTTATAAGCTTTTTGTGATTTATATATGTTAAAATATTATCAAACCGAGTCTAGCTACAAATTAAAACATATTACAGTAAAAAAGAACTTGTACTTCGAAGATGAAGATGTTCTCCAATTAGTAAATGTTTCTTTGTAGTAAACTCAGTTATTAAACAAGTTTTTTCCGCCATAACCAGGTTTCCGCCCTAAAATGCGCAAGTAATAATGCTCGTGTCAGTAAACCGAGGCGACTTACAAAATGATTGACACGACAGTCCGAACTCCGAACTTAAGTAAAAGGAGGCCTATAATCGCTACCGCTACCGCTTCTACTAAACGCCCTGTTTCACGCACGCAATAATGCTCGCGTCCGTAAACCGACACGTACAAAATGATTGACGCGACAGTCCGAACTTAACCCTTTACCGCATATGCAACCATATATGGCAATTACAATATTGATCTCTCTTAACAGCTATTAAAGTCCAAATTTAAATAAATATATTCTTATGACATGCGTTAAGGGGTTAAATAAAAGGAGACCTGTAGGGCTAAGATGGCCGGCTCTTTATTATTTGTCACCATGCCTGTCACGTTCTAACAAGTATGTAAGCGCGAAAGTGACGGGTATGTGATAAAAATGGAACAATGCTGCCACCGCTTTAATCGCTACCGCTACCGCTTGTGCTGAACGCCCCGATCCGCGCTCGCAATAATGCGCGCGTCAGTAAACCGAGGCGACTTATAAAATGTTTGACACGCGCCGACAGTCCGAGCAGGTGTCGCGGTGTCCATACTGAGAGGGAGCGTTGGGACAGTCCCTAGAAAATTTCCCAGTTTTGTAAATAAACTGTAGTGGCTAGTAAAATGTTTGACATGCGCCGACAGTCCTCCGAGCAGGTGTCGCGGTGTCCATGTTGAGAATGGGCTTTAGGACAGTTCCTAGAAAATTTTCAATGTCGTAACTAAAATGTAGTGGCTTTTACAATGTTCGACGCGCGCTGATAGTCAAAACAGGTGTCGCGGTGTCCATGTTGAGAGGGAGCTTTGGGACAGTCCCTAGAAAATTGTCCAGTTTTGTAAGAAAACTGTAGTGGGTTATAAAAGGTTTGACTCGCGGATTTTATGATTTAAAAGGCAAACGAGCAGACAAATCACCGGATCGTAAGCAATTACCGTTACCCATGGATATCTGCAACACCAAAGGGATTGCAAGTGCCTTTACGCTCTTTTCTCGAAGGTTTGAAGGGTGAATCGGTCCGGATATATCGCGGGCGACAGTTCATTCCACAGTTTAGCTCTGCGAGGCAGGTACTGGAAAAACGCACAATTGAGGACTGCCAACTTTCTAAGTGTTGAACATGGAAATGTTAGCAGCAACAATGAAGCATCATATACAAAAAACGGACTGTCACTTAACCGGTTGCGTGTCTTAACAGCGGTTACATATTACAAGAATTTCAAGAGTTTTTCGGGCCATTTTATATTGGGTAGCATATCTATACTCGAGTTAATATCAGGTGAACTTTTTTTACCCCTTCAGCCTAACCCAAAAACCACCTGATGTCAACTTACTTCACACATCTCATTCCATGCGTTTTTTCCATAGAGATCTAAGGGCCTACCGCGAACCACGTTCGACGAGTTGCCTCTCTGTTGCACTTGAAAATTCGTACGTAAGTGTGACAGGGTGGCAACACGTCGAACGTGGTACGCCGTAGGCCCTCTGTAATCTTGAATAATAGCAAAAGTCTCTATCTGGCAAATAGATTTTCGCTTGTATAAAAAATTGCGATAGTAAAAAAAAATCTGCCTAAATATCTAACCTGCCTATGGGATTCTTCAAGAAGCAAGTATTCAGGGTTCTCAAGGATATGGGCGACAATGACCGCTTATCATCAGGCGGCTAGTCTGTTCGTTAACAGACTACTACAATTATGCGTGGACTACCTAAGGTGAAGAGACTTGATTGGATAAATTTCTCAATTTATAATAATACCAAAAACATGGTGACTCCAGTTTTAAAGCTCACCGCACCGCTGCCTCGCGTTAGACGCACTTCGATCCAACCTGCCCGGCCCCACCATCCCTATTAAACCCGCTTCCCCCTCCTCTCCCCATACAACTGTCAACTCAAGCAAACAATCTCGGAGCTCAACTTATGGTGGCTAAGTCAATTTGGTTCCAAAATGTGTTGTCACTTGAAACTTAAAAGGGCCTATGTGCCAATATAATGTATGGGATGTAACTCCTTTCGTTTTTGAGGTATAGAAATTATGCGATAATACACAACACGGTAGTTTTTGGTTTTTTGTAAATAATTGACGTGAGAACTAGCACCTAATTAGGTGATTTCTGGATTTATGTTGAAATGTACGTTTTGAACCCTTTATATTTTATGTAACCGTTTTTCGTGCTTTTTGGTTTAAACGACTTTGACGATTAAAATTTTGGACGTGGTTTGTAATTAATATGTAAATTGCAATTGTATGTATTGTTTTTATCCCTATATTCGTCTATATATTTATGACGTTATTCATAAACGAGTTACTGGCCGAGAAGGAGATGGCATTATGACCCGATTCGCCACTTAGTTTTGCGGCAAGTATAATACAATTGGTCGAACAGTAATTTTTGGAGAAATTACCAAGAACTGTCAGGATTTTTTGTGTAAGGTAGAAGTACTAGTGCTCGACGCTGCACTAGTACTCGACATGGGCACTTTATGTCAAAGTGACAAGGATTAAGTTCGAATACAGAAAAATCTTCGTTGTTCAAATTTAACCTTTATTTCCATGAAATAAAGTGCCCATGTCGGTGACTAGTGCAGCGTCGACCACTAGTACTTCTACCTTAATGTCCGGACTGTTTTCAGTATATTCCATTTATCATATAGCGACCCTATACAATGGAACAGAACGACGATAAAAAAACCTTTTCTCCTCATATCGTTGCGAACGGGAAAATCCCCAGCAAGACCTTAAGGCTACATACGCACTTAGCGGTTGGCCGTAATGCGGCTGGCCGTCCTGCTGACCGCGGGTTGCGGATGCAGTTGCGGCCAACCGGACGGCCAGCCGTAGCGCGGCCAGCCGCATAATGCGTACAGCGACCGCGCGGTTGAGCCATTTCCAAAATTTATGTACACGTGCGCGCGAGCAGCCGCAAACTGGCAACCGCAGTGGATCCGCGTAGTGCGCACAGCTACCGTCCGGCTGTCCGCCAGTCGGGCCGCAGCGCTCCGAGCGACCGGAGCGGATGGGCGGCAGCCGGATTGCAGTGCGTATAGGTAATACGGTTTACATACAATTTTGAGGTTCCGGTTAGCCGAGCGGTCATCCGCAGTGCGGGCAGCCGCACAGTGCGTACATACCCTTAACTTTTTGCCGCACTGTACATGCAACGTTTAAACTTTTAATTCTTATTCCAACTCAAAGACGTTAAATCTAAAAAAAGTAAAAGTATAACAACTTCCTTTAAAAACGTAGCCAATTAACGCTTTCGTTTATTAATTAAATTAAAAAAATATATATATATCGTTATTTCATGTTCGAGTGATTCGCGGCGAAGATTTTGATAAGTTAATTAAGGGTTGCTATTCGTATAACTACCAGAATATTCCACGCAGTGTTACCAGTATGAAATGATATCCAATTATATATACGGTCGAGGAACTTGATTCTTTAACAGTTTACGGTTCACTTTACACGGCATAGGTATGAACTAGTAAATTAACTTGTACCGAAAATTGCTAAAGAATCGATTTCCTCACACTAAAGAATCAATTTCTAAAAGAATTTAGGTACCTCAATGATGATATATGCTGTATAGTTGTTACATATTTGCTGTGACTTTTATAGCTTATTTGTGTGCTGCTGGGCAAAGGCCCTCCCCTGTCCCTTTCCAATCCTCTCTGTGCTGAGCAAGATCTTCTAGGACTTTTTTCAAAAAAAAAGAGACGCGTCATGATCGCTTATCTTAAGTCTCAACCACTTTTACATGTAATGGGGTCATATCCTTTCAACACGTCAACCCCCCATTTATAACCCAAAACATGGCTCATGGAAAAAGTAAAATTGATCAATCTAATATAATAAACGGGGAATTAAAAATTATATCTTGAAATCATTACAAAGATGTAAAATGTAAAGTTCCAAAGTTAAATGCTTTTTCTTTTAAATTTTCATTTGAATTGTCTACAAACAGAATCTCATGAACTAAATGGTAATTTATTAAGTTCGTAAGTTATTAAATCACAAAGATGTCAAATCGTTTAGAGTTACTCTGGTGCATTTGAGCATAACGCTCTCCTGTCGTACGAAGAGAATATAACGTCCAAGATTGTACTATTGATAGCACGCCAGTTCCAACTTTTGATTGTGACAACCATTGACATATACCTAAGGACGGGCCTTACGGGCATTAAGAATGGTGCTAGTTCAGTGGTGTCGCTGACGAAATCGAGTCAATCGTGCAGTCTCACGCAACGAGTTGCGACCAATCGCGCGCGTGTTGCGTACTCATCAACCAATCGCATTGTGGCGTTAGACTGCACGATTGGCTCGAATTCGTGTGCGTGACACCGCTGTACTAGTGTACTGGCCCCATTCCTATTGGCCGTAAGGCCCATGCTTAGATATATGTCAATGGTGACAACGCAAGGGAGTGTTTATAATTCCAAAGTCACCCTATTCGGGTTTGAGTCTGGATATGTCATGATATCGCATTTACAAAACTAGGTAGGTAGTTGTCACGCCTCGAGTTCTAAAGTAAGAGAAAAAAAAAACATTTTCATTAGGAGAAACCATTATTGCAATTTTTTTTTCATTCCCTACTTTTGATGGATTTATTTTATTTTATTCATTTGGCTCACAAACAAGTTACAGACAATAGCGGAAATTACAGTATTAACATACAGTTCAGATCTAACTATTAAAAAAAAAAATTAAAAATTAAAATTATTTATTTTCGTAAAATATACAGGTGTTTATAAAGTAGGGGATAGTGCTACTCGTACCCGGTAAGCAAAATTTGCCTGTATTGGGCAACACCGCTCTTCCTTAATTTACAGATTGTCACACGAAAATTTAAGTAAGTCTAATAATATATACTATAAATCTAAACATGTGTGCACAGAAGGATAAGGACATATATAATTACAATTTATCGCTAGAGAGGTGAGATGTCATTTCTACGCTAGATAATAGACAAAAAGGTAAAATAAACAGTAGCAACATTTAGCATATTCACAAACTAAGCACAAACTAAGTCTAAAACTAAAACTAAATTATACGGATATTTTAATTTGATTAAACAATAAGCGTTTACGAAAAGTAATTGTGAACGCAACTTATGGACATAACATTTTGCGGATTTTATTTTTGAATGTGGGTAAGCTACATTCAAATATATTCAAATATATAAAATATATTTATCTACAATACCTACAACAAAATCAGTACAATAATAATAGGTTCACAAGTGAACGGTAGCCATTGTACTGATGCTTTCTAGCCGGAGGATTATCCATTGTGGTGAGACCCTGACATTTACATGTTGCCCCAAACGCCCCCTTTGCGCGGGATCCCTCAACCGCGTGAACTTACTTATCTGAGCTTAAGATCTTAATTATATTACATAGAATACGTTGCTTCAATATTTTATTATTTAATTCTCTCTCAATGTAAGTTTAAAAGTGAAAATGTTTAAACTTGCAATGTTCACAACTACCAAAAGCAATGTTTTTTGGCCCACAATGTTATTACAATTACTGTAGTCTGTGTTCACGTCTAGAATAATTTTAAAGGGGGTTTTTACGTCGATGCAACTGCAATATTTTTAAGCAGTCGCGGTGCAGATGTTTCGTAGGTACTAATGTTTACTTACCGCGATTAATTGTCTGAACATCTGGACGACCGAGCTTTGCTCGGAAAACATATAAAAAATTAAAAGAATGCGCGTTTTACCTGAGATAAGACCTAGCTATAGTAAACACCCCTATAATGGAACAGGCACCAGTAATGGGATGGTATAGAAAAATCCTGTAAAATAAGTAATTATCATCGTTTTTAAACGCTAGCAACATTTTACCATAAACAAAAGGCATGGAGCCGGTCAGGTTTGGTGTTTTATTGATTTTTCTTTATTTTAAAAAATTAATCGCGCCATACATCCCATGACTGGAGCAAAAAAAACATAGTTTTAATTTGCTAATAATATTGAAACCAATTGCAGTATCTTTCATTAAATACATTAAAAATATGAAGGATTGAAACCAATTGCAGTATCTTTCATTAAATACATTAAAAATATGAAGGACGAATAGAACATTTAACTTTTAACGTGGTAGAAATTTTACAGGTGCCGAGAAAATATCAAAATACTCCAAATTTACTCTTAAATGTCCCATGACTGGTGCCGTTAACATAGATGGTGTTTTTCGCCCCCGAAAACCCCCATATAGCAAATTTCATCGAAATCGGTAGAGCAGTTTCCTAGAATATATAAGAATTGCTCGTTTAAAGGTATAGTATATGAATATGATATGATAAACTCCATATAGTTTAGTTTATCATTATTCGTTTGCAGAGTATTAAGAATCTCTAAAAATTTGGCAGAAAATTCACATTTTTTCCCTTAGTTTTCTATAAAAGCATAAACGTACAAAAACCACAATAAAATGTCTAAGAAATGCCACATATATACAGTAAGTCAAATAAAATGGTATTACATTTTCTTAAAGTTAGTTGAACATTATCTTTTCATATTGTTTAATACTAAATACATATAAAAAATAAAATCTTGCATTCGAGAAAAAAATAAAAAACCAAAAAGAATTCCACCATAGGCCCCGACGAGATTCGAACTCGTGATCTCCTGTTTACTAGACAGGCGCTTTAACCAACTAAGCCACGGCGCCGCTTGGACAGTGCAACGAAATTGTGTATCACTTCTCTGGAGCGCGTGAACGCGTCGTCTCATCCTCATGATATCAAGCGACTATCTTACGGTTAATATAATAAGGTCGTTTTTAGGCTAAAAATAATTGTCAATAAGGCGATGCCGCCATAGAGTTGAAAATTAATAGGCGGACTTATAGACAACCGATGTTTAGTCTTAAAGTCTCATAAAAAAAAAAGTACCTATGACACATACGAGTATGTTGATCTCAGGACAGAATTTACTAAGTTCCAGAGTAACCAGTACTGCCTGTATGGTGGTAGGTATGTACTCAGTACAAGTATCAATATCATAAATATGTAGTCTTAGGCAAGTTTGTATAAATACATAGAAAAATTAGGTAATATAAAAATTAATTAATTTTTAACAACCAGAAACGTCTGCGAACGATGCTATTAAGCTTAGAATAAATTTAAAAGTGCAAAATTTAGTCTTGTGTGAGACTTGAACTCACGGCATCTGGAGTACGAGTCTGGAGTGGAGTCACGGTATCCAGAGACCTTGAGTTCAAGTCTCACACAAGACAGTAATTTTTCCACTTAAAAAAAAAAAATTTAGATACGTAGGACTCTCTTTTGAAAGTCTCATTAAAAAAATAATAAGTACAGACGTTATGTTACTAAGAGTAGACTATCGGTACCTATACCCTTTTGATTTTAAGATTTTTTTAGTTAATAGTTGACCGAGCGTTAGCATTAGCAAAGGTCTACGTTTCAATTTGGGCAAAAATGCTTTCTTATGTCCGGCCGGATGTTCTCTGCAGTAGGGCTAAGATGGTCGACTCTTTATCATTTGTCACCATGCCTGTCACGTTCTAACAAGTATGTTAGTGCGAAAGTGACGGGCATAGTGACAAGTGATAAAAATGGAACCATGCTGCTACCACAGGTCGCAATACTCGAGTGGAGAGCAGGTTCTATTCAGTTTTTGTTTTTTTTTAATGGCGGAGCTGTAGATTTATTGAGTTTTAAGTTATGCTCACCAGGTCTGTCTCCAGCTCAGTATAAAAAAATAAAAATCGAAAATTTATTCTGCAGGTAGGCCTTAAAAGCTCTTTTACAAGTCAATACAACATTTATAGTGACATGAAAAATACATAAAAACATTTATAAATACAACAGCCAATACCTGGGTAAACATTACATTATAAATATAATAAAATAATAATAATAATAATCTTAAAGAAAATAATTACTACAATACAACAGAGATGTGTAGTCTCTATAGCAGCGGTTCCTAACCTGGGGATAATTACCTCCGTGGGGCGTAAAACTGGTATTTCAAGGGGGTAATAAGCTTAATTAAAGATAACAAAGATTAAACCTATTAGAAAAACTATTAATGATTATTGGGAGGAGGGGTAAAATCAGGATCCCTAGTTAGTCTAAGGGGGCAGGACTAAAAAGGTTAGGAACCACTGCACTTCACTTTCCCGAATGAAGGTTGAGGGAGGCGATGGCTGAGATACACGTCATACTCGTGAACGGGTGCTGTTTGTGGAGACCGGTCTGTTTAAGCTTACACGGGGTACAGGTTATGTTAAAGTATGTAACTTTACTTTTGAGTGGCATTAACGTGAGATACTTCATTCGGTTCTTGTCTGTTTTAATTTTATGTCTTTTAATTATTTATATAAGAATTCAAGCCTTGGCGACCCTCTAGATCTCTAAGGATAATTTAATATCTTTTTTTATATTTTATCTCTGACACTTAGAGACTTATACATCTCTAAAGAATTTTAGTATTTTATGGTTTTATTTTTTTTATCATAGTTTTTTTGTGTAATTTGACATTTAGAGACAGTATACATCTCTAATAAAGTATTTATTATTTCATCGATTCCATATTTGTAATTGTTTTTTTTTTAATTTTTATTGTTTGTAAAAATGGACATGTAAAAGTGCCCCTGTGGCCTATTTGCTGAATAAATGTTTGATATTTGATATTTGCTCTATGGTTATAAATACATTAAATCTGGACATGTAAAGGGTCCCCAATGTCAGAGTACTAAACTAATAATATTTTTGGGTATTCGCATGCATCCAGACAGGTGGGCTAGTGTAGCTACCAAGTGGATGTCTGAAGATGGGCGCAGATGCGGTACGCCCAGACGGAGATGGTGGGACGGCCTTCCTCAACAACTGGCCTGAAGTTGATGGGCTAGGAAAAAAATGGCAATTTTTTTGTATTTTTCAAGGTAAATAGATTAAATATAGGTACTTTTCAGAGCATCTTAACTGTACCGACATCATAAAAAGATTTTTTATATGTTATAGATTATTTTAAACGGTACAAAAGAATACTAGAATAAAATACGATGGAGCTAGCATTATCATGTAACTGATTTAAGTCCCTTAATAATAAATAGAAAAAAAAAAACGTTTTGTACTAATGTTTATGATTTTGACTCAAATAAATAAAATGGTGGTAAAAACCTACAACTCGGTCTTTGAGGATCTGTTCGAGAAAACCGCCAAATCCCAGAACCCAAGTAGATTAGTATTAGTATTACACAACGTTTTTAAACGCAAATATGAGCTCGCGTGCCCTTGGCCGTGGTGACTGACCCCGCGAGGCTGACGCATTTACAGTTTACACTTCCGCTCAAGACGGGCCCTTAGGTACCTATATACTTAAGGTTGTAGAATATTCATTGTGTTGTACGTTGACTTAACTCAAAATATCTAACTGTGTCTATAAAGTGTAATTATTGATAGTAATTTGTAATTGTATCATTTGTAATTATTTGTGTCCCCGAATGTTATTTGTAAGAATTTATATGTATCTGTTTGTTATTGTATTGTATTGTAGTACGGGCGATTTTCCGCAACTCGACGATTGGCGCCTATTTTGCGTGAAGCTGTTTGTTATATGTTACTTTTAAATTGAATGGCGCATGGAATACGTCTGCAAGGTCTTGGAAACATATTTTCAAATAAAATAAAAATCTACGGAAAAAAAACCGGCCAAGTGCGAGTCGGGCCAAGCCGGCCCCGCATAATCGAAGAATCCGTATCCGTACGTTCATACGATATAAAAAGCCATACTAACTAAAGGACTTATTTCCCCGGCCCTTACCTAAGAATATTTTTGATAAGAAGAGATTTTTTTGGAGAAAAATTTTAGGTCCTAGCATGTACAAAATATTTTTTTGATCTAATCTTTGGATTAAAAAAACTAGAAAGACGACTTGGATACGTTTCAGAGGGATTGGCGCGATCTTGCTCAGCACAGGGAGGATTCGAAAGCGAGATGGGTGGCCTTTGCCCAACAGTGGGACACACATAGGCTAAAAAAAAGACCCATCTATGTATATTTTTGATCTCATGTGTCATACGTTGATATTTACTTTTTTCACTTTAATTTCATGTTTAAGTATGGATTGCCTCCTTAAAAAAATATACGTTTTTAATTTTAACTTTAAACTTACTGGCGCCTCAGAAAATACACCTATATTGAAATGCAATAATCCTAGCCTAGGGGCATTTGATTTCGTTTTCAAGACGGTTGAAAATAACACACTTTATACTTAGTTTAAAATGTTTGCCATGAATAATCAAAAAATATTTAATCTTGATTACATTTTATACACACTAACAACAATAAACATTCAAAGTTGTATAAAATTATCAAAAAACTAAGCCTAAATTAGCCTGAGGTATTGTTCCCCGGACACTGGCCGCGTTCCTTCTCTGCACAGTGAGGCTAAGTTTTTGTGCGAAAAAAGCGCCAGCTCGTAAGTCGCCAGACACCCAGAGTTTAGTTTAAAATGCTTAAAAACATATTTTGTCTTCGCGCATTTGCTCAGAATATCATCAGGAGTTGAGTGTACTTTAGCAAAAAACTAATTAATGGGTATCACATTTTCACACCACACATATGCCGAATGATACGACTGCTATTCAGAAGTTACCAAGCACGCGCAACTTTATGGCTCAGGATAACCAGTATAAGAATTCTCATACATTTTAAAGGGATCTCGCGATGCCGCATATACTGGTTAGCAAAAAACCGTGGCTGTGTAAGCCATGAGAATGCAGTGGCGTTATGCGAACGTTACCCGTTTATGAATGAGCCGTCCTTGACAGGGCCTCAATGAATTTAGTCTTGATCAAACTATACGAGACAAATTCAACCTTAAACTTATACAAACAAGGTTGCTTACAGAATGACGGTATTTTGTAGTTACAAGTTCAAACTTATGACTCAGGTAATTGGGTTTAAAATTAATTGTAAATTGTCTTCTTCTTTTGAAAGTGTGGATTTCAAATTCGGAATAAAGCGTGAAATATATGATTACAAATATTTAAATTTAGAACCTAATCCTTTGTAATTAAGTTTAAAATGATTTAAGTATGATTTCTTAAGTACTTTTGTAAATAATGTAGGTTTAACTGATTAGTTGGCCTAATGTTTTAATTACACATTAATTTTAATTAATTTGGAATCATTAAACGTTGGTCGTCTGCCAAGTTTTTGCGCATATTTAAAACCGGTTAATGTTAAATAAATTAACATATTTTGAATTAATTATGTACTACGGGTACCTGTGTCAATGAGCGATATCGCTTTTTTGTAGCTCAATAATTGGTTGAAATGAAACTAACAATTTTCGGCAATCATTCGTTAGGTACATACTCGTACATTGATTTATTC